>NC_072481.1:620000-920000 GCF_027574615.1 Eptesicus fuscus | reverse complement strand
GGCTCTTCCCTCTGCTGGGGCACCCGGGCGGCGCGGGCGCTTCTCTGCCAGGCACCAGGGCCCGGCCGGTCTGCTGACTTGGCTGCCTCCATCCCCAGCCAAGGGAAGGGAGGCGGGCCGTGGGCACGGCCAGAAGCTGCCCCGTCACTGGCTGCAGGAGGGGCTGCTGACCTGTCCCGCCAGTGGCATAGGCACCTGTTCCTGCCACACAGCTGGTTAGCAGCCGCTGCCGCACGAGCTGCTCCTGCCCCGCTGGGTGCTCCTCCTCAGGCTTCTTTGCCTCTGAGATGGGGTCCCTGGATGCCCCCCCCCCCCAAATCCTCACGTGCTGCCAGAGTGGTCAGCACACTTCTCGCTCCTTCTCTGCTGGGACGAGCCCTGAGCTGTCCAGGAGCGCCCCTGACTGCCCCCACCTGTGCTCAGGCCCTGGGAAGTGCCCCTGCCCTCCTCCCTCCCCGTGGGCACCGAGGGGGCAGGGCTGGGCCTCATTTGACAGGACACGCGAGTGCAGGCAGAGGCTGGCCTCCAGGCTGCCCAGTCTGTGCCGGTCACGTGACCGTCCCCTGGGGGTCCTTGGCAGCTCCGCCTCCACCGCCCGCCTGCAGAGGACCTGAGGGCCCGGGCGAGCTACCGGCTGCTGGGCCTGGTCTCCCTGCTGCACCTGGCGCTGTCCCTGGGCCTGCAGCTCTACGGCTTCCGGCAGCGGCAGCGCGCCCAGCGGGAGTGGAAGCTGCACCGCAGGCTGTCTCGCCGCAGGTGCGTGGGGCCGGCACCAGGGCTCGGGGCGCTCAGCAAGGACCTGGAGGCTCAATCCCCCCCCCCCCTCCGCCCCGCAGGAGCCTCACGGAGGAGAGAGCCGTGTCCCGGAACTCGCTGTGCACCCTGTGCCTGGAGGAGCGCAGGCACTCGACGGCCACGCCCTGCGGCCACCTGTTCTGCTGGGAGTGCATCACCCAGTGGTGCGACACCAAGGTCAGCACGCCCTCGGGGCGCAGGTCCCGGCAGGTGACCGCCAGGCGGCCGCCCTGAGCTGGGGGAGGGGCGGGTGTCTGAAAGCCCTGGTGAGCCAGGTAGGGGGTCGGGTCAGGAGTCGAGGCACCACAGCTGCTGTGTGGACACTTTGCCAAAAGCATCCGAGAACGTGCGTCCCGGGAGGGTGTCCCTTCCTGGGAGGCTCCTGGTCATACATCCAGACCCTCCCCTCCAGCCAGACAGGCGCCCCCATGTCCGTGCAGCTCTGGACAGCCACCTGCGCTGGCCTTGGAGGCCGCAGGGCGAGGGGTGCAGGAGCCGGGTGACAGCAGAGCCGCTCACCTCCATGCTGGCCCGGGGGCCGGTCCTGGGCCCCACAGCGTCTCCGGGGCGGGGCTGAGGGGAGTGGGAGGGCCACCCGGGGGGAGGCAGACACGGGGCATCGTGCTCAGTTCACCAGGCTCGGCTGCTGTCCCCGTCCCTGCTTTGTGGGCCCCGTGGGTGCCTGGCAGGCGAGCAGCCGACCTTGCAGGGTGGGAGGGAAGCTGACCTGGTCTCACCCAGGTGGTCTTAGGGTGGGACCGCCCGGCTTCAGGAAATGGGACTGAGAGGGGCACAGGCAGCCCCGGGGGTGTCTCAGCCCCCATCCCATCACTGAGTGACAGGCCGGCTGTCTTGGCGGCGGGTCCTGCTCTGGGTTGCAGTCCCCTGCTCTTCCCAATGCCCGGGTGATGGCCCTTCCCGGTTGGCGGCTTCGGAGAAATGCTGTCTTACGTTGATGGCGGTGCCGGTGCCGGTGGTAAGGGCGCAGTGGCCTCGCAGGGACACAGCCCATGTGACCTCTCCCTCCCCCCAGACGGAGTGTCCCCTGTGCAGGGAGAGGTTCCCTCCCCAGAAGCTGGTCTACCTGCGGCACTTCCGGTGACAGGACGGACGGACGGACGGAGCCACCGGCAGCCGCCTGTCAGGACAGACGTGATGGATTCTGATGAACTTGCGCAGAAACCGTAAAGTCCTCTGGTTTTCTATTTCCTGTCACATAAGACCCTGTGCCAGCAGCTCAGGAGGATAGGAGCTGGACGGCCAGGTTCGGGCAGGGGCTCCACTCAGCTCAGCTCCCCGCCAGGCCCCGCGTGGGCACCCACCCCCACCCCACAGTGCCAGGCGGTGGCTCCGCAGGGACTCCGCTCCCGGGAACAGGTCCTAGGCCCCTCCCTTCCCCACCGCTCAGCTGAGGACACACCAGTCCCTTCTGTGATGAGAAGACGAGCCGCGTCTGGCGGGCGAGAGGACGTGGCCTGAATGGGCAACACTTCCGGGCGCGTGGCAGCCCGCCAGGCGCACCTACAAACCGTCCCCACCGCAGCCGCTGCGCGGCGGCCAGGCACAGCCCCTCAGAGGCGTGGAGACCAGGGCGCCCGCCCACACCCTGTCCGGCAGGTGGCCTTCCTCGCCTGCGGACTTCCTCACTGACGGTTAGAGGGAAGGGAAGGGGAGAGACAGAAGCATGGACATGACACACACCGACTGGTTGCCTCTCACCTGCACCCCAACCTGGGCTGGAGATCAAACCTGCAGCCGAGGTACAGGCCCTTGACCAGACTCGAACCCATGACCATGCAGTCTGTGGGCGGAAGCTCTAACCGCTGAGCCACACCTGCCTTAATTCACATGTCAAGTCTGTTCCCCATTTAGGACACGGGTCTGTCCTGGTCCCTACAGACTCTGAGGCCCCTCCCCCGCCCAGGCTCCTGGGGCAGAGCCAGGTTGCCTGAGAAGTTTTCCTAACACTGAGGCCACAGACCCCCTCTGAGGCTGGCACTGGGACAGCCATCACCTATGTCCAGCCTACTTCCTGCCACGCATTGTCAGGTTTTAAAATCGTTTGACTCTACAGAGACAGAACTTTGCCGTAAACCCCCTTAAGAAACCAACCCCACAGAAGTAGGTGCGTTGAGAAAGCCCTAAGGCTGGGGCCACCCCCCTGGCCAGGACCTCGGGTCTGCGTGGCACCCCCACTGGAGTGCAGACGGGCCTGGGGCCACGGCCACGCAGGCCGCTCCCTAGAGTGAACTGTCCAGCAACAGGGACGCTGTTCTCCGCGGGATGAAGGCCACAGGTCCTGACCAGCCAGCCTGAGCAGCAGACCTCCCGACGGGGAATCCTGACTGACACTCGGCCGAGCGCGCAGCTCCCCACCAGCCGGCCCGGGCGCTCACTGGGACGGCGGTGCGCGGTGAGGCGGGCCCGGAGCCCTGGCAGCAGAGAAGTGCTGCTCGGGCAGCATCCGCGCGTGAAGGTCCACAGCGGCAGGTGCAGAGCAAGAGCGGCCCTGGCCGGCGGCTCCGTTGGTTAGAGCACCGTCCGGTGCACCAAAGGGTTTTGTGGAGTCGATCCCAGGGGGGCGCATATGGGAGGCAGCCCATAGATGTCCCTCTGACATCCATGTTTCTCTTCCCCTCTCCTCGCTCTCAAATTAAATGGACACATATCATTGGGGGGCGGGTTAGGAAGCAGGAGGAGCTCAAGTCCAGGCAGGCAAAAATGGCAAAAGAAACACATCCACACCCAATGTCAGAAACCCTGAGACGTGGGCAGCTGCTCAGCCCAAGTCTGAACCCGACCCCCGAGAAAGAACGCTCACGGCTCCGCGCCGGCCCCAGCCTGCCTCGCGCTGCCCGCCCTGCTGCCTGGGCAGAGTCCCGCGGGCGCCTCTGGATACAGACTCCGTGAGGAAGGGGACGCCACCTTTAATAAAGTTTGAATAAAAGTCACTTAGAAAGGGTCACGAGTGTCTGTTCTCATCACATCAAAGTCGGCATGCAGGTCCGAGTTGATCCTGGAAAGTGGGCCGGGCAGGACCCACAGAACTGGGCGCTCCCGCTCGCTGCGGCATGGGAACATTCAAATTAATCAAGCAACTCTTTACGCATGAAAGAAATGTGTCAAAATAATCTCAAACAATTAAAATATAATATATATTTATAATTCCAGGCCCCAAAAGCAATCACGTGGCTAAGACAGAGCTCCAGTCATGAGGCCGTGGGAACACCTCGGCGAGGGGAGGCTGGGAAGCGGCCGGGACCCGGCGTTCTGCAAACCTGTGAGCGCAGCTCCCGCTGTGGCTCCGGCTCCGCTGGGCGTGGCCGCGGCCTCCTCAGGGGTCCTTCGCCCCCAGCCCCCTCGGCCGTCTGCCCAGCCTGACTTCCTAATTCTGTCCGTTTAAACACCTGGTGTCACTGTAAAGGAATCAATGCAATTCGGGTTCCATGGCAGTTTCCTCGAGAACCCATTATTTCAGTTACAAATAATTGAAGCTCCTTTTTAAAAAGAAAATCCGACTCCCTCGCCATCAACTACTTTATGTGAAGAAAGAAGGCGCTGTTACAACGGCTCAGCCCGCCGAGGGCTCCGAGGGGCGGCGGGCGGCCCGTCTAACTCGCGAACGTCTTGCCCGCGTCCTCCTTCCCCTTGTACGTCCTCTTGCCGTGCGTGAACGGGATGTACCGGTACTTGATCATGTGCTGGGGACAGAACGACAGGCACACGTCAGGCGATAGAACAGGACTGGGCGGCAAGCTTCCATCCCAGGTGTCACCTGCTGGGCCACCAGGGCTGGGGAGCAGAAAGGTCGAGAGAGCAGCATGGGGCCGGGACGGGAGGCGCCCTGCGTCGGTGAGGGTCTGCCCCGGCCTGCTTAGGGTCCAGTGTGCATCAGCCCTGCACCGTCTGGCAGGTCCTGGCCCTGACCCACAGGACGCCGTGCCCAGGAGGAGGGCACACCCAGGACCTTTCCTACCCAGCCCCAGGGCTGTCTGCCCGGGCCCGTTCCCCGACACCGGCTGTGGCCCAGAACCCCTGGCAGAGGGGAGCGAGCCCGTGTCCCCGCCCAGGCCTGCAGAGCTTCCTGCCGCTCGTGCAGACGAGGCAGGTTCCACGTGGCCGCCTGCCCTCCCCACGCGCCGTGGCCGCTGTAGCAGGCACCGCCTTCCGGGCCCGGCGCCGCGGGTGTACCTTGATCTGCCTCTTCATGGTGATGCAGAAGAGCATGATGAAGTACATGACCAGGATGGGCCAGAACACCGGCACGTTGAACGCCTCGAAGAAGGTGCAGACCATGGCCACCAGGATGCCCTTGGTGGCCGAGTGCCTGGGGGAGGGGGAGGGAGCATCTGACACGGGCTTTGCGTGCGCTCACGGCAGCGCAGGGCCGGACGCAGCTCCGTGTCCTCCCGACTCCCCCGTCTGACCGCAGTGAGGGTGCTGACCCGCTCCCCCAGGGACCACGAGGGCTCCACCATGCAGCCCGGCCCACGGCCCCACTGACCCCCCTCCTGGGATCCCCTTCCTACAGAGCAAAGGCCAGCTTCCTCGGGGCTCCCAGGCGCCCCCCCAGCAGTCACGCCCAGTCCCACACGCTAAGCGCCAACACGCCCAGAGCACAGAGCAAAGATGTGGCTCAGTCCCCTCAGGGTTTTTTTTTTTTTCCCCCTCAGGGTTTTGGTCAAGTACAGGACAACGGGCCCAGAGCCCCCCTCCCGACTGGGGTCACCGCCTCACAGAGGTCACTGCCTCTAGGGAACCTGGGTAGCAGCCAACCTCGTCCCCGAGCACAGCACTTCCCAGGGCGCAGCCACCCCAGCGCCCGTCCGGGCGGCCCAGGCGCGGGGAACACCTGAGCGGACGGACGGGAGCTGGTCCGGCTGCCTCCCCAGAAGGGGTGCCGTGTGTGGAGCAGCCCACCCTTTGGGGGGGCGAGTCAGCAACGCACCCAGAGGCTCTGCCCAAAAAAGCCTCTTTGCTCATTTCAAAGAGCAACCGGGAGAGGCCCCGGGCAGCGGTCCCCCAGGGCCTGGGCCCACCCGCGCCCGCGAGCTCGGCACTCCTGCTGGGGGTGAACCACGTTCAAAACCAGTGACGACAACGCTCGTTTCTCTCAACAGTCCAACTGCTGCCACGCGGACCAAACCCGTCTGTTCCCGGGCCCCAAGCAGCCTCGAGGACAGGCGCCCAGGGGCGCACTCACCAGAACTTAAACTCGGGGAGCCTGCGGATGAACGGCCGGAACTCCTCGTTCTGTTTGGTGGGTAGCGAGGGGCCATCATCTGAAAGGCAGAGCGCAGTCAGCAAAAGCGCACGGTGCCTCTTACTTCCACGACCCCCGACACCTCCCCCCACGCCCTCCCCCATCCTCCCCTACACCCTCCCCCACACCCTCCCCCGACACCTCCCCCCACGCCCTCCCCGACGCATTCCCCCCACGCCCTCCCCCACCCTCCCCTACACCCTCCCCCACACCCTCCCCCGACACCTTCCCCCACGCCTTCCCCCCGACACCTTCCCCCACGCCCTCCCCCATCCTCCCCCACACCCTCCCCCACACCCTCCCCCACACACCCTCCCCCACGCCCTCCCCCACGCCCTCCCCCCACGCCTTCCCCCGACACCCTCCCCCCACGTCTTCCCCCCATGCCTTCCCCCGACACCCTCCCCACACCCTCCCCCGACACCCTCCCCACACCCTCCCCGACGCTCCGGAAGAAGGCCCCAAGTAGAGCGGGGCCTTCAGCCAGTTTAGAGTCCAGCCCGTTGCTCAGAAAGCCCGGCTAGAATTCCCTTTAGGAAGAACTTGCACGTGTTTCAGTTGCTTAAAAACTCAACTGCACGTGAGTTCCCTCAGGCACACACCACCCGCACCACACCACGGAGCACGAAGGAGACGGGCGTCCGCGCGGGGCTGAGCCCGCCCGACCGCACCCCGCACCCCACCCCCCACCCCGCCGAGACAGGTGCCTGCTGCTAGAGAAGCTGCGGCCCCAGGTTCTCCCCACCTCCCGCCAAGGGCGACATCTCACGGGGTGTGGGCTCCCTTTAGTATTTCCACTCAATGGTCTGCAAAGAAGAGTCGGGGCTCCTGGTCAGCACTGCACAGCCGAGGACACGCGGCGCTTTCTCCCCGCTTTCTCCCCACGAGGGCGTCCTCAGGCAGGGCAGGTGCTGGGACAGGGCTCCCTCCCGCTGCCCACCTGTGGCACTCGCCCTACCTGCCCAGGAACGGCCGGAGCAGCCGGGCCAAGACCTTTCAGCCTTTCAGCCCAGGGCCCGGGATCCAGAGCGCCACCCACGGAGCTGGCCCGGGGCTCGGGCCCGGCGGCCACAAGCCCCGCTGCCGTGGGAAGCTCTGGCTACGTGAGGGGCCCAACTGACGAGTGTGGAGGTGCCTCCAAGCCAGGCTGGCGGCTGCGGGAGGAGCAGACCGGAGGGCGTCCATCTTCACCCCTGCACCCCTCTGCACGCGGCCTCACAAGCTCCACAGCCCTGAGCCTCGGTGTCCTGTCTGCACGTCGGGGATGAGAGCGAACACCCAGCGCACGTGGCTGTGCAGGGGCTCAGCGAGTCGCTCTACAAACACCTGAACCGCCAGACCCGGCTCCAGGACGTCTTACACAGAGAACAGGCGCACGGGGTCTCGTGTGTCCCGGGGACGGAGCGGCCCTGTGCAGCACGCGGACGGCACCTACCTGAGTCCTCCATCAAGGACGGGTCCACCTTGGGAGACAGGAAAGCGATGAAGAGGTTCAGGTGGTAGATCCCCAAGGCATAGGTCACGATGTACCAGCCCTGGAAGAGAAGCAGGTCAGGCAGGAAGCGCCCGTGGGCACGCTGCCCTCGCCCTCGCCCGGGCCCGGCAGACTCGACCGTGGGCCAAACTGAGAGCAGGCACGTTCCTCACGGCGGGGGTCACGAGGGACAGCCAAGTGTGGCGACCGTCCACGGGGAGCCAGTGGGCCAGTGAGATACACAACCCCTGAAGCCACCGGCTCCTAGGAGCGCAGAGGGAGGGTCCTCACAGCCGCGTGCCTGGCCGCGCCTGCCTGGGCCGCGCCTGCATGTGCTGGCTGACAGCCCCACTGCACCTTGAACTTGTCCCCACACACACCGAGTGCCTTCCTCTCGCCCAAGACAGTGGTCGGCAAACTCATTAGTCAACAGAGACAAATATCAACCGTACAACGATCGAAATTTCTTTTGAGAGCCGAAAACCGACTTCTGCACATGGGCCACGAAGTTTCAATCGCACTGTACGTGGTATTTTGTGGAAGAGCCACACTCAAGGGGCCAAAGAGCCGCATGTGGCTCGCGAGCCGCAGTTTGCCGACCACTGTCCCAGGAGAAACCAGAACCAAAAAATCCGGAAATCAAGAATGCGGTTAAGAATGTTCTACGCGCCTGGGTCTGGGAGAGGCCACGCGCCCCTGGGTCCGGGTGAGGCCATGTGTCCCTGGATCCGGGTGAGGCCTCGCGCACCTAGGTCCTGGTGAGGCCACGCGCCCCTGGGTCTGGGAGAGGCCACGCGCCCCTGGACCCGGGTGTGGCTGGGTCCCTGGGTCCGGGTGAGGCCACGCGCCCCTGGGTCCAGGTGAGGCCTTGCACCCCTGGTCCCGGGTGAGGCTGGGTCCCTGGGCCCGGGTGAGGCCACGCGCCCCTGGGTCCGGGTGAGACCACGCGCCACTGGACCTGGATGAGGCTGGGTCCCTGGGCCCGGGTGAGGCCATGTGCCCCTGGGTCCGGGTGAGGCCTTGCGCCCCTGGATCCATCCGGGTGAGGCTGGGTCCCGGGCCCGGGTGAGGCCACGCGCCCCTTGGATCTGGGTGAGGCCACGTTCCCCTTAGTCCGGGTGAAGCCGTGCCCCTGGGTCCGGCCGAGACCAAACCAGAGGGAGTCGGACCTCCGTTACCACCATTTGTCCACCATCCAGAGCTGAGGGGTCAGTGCTGACATGTACACATAAGGAACTGGTGGACATTGAAATTGGGTCTCAAAAGAACTGTTGGTCCAGAAAGAAACTCACTACAGACTGATTCATCTGCCTGTCAGCATAACTATTATTGCCCGTCTCACATTCAGTTCTTATAAGTATATCTCTAGTGACATATGATCTCGCTCATCTAGGGGAAATGATGAACAACATAGACTGAGGAACAAGAACAGAACCAGAAACAAGGAGGCATCGATCGGACTATCGGGCCTCAGAGGGAGGATAGGAGAGGTTGGGAGGAGGGGGGAGAGATCAACCAAAGGACTTGTGTGCATGCATATGAGCCTATCCAACGGTTAAGTTCAACAGGGGGTTGGGGCATCCATGGGGAGGGGTGTGGGATGGGAATGGGGAGATGAGGACAAATATGTGACACCTTAATCAATAAAGAAATTTTAAAAAAAAGAAAAAAATAAAAAGAAAAGGAATATGGGGCAAAAAAAAAAAAAAAAAAGAATGTTCTAGAGCCCTACGTCCCGACGAGGCGGGAGGAACCCTGCACGACGTGCACACGCTTCCCTGCACTGAACTCCCTTTGGGAAGCCCGGCCATCCTCCAGGTCAGACGCAGCCCGTGCGGACGCCAGTGGCCGCGCACAGCTCCGCGCAGGCCCAGCCGAGGGGCCCGGCCCGTCGGTGTGACTGGAACAGCCACGTGACCCCGCCTGGACTCTCTAAAGCAAGGTTCCTGGCTCATTCTTTACGTCACAGAACGGACCGGGTTCCAATTGAAAAAACAAAACTAAAACCAACAGCAGTGAATTCACCACGAATCGCAGGCGTCCCGTCCTGCGGACCCGTCCTGCTGCGCTGGCCCAGGAGCCACGTGGGTTGACTGGCAGGGACACATCCAGGAGTAACACCAAGGCGAGTTCCTACTCTGCGTCTGTGAGGGCGTCCGCATGGGACACATCGGAGCGCCCAGCCAACGCTGTCCCCCCGCGGACCACGTCCTCCTCCGTCCGGGCAATGCCTGGGAGGCGCTGGCACGACCAGGAAACGCTTCCCGCTCCAGAGAGAACACCCGGACGAGGCCTGAGCCTGGGAACCAGCCGACCTCGCCAAGAGAACCCGCCTCGGGCCAGGCAGTCCCACAGCGCAAGCGCACGCGAGGCAGGCAGACAGACCAGCACACGCTCGGGGACCGCGACGGCGGTCTCGCCGCGGCCACACCCACCTGCAGCAGGTAGACCCGGATCATGTAGACAAAGCTCAGGCCCAGCGTCACCACCCATCGCACAGCCGTGTACGGAGTGGACTTGTCCAGCCAGGACTGGTAGATCTGCAAGGACAGGAGTGCATGCGCGTCACGCCGACCCCGCCCACCGCCCGCCGCCCGCCGAGCGCACTTCCCCAGCCGCCGTGGGCCGCAGGCTGAGCACCCCCGTGCAGCGCAGCCACGATGGCCGACCCCACGTTTACGGCAACAATTCAAGGCAGGTCAGTGCTCGGGCAAACACAACACCGAACAAGTTCTCACCGCGGACGTCCTCCAGCACCAGCAAGAGGACGGCCCGAGGCAGGAACCTGTTTGGCTCAGTGGATAGAGCATCGGTCTGCGGACTGAAGGGTCCCGGGTTCGATTCCGGTCAAGGGCATGTACATTGGTTGCGGGCACATCCCCGGTGGGGGGTGTGCAGGAGGCAGCTGGTCGGATGTTTCTCTCTCATCGATGTTTCTGGCTCTCTATCCTTCTCCCTTCCTCTCTGTAAAAACTCAATAAAATATATTAAAAAAAAAAAAAAAAGAGGACGGCCCGAGGCAGGAACATGCGCACCGTGGAGTCGCCACCTGCACACGGACTCAGCCCACTGGCCCCGGGGGCCGGCCCCGCCCCGGCAGCGTGGCATAACTGCAGCCGTGGAGTTTGCAGAGGAACTCGAATTTATATGTACACACGCGTGTATGTATGTATGTGTGTGTAACAGTATGTATGTTTCCAACTTAACTTTTGAAATTGCTTAATTTTAACATTTAGGTTTTAACTGTGAAAACCTTCACCTGGTCATACAACTACAGAATGTGCGAACCCAGGCACCTCCCCCCACACCCACGTCGAGTTGTTCAAACCCTTCTCGAGGTTAACGCTGACAGCACGGCACGCAGACGCCCGGGGGCTGACCGCCGAGACGGAGACCGCGTGGTGCTGGGCACCGTGGAGGCGCTGCTGGCCGCACAGGCTTTGTCCCAGCCCACGCCGGTCCGGCCACGGGTGCACACCGGGCGAGGGGCCACGGATGCAGATGCAGGTGGCCGGGAAAGGGACGGCCAGACCAGAGTTGGGGCGCCGCTATGTCTGTCCCACTTGGGAGCTAAGGATGGTTTTCTCATTATTAAAGGTTGGAAAATAACCCAGAAATCAAGTGTGTGGCAAAGACCAGGGGTCATTCATGACTGGCCCCTCCTAGAAGACACGGCTCCTGACAGAGGGAGCCGCTCGGTCCTGAGAGCGAGTGCGAGGCTCCTGTGCACACCCGCCCCGCGGACAAACACTCCCCGCCGCCCCCCCCCCCCCCCCCCCGCCCCGGCGGACACCGTCCGGGCCACAGCTTCCCGTGCACACATGCGCACAGGCACCTGACACCCACCTGGCCGAGGCGTGTGAAGAACCTGTACACCACAGAAGGCTTCCCGTGGACCGAGTCTCCCACGCTGTCCCCTTCGGACATCCTGTAACTGAGCAAGCGCAGACGCTGTTAGATCAGGAAGCAGGCAGGTCTGGGCCTTGCGCCACCTCCATGGAGCGGCTCGGGGCCAGCCTCCCCCGCACCACCCTGTCTTCTGGGCGCCTCCCCGTGAGCTGCCTGCAAAGAACAGCAGGTGACACGGCTGGTGGAGGGCCAGGAAGGCACGTGACATGCAAAGCAGCACTGGGTGGACTTTCATTTCTGCCGCCGTCACCCGGAGCCGCCCTGCCACAGGCTGGGCCACCGCACCCACGCCTGCCCCGCTCCTCGGACACACCTCTCCAGCACCTGCTCCTGTCACGTCCTCATTCCCGAAGCGCCCCCTCTTCTAGCCCAGCCCGCCCTCCACGGGGCCGTGCCAGCCAGCATCTCCCGGCCCCTCCACCGAGAGGAAAGGCCACGTCCGACCCGGGGTCAGCTCTGCCCCAGTTCCTTATCGGCAAGTGGAGTAACGCCAGCTGCTCATGACTATTTCAACACCTGTGCTGCCTGCCTGAGGACTGGCCCTGCGAGAACCCCGTAACCCAGCGAGTGGGCAGCATCGCCCCGACTTCACTCCGAAGGAGCAGGTCTAGACAGTGTGCGCCGCTCGCCCGAGGTCAGGGGCACGCCTCCGACCCCCCGGCCGCTGCCGGGTCCTCGGAGTGAGGACCCAGGACCCAGGCGCTTGCTGTCCCTAAGCTGGCCAAGACGCCAGGACAAAGCTCACCGCTGCCCCCGACCCACAGGTGGCGTCTCCCCAATCACAGCCAGTTTGTTTCCAAGGCCCCCGAGCTGTGCGGCCGAGGCCGGTTTCCTCGTCTGGAAAACGGCGCTCACGCTAAAGCAGCCCCTTCCCACTCTCAGACAGCACAGAGGCTGGAGGCGTCCGGGGCCGTCAGCCCTCCGTTCACCGCGTGCACCTGCCCGCCTCCGCCAGGCCTGAGCCCACGCGCCCATCACGCTGTCGCACCGGGAGCTCGCAGGACGTCCTCTCTGAAGCGAGGGCAGCAGCTGGGCTGTGGTCCTGGGTCTCAAAGGGAAACATTTTCCAGCCACAACTTCCACTTAAAGTCACCGAGCGTCCCCTCTGCCACGGCAGTCAGCATGGCAGAGCGCCGGCCAGTGTCCCGGAGGCTGGGGCGCGCCCTTTGCTCCAGGGAGACGCACACAGAGACGGAGGGCTGCCCAGGACGGCTCCCGGAGGGCAGCTTTCCATGCCGCTGGGGAGAATGCCGCGTTTCCTAAGGAGCTGAGCCCGGCAGCAGGAGCGCATCCCAGCAGTCTCCATCCTGGGGTTTCTGACGGACGGTCCCAAGTGGCAGCTTCTCAAGACCGAGGTGATCACCACGGAGCGGTTTTCCTCGCACCGAGCGGGACAGAGAGCACCTGGCTGCCCTTGAAGGCGTGTTCTCGGGAGAAACGTGCGGACGCTGCGGGTGCACAGCGGCCAGTTCCCGGCCTCTGACCAACGGCGTCCGTGAAACCAGCTCCGTCTCCAGGACACACACGTCAACAACAACATGAAGGATGTGAACTTTGGAGTCAAACGCTCCGCTTTCAGCGTCCGAGTCTGCTGCTTCCTCGTCAAGGACGGGCACATTCCAGCCCCGTCCCGCCTGCGATCTCCGCACCCCCGTGCCTCCTCCAGGTGGGGTTCCCCGCGGCCGGCCGGGAGGCCTCCCTGGCACCCGCGGACTGGTCCTGGCCCAGGGCCACCGGGCCCAGCGCGCTGCCTGGCCGCCCGGCCCCAGCACAGCACGTGCGGTCGGTCACCTCTCCTCGGTCCTTCCTGGCTTCTCTCTACTTCCTCCCCGGGGCGCGCAGGCTCCTGGAGGGGGGCCTGGTCTGGGCCGGGCCGGGCCTGTCGCCCAGGGAGGCCTGGGACCAGCAGGCGGCGGGTAAACCGTCAGTTGGACTGAAGCGCTTTATTCTCAGTCACAAAGAAAACAAAGCGGACCGAGCACCAGGCTGAGGTCGTGCGCAGCCTGTCGGGGCCGTCTCCAGGGGTCCCCTCTCCTCGGAGTGAGCAGCGCAGGCTCCCGCCTCCGCCAGCGTGGCTCCCTCCCTTTCTGCTCCCCTCCCGCCCCTCGTCCTCCTGCGGCCTCCGGTGCTGGTCCCGCCGCCGAAATGCCTGCCCTTCCAGGCCTCGTCAGCTCCCCGCACGGCCGAGGGCTCCTCCCGCCCGGGCGTGACCACCCGGAGGTGTCCACCCGGCCCCACGCTGCACCCGAGCGGGGGCACCGCGTGCACTCGGCCGAGCGAGTCCACCGCCGAGGACCCCCTCGCGCCCGGGCTCCCACCGCACACAGCCCTGCGCAGCGAGGCGCCCGCTGCGGGCAGCTTCCAGGGCCCGGGCCTCGGCACAGGGTCCGACCCGAGGCGCTGCCCGCGAGGCCGGCCTGGTGGCGGCGCCCTCGGATGTGCCCTGTTACCGACATGTCACCTCGAGCAACCCGACTGCAGCCCGACGCCTTCCCACCGGACCCTCCGGACAACCCGGACCCCGGCGTCCCCGCACCACCTGGGCGGGCGGCCGGCCCCTCCCAGACGCGCGGCGGGAGGGAGGACCGATCACCCCACCGACCCCGGGGGCCCGGCTCGTCCCTCCGGCCCCGCCGACCCCGCCCCCGCCCGCCCGCCCGCCCGCCGGTACCTCGCGGCTCTGCAGCGGCCGAGCGCGGTCTCCGAGGGCCGCGGGGAGGAGGACGCGGGCAGGGGCCGCGCCGGCGCTTCGCTCGGTCCGGGAAGGGGCAGACTAGCACTTCCGCTCTGTACTGCGCGGCGCCGCCTCCGGGCTTCCAAGATGGACGCCGGGGCGGAGCCAAGAGCCTCCAACCATTTCCGCTTCCGGTGCGGGCGCCTTTTCCCGGCGGAAAGAACGTAAGCGGCGGAAATGCGCTGTGCCGCGCAGGCGCAGGCGCGTCCTCTGGTTCCGGGCCCGAACGACGCCACCCCAGATCTTGTGATCGCCCAGAGCCTGGGCCCGTGGCCACACCCCTAGCGACTAACGAGCCAATAGAAGAGGCTTTAGTGGTTGCCAAGGTAAACCTCTGGCGGCAAGATGGCAGCCGCCAGCCAAGGAAGCCAGAGCTCCCGCCCGCAGCGTCGGGACCCGCAGGGGCGGCCGCCTCAGGACGGTAACGGCTGCAGCGCTGGGCAACGGGCGGGGGGCGGGGGCGGCTGCCCTACGCCCTACCGGGCCTCTGTCCGGAGCCCGCGCCCCCGATCCCCACGCGAGCCTCCACGAGCCCCCTCGTCGCCCCTGGCCCTGGAAAGGTCTTCGTCTCCGCGTGTGCGGGGCCCCGCGGGATGGGCGGGGAGGGGTCTCACTCCGCTCTCTTCACGTAGATCCTGACCTCGTGGTCGGCAGATGCGGGAGTCTGACACGCCCACCCTTCCCTAGAACCGCTCCCCGCAAGTTGTGCCGCCACACCAGGGAGTTGGGGGGTGGTGCGCTCAGCAGCTGCGTGGCAGGAGTGAGGGCTTGGTTCTGACGGGCCGGGAGGCCCCCGGAGGGGCGGTGCGGAGATGTGGCGGGGCCAGCTCCCCCGCCACGCCCTCACCGTCCTCCGGCTGGTCAGGCTCAGCTCAGAAGCCCCCGCTCCCTCTCTCAAGGCCCTCCCCCTGGGCCTGCCTCTCTGCACTGAGTAGGGCCGCTCAGCATGTTTGGTGCAAAGGAAAGAGTGGGGGGGGGGGGGGGACAGTAAACAGGACAAGTCCCCACCCCCAGACTGACGCCTCGGCAGCCATGTTGGGAAGTGCACAGACACCTTGGGAGCCCCCAGCCCAGCCCAGCTGGAGCCTTGGCCGGGCTCATCCAGGTTGCCTGTGCCACATGCTCACCGTGCGTTCTTGTCCGTCTTCAGGTTACGGCGTCTACGTGTACCCCAACTCCTTCTTTCGATACGAAGGGGAATGGAGAGGAGGGAAGACCCACGGTAAGAAGCGTCTGGCCTCTCCCCGCGGCTGCCACCTGCAGCTGACAGCCCATTTCCTCGGGGAGCTGGGGCGAGGGGGGACGGGTGCCAGTGGGACTGGGCCCCCACACTGTCGCTGTCGCCCAGGAAAGGCCGTGGGGTGGCCACAAGCCCGGGCAGTGGCCCTGGGGTCACAGGAGACCCCTGGGCCTGCCCCCTTCTCACAGGCAGGACCTGCAGCCGCCTTCAGGGTTCATTTCTGATGAGAAAGAGCTTGTCTCTCGTAGGAAGGCTCAGCCGCAGAGAAGCGAGTGTCTGAAAGTCACTGGCGGTCTCTCAGTGCTATGTCTGTCTGGGGTTCTGCTGAGGAGGAGGAGAGAGAGAGAGAAGAGGGAGGGAGGGAGAGAGAGAAAATCGATGTGAGAGAGACACATCAACCGGTTGCCTCCCATACGCACCCCGACGGCGGGTAAGAAGCGAACCCACAGCCAAGGTTGTGCCGAGACCCTGGGGTCCGTGGGCTGACGCTCTAACCCCGGAGCAGGGCGGCCGGGGCCTGTGGCATTGTCTACGTGAGCTCTTGTCCCCATGGGCGCCAGCGTTTTCTATATTTCGAACCTTTTGGCTTTTATGGTAGTGCTTTTGCCAGAGATTTCTCACTTTTACTCCAATCGAGGGCTCTTCCTCCAGCTCTTTTCTCTGTGAAACATGCGGGCACCAGCAGGTACTCCGGCCGCTGTGGGGCGTGACGTCCCCATTCCTTCCAGGTCGCGGGAAGCTGCTGTTTAAGGACGGGAGTTACTACGAGGGCGAGTTTGCAGACGGGGAGATCATGGGCCGAGGCTGCCGCCACTGGGCCCACACAGGTTAGCCCGGGGACCTGCGGACCCCCTTCCCACAGACCGTCTCCCTTCCGGGTGCGGGAGGCACTTCCAGCTGTAAACGGGGGGCCCTGGCTTCCCTGAGGGGTCTTGTCACAGCCCGTGCCAGCCGGGGTGGGGTGCTGGCGTGCGGCCCACAGCGTGGCCAGGGCTGCCTCCCGACCCTCAGACCCTCACAGGCAGACGTGGTGGTCAGTTCCCGGGGGGAGAAGGCTCACCCCTCGGACCTGGAACATCGCTGCCCACCGAGGGCCTCGGGGTGGGCTTTGCAGGAACCAGGAGGGCAAGTCCGGATCCACCAGGTCCTATGTTCCCTCGCAAACCAGAGTCCGCCCTGAACCGGTCCTGCTGCCGCCTTCGCTCAGGGGACGGGCGGGGACGGGCACCAGCTCCGAACCTCACCTCGCGCCCCCTCCTCACCCCCCCAGGGAACACCTATTCTGGTCAGTTTGTCTTTGGAGAACCCCAGGGCCACGGCGTCATGGAGTACAAAGCGGGGGGCCGCTACGAAGGGGAGCTGTCCCACGGCGTGAGAGAAGGTCTGGCGCCCCCGGGGCCCTGCCGAGCACCCGGACTCAGTGGGATGGGTGGGCTCAGGGCCCCGCGTTGACCAGGGGCTGGTGTCCCTCCAGGTCCAGAGCCCCAGCCCCAGCGTGACTGTGGGGTGGGAAGGAGGCGAGGGTGCACTCCTCCTGCCCCGGACCAGTGTGTGTGGGGGGGGAGGGGGGCTGTGCCTGTGACGCCAACCACCGCTGTGTGACAAGCCCCCCAAAACCTAGTGGCGGCCCAGCCCTGGCCAGTTTGGCTCAGTGGGTAGAGCATTGGCCTGAGGACTGAAGGGTCCCGGGTTTAATCCCGGTCAAGGGCACGTACCTGGGTTGCAGGCTCCATCCCCGGCCCTGGTCGGGGCCTATGCGGGAGGCAACCAGCCCATGTGCCTCTCACATCGATGTTCCTCTCTCTGTCGCTCCCCCTCCCTTCCCCTCTTTCTAAAGATCAATGGGAAATGTCTCAGATGAGGATGAACACAAAAACAAACCCTAGTGGCTGAAAACAACCCCCTTTTCTTGCTTGCTTGCAATCCCGGGTCAGAGGTCAGCCTGGGCTCAGCCTGCCAGGTCTTCTGGCCTCGCGTGGGGTCTGCCAACGGCTGTGGCGACGGTGGCTGGACCCGGGCGGGGCCTCGCTGCAGCCTCTGGGCTCCCGGAGGCCTCGGCACGGTCACGTCCTGCTCACTGCCCCAGGCCGGCGGGTGGGCGGTGGGCTCAGCCCGAAGGCCAAAGGCTCACGGTTCCCGGGGAGCCGCCCAGAGGCGAGCAGGAGGTCCTCTGAGTGCTGCTCGTGTTAGAAGTAGGAATGGGCCCGGCCGGCAGGGCTCAGTGGCTGAGGTCGGCCTAGGAACCAGGAGGTCAGGGTTCGATTCCCGGTCAGGGCACAGGCCTGGGTTGCAGGCTCCGTCCCGGGGGGCGGGGGGAGGGAGCGTGCAGGAGGCAGCCGATCCATGATTCTCTCCCATCAGTGATGTTTCTCTCTCTCCCCCTCCCTCTCTGACATCAATAAAAACACATTTTTAATAAATAAGTGAAAGCAGTAGGAATGGCCTCGCACAGCCGACTGTCCAAACCAGAAAACCCGGAACATGGTGCAGCCGCGTCCCCGCGGGGTCTCCTCTGCCTCTAGGCGAGGCCCTAGAATGGCCATCAGGCCTTGCCACTCGCACGCAGGTTCCAGTAAACACACGCGTGCGCACACGAACACGCACGCACACGCACACGCCCCACAAGCAGGTCTGGGGCGCGTAGCATCGCCCCCCCCCCCCACGCACACAGCAGGTGCGTCAGCCTCCATGCGCCCCTCCCTCAGGGCCTCGGAGAGCTGCAGCCGCAGCCACTTCCACTGGTGGCTGCCAGCGCCGCCCCATCACACCCCAGCCCCTGGGCGGCCCGGCTCCGGGTCCCTGTGCTGCGCCCTGGGCCCCGCGTGTCCTGGAGTCCCCGCCTCCGGCCCCTGGGCCCCGCGTGTCCTGGAGTCCCTGCCTCCGGCCCCGCGTGGGCTGCAGCTGGGCTCTGGCTCCTCCCCAGGACACGGGTGTCTCGAGGACCCGGATGGGCGCGTGTACTGGGGGGCGTTCCACAACAACAAGCGCCACGGCCGCGGGCACATGGCCTTCCCGTGAGTAGGGGGCCCTCGGAGCGTGGGGGGCCTGCGCTCCCCTCGGCACTGACTGCTGTGCGTGTGGCTTGTGGGCTCTGAGCCCCGTGGGACCCTCGGGCGGGAGGGGGTTGCGCCCCACGGAGGCCTTTCCCCCTCGGCCGCTGGCTGGACGTCGGCCTCCTGACCTCCCAGGCCAGTTTCTCATCCAAAATCCTGCCGCTGGGATTTGTGGGTTCACCTCCCCCTTTTCCTCCCTGTTGTCCTCTCCAAGTCCCGCACCCCTGGGGGCTGAGTCCTACCCCTGGGGGCTGAGTCCTACCCCTGGGGGCTGAGTCCCGCACCTGGGGGCTGAGTCCCGCACCTGGGGGCTGAGTCCTACCCCTGGGGGCTGAGTCCCGCACCGGGGGGCTGAGTCCCGCACCTGGGGGCTGAGTCCCACACCTGGGGGCTGAGTCCCACCCCTGGGGGCTGAGTCCCACACCTGGGGGCTGAGTCCCGCACACCTGGGGGCTGAGTCCCACACCGGGGGGCTGAGTCCCGCACCTGGGGGGTGGCCATGTGCTCTCAGGACCGGGCTGTCACCGCACCTGCCGAGTGCCCAGCCTCCTGCCCCGGCGCCGGCCGTCGTTCAGGGCCCATTTCTGCCGGTGCCCGTGCGGAGCCCGGCGGTCAGAGGAGCGGGTCTGAGTCAGGCCGCCCCCGGCTCCCAGCCTGAGACCGGCCTCTGTGTGTCCCGCAGGAACGGGGACGAGTACGAGGGCGACTGGGTCCGGGACCAGCGGCAGGGGCACGGGGTGCTGCGCTGCGCGGACGGCTCCGTCTACGAGGTACCAGGCTCCCGGCGCAGCTCCCCTGGGAGGTGGGGGCCGCTGTCCCCACTTTGCTGGCAACCAAACCGCGGCTCGGAGCTCACGGCCCTTGGTCCCGCCTGGCGCCTGAACCCACGACCCACCGCTCTCCAGGGCGCCGAGGTACCGGTTCTGCTCCTCTGGGCCCGGCGCCGGGAAGCGTTTGCAATGAGAGGCTCCGGCCGGCGCTGCAGGGCTGGGGGCGTGCGGGTGCCCCTCTCCCCTCTCCTCTCTCCCCTCTCCCCTGTCCCCTCTCCTCCCTCCCCCCCCCCCCGTCCCTGCGGAAAGTGCCACCTCCGGTTTTAGGGGCGACACGTGGGTGAGGAGGTTCAGGCGCGTGGGGAGCCCCGCCCCCCCCCAGGCCCAGGCCCATCGCTCCTTCTTGCTGGACGCGGCCTGAGTGCCACGGAGCCAGGCAGCCCCCTGCCCGGTCACCGGGGCCACGTGTGGACGAGGTGCGGCTGGTGCTGGAGGCTGCCGTCCTCGTCCCCGGGTGTCGCCAGGGGAGCCGAACCCTGAGTGGTGGCGGGAGCAGCCGCGGGGAGGGCGGGCCGGGCTGGAGCTGGGCGGAGGGGAGGCGGGCAGGAGGACCCGGCAGAGTGGGCGCGAGAAAAAGCTTTGTTCTCGGAACCTGGCCCTCCCTCGGCCCCCAGGCCGCCCAGGGCCTCGCCATGGTCATGGCCGCCCACTGGCATCCCTGGCCCGGGCACGGCTGGGCCCCCCTTGGGCCTCCCTTGCAACTGGCTCGGCCGAGAGGCCGGGAGGTGGGACCGGCTCCTGCAAACGCCCGGCTCGCGGGGTGTCTGCCGCCCATCCACTCGCCACCAGGGGGCAGCCCAGCCCTGCCCACGCCGCAGCTCCGAGTGGATGCCAGGGTGGGACGTGGCCTGGGGTCCCCAGGCTGCAGCCCGGTCGGAAGTGAGGAGCGGGTCTGCCTGGACAGCGGCCCCTCGGTGTCGGGGGACGCGGCTCGGTCTGCAGACCCAGGTCCCGCAGGCCCTCGCGGGAGGCCTTTCAGGCGAGCCCGTGGGAGGGGGGGGTCGCGGAGCCCATGGTCCCACCGGCACCGGTGATGGTCTCGCCCGCAGCGCGCAGGGTCTGACTTCACGGGAGCACACGTCTCCTGAGGCCCCCCGACGGGTGCACCCCTAACCACGCGCCGCCCAGCCTCCCCGCGTTCCCCCGCAGGGACAGTGGCACAGCGACGTCCTCAGTGGCCTGGGCAGCGTGGCCCACTGCTCCGGGGTCGTCTACACGGGCATGTGGATCAGCGGTTACCCGATGGGTAGGTGGCCCGCCCCCCTCCTGGGTCTTGCCCGGGTCTGGCTGCGTTTTCCCAGGGGCCCTGGCCAGTCCCCGGGCGGAGCTGGGGGGCCCGGCTGAAGTGGGAGCTAAACCCCCGAGGAAACGTTCCCCGCGGCTCCCAGGGCTCCTGACCTGCGAGGCCCGTCAGGCTTTGCACCCAGGGGGGCCCGTGCGGGCAGGGCCTCCAGCGCTGGGCTCTCCCGATCCCAGGGTCCCCCACCCACGGGCCCTGAGCGTCTGCACCCACAGCCCCGTCCAGTCCCACCTGAGCCTGCCCGTGCCATGAGCACAGGTGGCCAGTGGCCTGCAGGGGCCTCCTCTGGGGGGATGCCCCCTGAGCATTAAAGTGGCCCCAACAGGACAAGGGTGACCCCCACCCCTTGGGGGCTCTGGACCAGCCACCTGGGCACCGCTGAGCCAGGCAGGGGCCTAGGTCCTGGGAGAGGGGGTGCCGGGGCCTGGGAGGAGGGCGGACCCCTGGGGTGCAGGGCCACCCACAGCCAGGGCTGGGGGCCAAGCCCAGGCACCCCCTCAATGGAGCCTCCCAAAGGAGCCTGGCCCTGCGGGGCCCCCGGCCTCAGGCTCCTTAGTCACATCACCTCGGGAAGGAATCCAGGTCCCCCCACCCCCAAATTCGGGGTCCTGTCCGAATCCCTGGGTGTGACGCAGCCTCACCTCCCTCAACGGGGTCTCGGGCTGGCGACCGCCCCGACTCCCCCCGCCAAGTGGGCTCTGGCGTTAGTTACCCTGCTGGGCGCACCCCGGAAGGCCCACCGCCCCGGGCCCCGCTCTGGTGCTGACGGAGCTCCATGAGCTCCCGGCCCCGCTCTGCCCGGTCCCTGGTCCCCGGTCCCTGCCCGAAGCCCCACCGCCCCGTCGGGCTGTGCGAGAGGCCGTCACTCTTGGGGGGCGGACCCCTGAGGCTCCTTGTGCAGGGGACCCGCCCACACCAAGCCGCCCGCAGACACGGGGGTCCAGGCAGGAGGGGGGACGTGGGGCCGGTCCAGCGTGTGCCCAGACCCCGCGCCCGCTCCCCCGGCACTTGGCGACCCTGTGGTGGGAGCCGGGCGGTTCTGAAATGAGCCGCCCCAAAGACTCACACAAACAAAACCCAGACACCCAGCGGCCCCCGCCCCGCCCCCACCACCACCCAGGCGGCCGGTCAGGGCCTTGGCCTCTGCGTCTGCGTGTGTGACCGGCAGGCGGAGCCCTCCGGGTGCGGGACGCCAATGGGGTGTCGCCCACCGGGGGCTCCCGCCTCGGGCACCGCAGGCAGGCGGCACCCGGCACCCAGCACGCCGCCTCTGCTCTCTCCCAGGGCGCGCCGCGAGGACCGTGATCCTGGGCCCGGAGGTGATGGACGTGGCCCGGGGCTGCTCCTTCACGGTGCGCGTGCAGCTGCTGCAGGACAGCGGGGCCGTGGCCTCCAGTAAGCAAGGAGCCTCGTGTGTGCGTGTGCGAGTGCGTGCGCGCATGTGTGTGAGCTCGTGTGAGCTTGTGTGCTGTGCATGCCTATGTGCGGTGGTCACGCAACCACAGAACGAGAGGACGATGACGGTGCAGCGCCGGGTGCCGGTCCGGCCAGGAGGGGAGGAAGGCCTCGCCTGGGAGGGAATCAAGCCACTTCCCCCCGCCCACCCCCGTCCTGCTGCTCTTCCCGGACCGGACCTGTCAGCCCGGCGGTGAGGCAGGGAGGGACAGGCCGACTTCCCACCTGAGACACCATGGGGGGAGGGGGTGCGGGGGGAGCAGGACCCGTTAGTAACCGCACAGGATTCCTGATGTCACACTTGCCTTAGCTTAACAAGGTGTTTTTAAAATATATTTTTGCTAGAGGCCTGGTGCGCGGGTTCGTGCACATTGAAAGGAAGTTAATTAGAAGGTGGCCGGCGGGCGGGCCTGGGCGAGATGGGCCGGACACGCCCTGGAGCCAACCTCCCGTGGTCCCTCCCTGGCCGGCTGCACCCGGGGCGGCGCCTCGGCTCAAAGGGCGTCTGAGGAGTGAGCGGGGTCCCTCCGGCAGGTGGGGTCCCTCGGCCTGGCCTGCAGGGATTAGGCTGAAACCGGCTCTCCAACATCCCCCGAGGGGTCCCCGATTGCGAGAGGGCGGTTCTCGGGTGATGCACCCCAGAATCGGGCTCCCTCCTCTCTGGCTCCGGTTGTGTCACCCGAGAACCGCAGCTGCCAAGTCACTGCAGCTCAGCAGCTCCCACGTTGAGCGTCTGCCCCCTGGTGGTCAGTGCGCGTCATAGCGACCGGTCAGACGGGCAGAAGGTTGGCCGGTCGCTCAGGCTTTTATACATACAGATTGGTTTCAGAGAGGAAGGGAGAGGGAAGAGAGAGAGAAACATCCATGAGGAGAGAGAATCATGGATCAGCTGCCTCCTGCACACCCTCTCCTGGGGATCGAGCCTGCAGCCCGGGCCTGTGTCCTGACCAGGAAACCTGTGACCTCCTGGTTCATTGGTCGATGCTCAACCACTGAGCCACGCCAGCCGGCTCAACAGGAGTAAATCAGGACGCCGTGAGGGGTAGCGGCACCACGTGTATTGAGTCACAGTTGGCTTATTTAACAACTTTACTGCGGTGTCACTTACACACCATAAAACTCGCCTGTATTCGTGATTCCACGATTTCCAGTAAATTTTAGTCAATTCGCAGTCGGACAACCGTCACCACATCACAGCGCCACCCTAGACCCCCCGCACCCAGAAAGGCCCCTCCCCGCGTGCAGCCTGTCCACACCCTCAGCCCACGCAGCCGAGGCCCCGCCCCCCCGCCCGCTCTGTGGGTGTGCCTCCTCTGGGCATCTCGCGTGTGACACGTGGGGTGCGTCTGGGCTCCGCTGTGTCCACTCGCACCGAGCCTCCGGGGTCGCTGCATTGCCACGCGTGTGGGCGCCTTCCGCTCCAGCCCAGTGGTCTTCCGTGGCGCCTGCACAGCATGCCTGTCACCGCCCAGGGACCGCCAGCGTGTTCGCTCTGTCAGGCTGCTGTGAGTGCTCCTGTTCCAGCTTCCGTGTGGACGCGTGTTTTCGACTGTGCACCTGTGGGCAGGATCGCCGGGGCACACGGCACATCTACGTTTGAACTTTCAAGAAACCGCCTGGGTGTCTTCCCGAGAGGCAGCCGGGTTTCCGGTGCCACCGACAGAGCCTGGGGTGGCTCCACCCGGCCACACAGTGTGTCCACCGGCGCCCTCCTGCGGGCGTGAGCAGCATCGAACGTGATCTGCAGCACAAGCCCCTTCGGCCAGCTCTCTTATCGCCCAAGCCCGTCCGTGCCCTTCTCCCCTCAGTGCCGTGACGGCGCCACTGGTTCCGTGTGGATCATGGTGTCTTTTTTCTTCTCTCCCTGACTCCTCTGGCTAGAGGTTATCGATTTCATTGATACACAACCAACTCTTTGCTTTCTGTTGTCTAGTTTATTAGTTCCTATTTTGGTCTTATTCATTCTTTGCTTACCCTTACTTTGGGTTTCATTTAATGTCCTTTCTCTAGTTCTTAGGGTGGGAACTACCAGTAAGGTTATTTCAGATCTTTCCTAGTATAGGAGTTTATTGCTATGAATTTCCCTCTGGGCACTGCTTTAG
The DNA here is from genome assembly GCF_027574615.1 of Eptesicus fuscus. Taxonomy (NCBI): domain Eukaryota; kingdom Metazoa; phylum Chordata; class Mammalia; order Chiroptera; family Vespertilionidae; genus Eptesicus; species Eptesicus fuscus. Next base: position 895,845 of record NC_072481.1, on the reverse strand, counting down.
CTGCATCCCACAGGTTTCATATGTTGTGCTTTCATTTTCATTCAATGCAAGATACTTTCTGATTTCTCATTGGGCCATGAGTGAGTGAGAAGCGTGTTGTTTCATTTCCAAATATTTGGAGATTTTCCAGAGAGCTTTCTGTTAATAATTTCTAATTTAACTCCACGTGATGAGGGTCGTGTTTTGTATATTGTGAATCCTTTTCAATTTATCAGGACGTGTTTTATGGCCCAGAACGTGGTCTGTCTGGGGACATGTTTTGTGAGCACATTGAGAAGAGGGTGGGTTCTGCTCTTCTGTTTGGAATCGTCTATAAAAGTCAACCCGGCCTATTTTGTTGATACTGTTGCCCAAGTTTGCCACGTCCTTGCTGACTTTCCGTCTGCCTGTTCTGTCCGTTATGGAGGGCGGTGTGTTGAAATCTCCGATTATAATTGTGGATGGGACTGTTTCTGCTTTCATTTCTGTCAACTTTCGCTTTGTTATTTTGATGCTCTGTTCACAGGAGCATAAGCACCTGGGGTTCTGTGCCATCTAACGAACTGGCTCCTGATCCTCGTGAAGTTACCTGCCTTACCCCGGTGGGGTCTTCGCTCTGCCATCCACGCCCCGGGATGTTAACGTCGGAGCTCTCTCTCGACTGGTGTTACCATCTCTCTGTTTAACTGTGACCCGTTTGGGCCTCTGCGTTTAACGTGCGGTCTTTGGAGGCAGCGGGTCGCTGGGTCCTGCTTTTGTATCCAGTCTAACCATCTCTGCCTTTTAGCTGGTGTGTTTACACCGTTCGTATTTAATATAATTTTGACGTAACAGATGGGGACTTGCCATTTCACCATTTGCTTTCCGTTTCCTCAGCTGTCTTTCCCTCCTCCATGCCCTGTTCCTGTTTTCTTGGATTGGATATTTTTTTTTTTATTGACTCATTTCATCTCCTCGTCATGGGCTTAGTATTTGTCACTCTGTTTTCTTATTTTAGGGGCTTAAGGTTGACGATGCACAGCTTTAACGTTTCAGTCCACTTCCAGGCAACACCTCCCTCTCCATGTGTGGGAACACGCCTCCCCTTCCTTCTCTCTACGCCCCGTCTTCCTATGCCCACAGGTCCATCCCTGCCTCCGCACACTGCGTGGGGCGTGGCTGCGATGTTCGCCTGCACGGTCACTTACCTTCAGAGAGTCTCCCAAGCAGGGAGAGGACGCCCCCTCTTCAGCCGCCAGCTCCCTTTCTGGTTCTTCTCTTTCTTCCCGATCTCCATCCGCCGCCGCTTCCTCCTGCCCCTGCCCGAAGGACCTCACGGTCCCTGTTTCTTGCCACACGGGTTTCCTGGCGATGATCCTTCCAGCTTTCCTCTGTCGGGAAACGGCGACCAGCGTGTCCTCCCCGGAGGCAGGTCTCTGCCCAGGTGCCCTCTCAGCGCCCACGTCCCCCGCGACGGCGACCGGGCCACGTGGGGCCACACAGTGTGCCCCCATCTTCAGGGACCATGTCCTTGCCCGGCTCCCGGGACCTCGGAGCCCATCTGGCGGACCTGCACCTCCTTCCTGGCTGCCCGCAGCAGGAGGGCGAGCGGGCCGGTGACTCATCCCGACCCGAGACGGAAGCCGGGCAAACCACCGCTGGCTTCCCTCCACGCTCGGCTCCAGTTCTCTCCAAGTCACAGTCCTCCCCTCCTCCCCGTGGGCCCGGCGGCGTCTCTCCCAGATCTTGGCGTCGCGGGAGGCTGGGCGTCAGGCCCCCCTGGCAGTGGTCAGTGGTGGCCATCGACTCTCCTGCTCCACCCGACCCTGAGCCCGAGCCCACGGGGCCGGCCTGTGGGGGTGCCTCGGGGTGCGGACAGGTGGGGCGGGCCGGGCCCTGGTCCGGGTGGGAGGTGGGTAGTGAGGGGCACTGTCCCCTGGGTGGCCCGGCCTCCACGTGTCTGCTCCCACGGTGCGTGGCCAGCAGGGAGCGTCCTCCCGGAGGCCCGGGCTGGAGCCAGAGGCAGAGTGAGGGCCTGGGGGCCGGACCGGCTTGGTCAGAGACTGAGCGGCTGAGCAGAGGGCCGGGAGGAGCAAGACAGGAGGTGAGCCGGGAGCTCCGGTGGCCGTGGCCGTGGCTGCGTATGAACGCCCCTCCCGGGCGCCCACCGCCCCGAGCCCCCAGGGAGGAGCCCAGGCCCCGACTGGTCCCCCCGCTCCTGGGTACAGCGTGCTCTCCCCCCCCCGCCCCTCCCCCCGAAGGCGAGGACGGCCGGGTCCTGAGGATCGCGGCGGGCGTCAGGTACGTGCAGCTCCCGGCCTACTCAGAGGTCAGCTTCTTCACCGTGGACGCGGGCCGACGGGAGGCGCCCATCCAGACCCCGTTGTGAGTGAGGGCGACGTGGGCGGGGCAGGGGTCCCCCTCAGCCTGGGTGGGGGGGAGTGACCGGAAGTGCTCCCCGGGCCCCCACCTGCTCCCACCCAGCACCGGGACGCAGCGACAGCAGACATGCTCCGTCTCGGGGAGGGAGGCAAAGGCTCGGACACGCAGTGGGCACCGGCGGGAGGCGGGAGGCGGGGCTGGGCTGCTGTGGGGTCTCAGGTGGTCCCAGAGCGAGACCCGCCCCTCCCTGCCCCCTCCACCCCCTAATCTCAGGGCAGCCGGGCCCTTTCTCCTTCCTGGGGTGCCCCTGGGCCCCCGTGTTCCCACGGCCAGGGGTCCCCCAGCTGGTGCCACGCGGAGCCCAGCCTGCCCCCCTCCGCAGTGGGTTCCAGTGCATCGCCTACCCGCTGTCGGGCCCCCCGTCGGCGGGCCTGGAAAGTGCCCGGGCCAACGCGTCGCTCCCCACGGGAGACCCGGAGGTGGCATGGACCCCGGACGCCCCATGTGACCAGGGAGATGCCCCCGGCAGCCTGCCCGGTGAGTGCAGCCAGCGCGACCGTGGTGGGCAGCGCGTGGGTGACGGCAGGTGTCCCGCACGTGGCACGGGAGCTGGGAGGCAGGACGTCCCAGGGAGACGGTGCCCAGTTGCCGTGCCGCGGGTGAGATGCCAGGCTGAGGCTGCCCACCCCGGGCGCCCAGGCACCTTGGCCCGGGTCCTTAGCCTGCAGGCCCGATGGCCGCGGTGGGGTGAGCCGTGCCAGGCCGCAGCGCCATCCGGCAGATGGGGCATCACGGGTTCCGGGACCTGCAGCGGGTGCACCTGGGCCGACCTGTCAGGCTGCTGCCGGCTCTGGCGGGAGGGACCGGGCCTGGAGGAGGCCTGAGGGCAGCCTGGACCGGACACGGCGGCCCCTGCGTGGGAGCCCGCCCGGGGCCCACCTTCCGCCCGAGGATGTCAGTCTAACACGGGGCGATGGAGACCAGGCCCCAGGCCTGAGGCGTGGCATAGCGTGCTGCCCAGGTGCTGGCCCTGCCCTCCCCTGGGTGCCAGCACCCCGCCAGGTCTGGCTCTGCCAGTGGGTGCTGCCTGGCCGTGGGGAAGCGCCTGGGGGCCGAGGGGACCCACCTGTGTTTCTGTGAGGCTGCTGGACGTCGCCAGGTGTGTGCTCAGCCGCCCGGGGTCCAGTCCAGACCTGATTCTGGGAACAAAGCTCGTTGATTTCTATTCAAATGGTTTTTGGTTCAGTCCCTTAACCTGTCGTAGTTCCACCCACAGCTCTCACGCGGACCTTTTTTTTTTTTTTTTTTTTTTTTTATATTTTATTGATTTATTGCAGTGAGGAAGAGAGAGGGATAGAGAGTTAGAAACATCGATGAGAGAGAAACATCGACCAGCTGCCTCTTGCACACCCCCTCACTGGGGATGTGCCCGCAACCAAGGTACATGCCCTTGACCGGAATCGAACCCGGGACCCTCAGTCCACAGGCCGACGCTCTATCCACTGAGCCAAACCGGTTTCAGCTCACGCGGACCTTTTATGCTCCTGTTGCCAGGGGGGTGTCTGCCGAGACCCCGTCATTTAGGCCCATTGACCCCCGATGCCCGTGCTGGCCGTTGCCGGGGCGATGGGGACACACCTGGTCGGGCTGGCCGGGCCCCGCGGTTCCCACAATCTCCGAATATTGGATCTGGGAACCTAACACGCTGCAGCGGGCACAGAACTCGGGTCGCTTCTCTTCTGAGTTTGTTTGTTATATTTTATTGATTTTTTACAGAGGAAGGGAGAGGGACAGAGAGTTAGAAACATCCATCAGCTGCCTCCGGCACACCCCCCACTGGGGATGTGCCCACAACCAAGACACATGCCCTGACTGGAATCGAACCCGGGACCCTTCAGTCCGCAGGACCGACGCTCTATCCACTGAGCCACACCGGCCAGGGCACTGCTGCTTTTTATAAATATATTTTTATTGATTTCAGAGAGGAAGGGAGAGGGAGAGAGAGAGAGAGAGAGAGAGACATCAGTGATGAGAGAGAATCATGGACCGGCTGCCTCCTGCACGCCCCGCACTGGGATGGAGCCCACAACCGGGCTGTGCCCCAACCGGCATCGAACCCTGACCTCCTGGTGCCTAGGTCGACGCTCACCACTGAGCCACACGGGCCTGGCTTTTTTTTTTCCCTTTTTTTTTTTAATGCACGAAACCCTCCCAGGAAATGTCTCCAGCTGGTCCAAGTGGTTTCCCCTTTTCTTTTGTCGAACGAGTGGTTCTGCGCGTCCTCCGATGGGAGCTGAGAAGCGCCCGCAGCTGTCGGGGACTTGAACAATCAAGGTGCCCTTTGCCGCTAAACCGATCCGGCCATTAAGCTGACGCTGTGCCGCGGGACCTGTGGACATTTCATCGCCTCTTGGGGCGACGGCACGTTTAATGCTAATTGTCTAGTTAATTGCGGCAGAGCAGCCCCCGGATCCGCGTTCGCGCGGAAAATCAGCGCCCTGGTGCCCTGTCCAGGGGTCGGCCCACAGAGGGAGGGCTCCCGGGCCAGCACGGCGGGGGTGGGGTGAACTCTAACCTTGGGGTGTCAGGGGTGTGTCTGCCTGGAGCCGGGCCCCCGAGGCCACACCTCCCACTGTCCAGGACGTGGGCTCCTTGCCCGGCAGCTGCCCCGCGTTCTGGGGGCTCCAGGAAGGAGGAGGAAGAGCCGGGCAGCGGGGGGTGGGGGGACAGGCAGCCTGGGGTCCGATGGAGCACCCGGGTCTCCTCCTTCCTGCCGCCAGGGCCTGGTCTGGGACCCGGGGCACCTGCCTCGCTGTGTCCTGCGGCCACGTGGGCGCAGCCAGAGGGCGGGCGCCTGGGACCCACACGCGTCCAGCCCCTCCCAGCAGCTCCTTGGGGACCGCCGGGTGAGAAGTTCCAGGACCTGGAGAGAGAGGCGAGGGGGCGGGGGCTCCGTCTGGCCCGCTGGCGGTGGTGTGGCTCTGCGCCCCCCTTTCCGAGGGTCACTACACCCACACCCGGGACGGACACGGGACGCCCCTCGAGGTGCCAGGAGCCTGGCGTCGGCAGACGTGCCCCCCACGGTCTCACGGCCCGGCCACGCCTGCTCGGGCCCGCGGGATGGCGGGCGCTCTCCCCTGTGACCGTGGCCTTGGGGGTCTGGGCATCAGCTGGACAGGCCAGTCCCTCGCCCCGGACCTGGGGGAGGCGTCTGAGGAGCGAGATCCTGGCCCTGCGTCCGCCCTGAGGAGGAGCGAGGTGTGTCCTCACCCCCATGCGCCCTGCTGTCCCCCGAGGGCCGAGCACCTCTTTCTGAGCCACTGAAACGGAGCGAACGCTCGGGCTGCGCGGGCTCCCGCCTGGAGGCCCCCGGAGTCCTGTTTATCCGGCGGTTTCTCCGCGGTCGCCTCCGTGCCCTACACAGGTGATTAGGGACCTAATTGAGTCGCTGTAAAACGGTAATTAATAGACACTTTCCTTGGAGAGGTCACGCCGCCCGCTCCCCCGGCTGCTCGGCCTGTCCGCATCCCTCCAGGGGCTGCACGGTGACCCCGTCTTGCTGATGAAGCCGTAGTTGCCATAACTACCCTCCGCCGCTGCTGCAGCCGGCTCCGAGCTGGAGGGGCCTCTGCCCACAGGCCCGGCTCCGGGTGCCCTGGCCGGGCAGCGCCCCAAAGCGCGCCAGGAGCCGCTCAGGGCCTCCGCGGCTGAGGCGGGTCCCCCACCCTCCTTCCTCTTGGGGTGCTCAAGGCCCCGGAGCTCAGCTGTGGGAGGCACCGTGCCACGGCGTCTCGGCAGCTTCTCTTTATTTTTTAATCTGTTTTTGTTGACCTCAGAGAGGAAAGGAGAGGGAGAGAGAGAGAAACATCCATAATGACAGGGAATCATGGACCGGCTGCCTCCCGCACGCCCCCCACTGGGGATGGAGCCTGAAACCTGGGCCTGGGCCCTTAACCAGAACCGAACCCCGGACCCTTCGTTCCGCAGGCCGACGCTCTGTCCACGGAACCACGCCGGCCAGGGCGGCAGCTGTGTCTTTGACCAGAACTCGGGCCGCCCTTCCTTCCCAGGGAGCTGCCAGCAGCCTCAGCCTTTTCGCTTCAGGGGTTTAGGGGTACAGAGGGGCCGCAGGAAGTGTGAGCGCCCCAGGTCAGGGTGTGTGCAGAGGCCGAGGGGCCCAGGGGGACCCAGAAGAGTGAGTAAGGCGGGCGTGGCTGGAGGGTGTGGCCATGCTGGAGGCCTGCCCGGGGCGCAGGAGGGCGTGGGGGGCTGGACTCCATGCTGCAGTGTGAGGGGTGGGGGCACAGCGCAAAGGGGGTGAGAGGCCGGGCGTTGGCTGCACCCCAAGGTGGGGCCGAGGAGAGGCCAGGATGGGGGCAGCGCGGCATCAGGGGAGGTGTGGGGCCGGGAGGGGGCGCAGGTGAGGGGGAGGGGCTGTGCCTCAGACCCAGGACCGCTGGGGGCGCCGGGTGGGGGTGTCGCTGGGAGACGTACGTGGACGGACAAGTGGACCAGCCGGCGGCCGGGGTGCAGCCCGTGTGGGCGGCGCGACGTGTGTGCAGAGCGGGTGCCGCAGGGCGGTGAACCACACGCGTGTCCAGGGACTGAGGGAGGCAGGGCTCGGCCGGCTTGGTGGCTGGTGATTTGCACCCCGATGCCCTTAGCGTCCCCTCTGCCCCTGGAGACGGCGGGCGACACCTCGGGGTCTGAGACTGCGACCGGAGGAGCTGGCGGCCTCGGTGCCCGCCGTCCAGCGCATGTGCCGTCACCGGGGCAGAGGGCAGAGGGCCCAGAGCTGGGGTCCTTGTTGTCCTGGAGGCGCGGTCCCCGCCATCGCCCGGGGCGCAAACATCGGATCGTGTGCACAAGGTCCTTGCAGAGGGGCCTCGCCTCGCCTGACGGCCTCCCCCACCTGCAACTTGGGAACACGGCTGGGTCCATGGCCTCTCCCCCCACCCCCCATGCGGGCTCCGGGGAGGGAGGGACGGTCGGGCCTCGGCCCCAGGGCCCCGTCCAGTCCATCCGCTGGCCGAGCCCCCTGCATCAACCTCCCGTCACCGTCTCTGTGGGAAGCGCGGAGGGAGGGCGGCTGACCTGCAGCTCCTGTGGGGGAGGGGGGGCGCGGCCTGAGGGGGCTGCTGTGGCGGGAGCCCCTCCGCCCCCACCTGGGCAGCGGGAAGGGCTCTGTGGCTGGGGCCGCGGGCCATCTTTCTGGGAACCTCTCTCTCCTTAGCCGGGCGACGCGCGTCCCGCTGTCCTGAGGGCTGTCGGCGAGCGCAGCGAGGCTGTGCCCAGTTCGAGGGCGTCCGCCTCGGGGCCCCTCCGCCCGGGTACCACCCCGTCCCGTTCCTGGACGGCCCGCACGAGGTAGGGGCGGGAGGCCCCCACGGGCCGATCCACACGCTGCAGCCAGTGCGTGGGGGCTGGGGGCTACGGGGCGCCCCTGAGACTCTCCCCTGCTCCCCGCAGGAGGCAAGCGGCAGGCCCAGAGGTGGCCCGAGCCCGGGGACAGGGACGCCCACCTCGCAGGACCCACCGGGAGGCAGCAGGTAGGAGGGGCCACCCTCAGGGCGTTGGGGGTACGTCTGCTGCCCCAGCAGCTGGGCCGCAGGTGGGCGTGTGCACATTCTCGGGGGCGGGGGCACGGGGCACCCTTCTCCACACACCTGCCTCGGTTTCCCCCGCCTTCAGCCCTGCAGACACCATAGGCCTCAGCCTGGACAGCGGGCCCCGCCAGGCCTGCTGCTTCCAGGGGAGCCCGGCGCCCCTTCCTAGCACCGAGGGGAGGAGGGGACGAGGGGACGAGGGGACGAGGGCACATGACCCGGAGCAGGGGCGGCGGCGAGTGGCGGGCGCTTTCCTCAGGAGCACATGCGGGCACCGGGCTGGGCCACACGGACACGTGGGAGCGCCAACCCGTGCGCCTCCTCCCATCAGGGCCCTCCCCTCCACACCCCCCACCCCCCACCCCCGTCTTCAGGGGCCCTTGGCCTCCTTCTCACCCTCCCGCCCGCCCACCCCGCCCAGACACCTGCTGAGGGGCCTGGGCCTCAGGCCTCCACCAGGGACCCAGCTCCGGCGAGTCCCCCCCCCAGCCCCCACCCAGGGCACGTTGGGGAGCCGCCCTGCCCTAGGGCCCCGCCTGCTCGGCCTCGGATGCCCCCCCCCCGCCCCCAGCTGCCTTGCTCTGTCCAGCACCAGCTCCCTCTCTGCCCTCACCTGGCTCCTGACCCAGAAAGCCCCCCCTCTGGAACTGGGGAGCCACCCCCCCCCCCCGCGCCGGCCCCAGGCGAGAGGCGCTGGGCCTCACAGACGCCGCGTCTGGTTCGCATTAAGGAATCTTGCCTTGCGGAGCCGAGGCCGAGGGTGTGTGGTTCCCGGCTGGGTCCCCCCGGGGGGCAGGGCATTTGCAGGGGCTCAGCCACAGGAAGGGGGTGAAGGGGCCGGGGGGCGGGCAGGGCTGGATTCCCCTGATGCCCTGCGGAGCCCCCCGAATGTTCTCGCCACCCCCCCTCCCTCTCCGCACGGGGCTGCCTCATCCGCTCCCCGAGGACCTGCTGTGAGGCCTCCCCCGCCCTCACGGGTTCCCTGGGAAGACCCTCTTTCTGCAAGGGGGGGCGGGGGCAGCTGGGCCTGACCCGCTGCTGAGATGGGGTACGGGGCTCCTCGGGTCCCCCCCTGAGCTGGCTCCGGCAGAGGCAGAGCCCGCAAGGCCGGGCCCAGTCCAGCAGGCCGCCCGGCCCTGCTCCCCGCGCTGCGTCTGCGGGCCTGGGACACGGGGGCGACGTGGCCGTGGGGCGTGGGCCTCCCGGGTCGGCCCCCGGTCCAGGGACGGGGAGAAGCAGCGATCAGGGGGCCACACCCCACGGGGGAGACCCGAGTGGACAAGGCCGGGGCCGTCCCTCAGCCACGGAGGCCTGGGGTGTCGAGCTGACCGGGCTGGGCCGGCCACGGCCCTCCTCGCCCTCAGCGCAGCCTCAGCCGGGCCAGGAGCCCCCTTCCTCAGCCCGGTGACCCTCAAAGCCAGGGCCAGCCCCCCACGGCCACGGACAGGCGCGAGGATGGCAGGGGGAGGGCCCCCAGACCGGCTGTCCCGCCGCCCACAGGGGCTTCACACTCTCCCCACGTGGTCCCTGAGCCGCCGCCGCCCCAGGGCCAGGTGAGCCTGCCCGTCACGGAGCGCTGCTTCCCGGGAGGCCTGTTCCCGCGGCCTCGGCATTCCTGCGGAGACATTCCTGGCACATGACGGAATTTCACAACATGACAGGCCGCCGAGCGCGTGGTGTCGGCGGCAAAGCCCGGACTGGATTTCACGGGCGCAGCGGCAGCCGGTGCCACACGAGGGTCCTCGGCCTGGGGCCCGGCCCGGCCTCTGTCCCCAGGAGCCCTAAACGCGCTGGGCGCCTCGCGGTCGGAGCCGGGCACGGCCCTCAGCCCAGCTCCACGCCACGGCCGGGAAGCCCGCCGCCCTCGCCCGCAGCTGCTCGTGAGGGCTCCGCGGAGATCCCCAGCCGCCGCCCAGAGGAAAACGGGTTTCACTGGGACTTCCGCGACCAGGCCTTTCCTCGGTCGTTAGCGACATAGGGAGCCGGTTAACAGTTGTGTTGGGTCAGTGGTTGGGGCTCACAGCCCGTGCCCCCTCCGCTCAGGTCTGGGGTGACCGCCGAGCATCACAGTAAACGCAGGCCAGCGCCCCACTCCTCACCCGCCCCAGGACCCCCCTTCCGCCGTCCCCTCAGCCTCCGAGGGCAGAGCAGCCTGGGCAGGGGGAGCCCACGCGGCCGGCCCCGCGGGGCCCGAGGAGCTCTGGGCAGCAGCCACCAGGGTCGCCGGGTCCCAGAGGACACGCTCGGTGGCGGCCTGTCCTCTCTCGGGTGCCAGCCCCGTGGGGAGAAGCCTCGGTCACAGGGAGTGTGGTCAGGGGACTCCTCCTGGCTGTGGGGGGCTTGAGCCCGGGCAGTGTCCTGGCAAATTGGGGGCCCCAGAGCGGGGGTTGTCTCAGGTGGGCCGGGCGGGGGGGGGGAGCTCCTGGGAGCACAGCAGCCACAGGGGCGGCAGGGACAGCGGCCCCTGGGGGCAGGCCAAGGGCCATGACGTGGGGTGCAGCCACAGGGCGTCCAGGCTGCAGGCCCCAGGGTGCCTGGCCTCTGTCCCCTGTCCCTCCGGCCAGGGCCTGCGGGTGGGCTCAGCCTCGGCCTCCCGGGCCCTCGGCTGGACGCTCCCAGGCGGGCGCTCAGGGAGGAGAGGAGGGGTGGGCTGGGTGCGTGACGCTGGGAACTGCTAGAGGCTGTGAGGGAGCCCGTGCGCCCAGAGGCGGCCGTGAGCGGAGCAGGTGTGAGGGGGCGGGGAGCAGCTGGCCGCCCTCACCCCCCCCCGCCCCCCGCAGCCAGCGATGCCTCGGCCTGACGCACGGCTGGAACGGGGACCACGCAGAGGGAGGCTGGGGGTGTGCCCGCAGTCACTGGGGCACCACTCACGGGCCCCCCTTGGCAGGTACCCCCAAACTGAGAACACCCTGCAGGCTTCCCTGGGCCTGGAGCCCACGGCCCACAGGGGACGGGGCCCCTAAATGGTGCCAACCCCTCACCCCCAGGCCAGGCTGGGGGTTCATTGGCCTCTTGTGGGGGGCGGGGAGGGCGGGGGCTCACTCAGAGAGACAGCGTAGCCCTGGGACCCCCGGGACCCCTGGAGCCGGGTAAGGAGGGGCCTCCGGCTGCCCCAGGGACAGAGGGCCCTCTACGGCCGGCTGAGCCCCTGGGCTTGTGGCTCCGATTCCTGGGGGTCCCAGGGAGCCGCCCACAGAGAGCCTGGCCTCACGCCCCGCGGGTGGGTCAGGTGGGAGAGCCCTGGCTCCCTGCAGCCGCCCGCCCTCGGGGACCACTCCCCCCAGTTTGTGTCTAATTGGGGCTGGGCTCTCCCCGCTCCACGTGAACCTCGTTACCGCGGCGCCCACAGGCTGTGCAGAGCGCCTGCCCCACATCGGGGCCTGACCCAGACTCCGTGGGGCCCTCCCTGACCAGGCCACGGAGGGGCCCACGCCCACGCCGAGCCCGCGCCCCCGCCCCCGCGCAGCCGGGCCGTGGTTTCTGAGTCTGGTCTGCAGCACGGGCCGCCTCTGTCTGACCACGGGGCCAGGCCCACACCCCGAGGGTCGTGATGGTCTTGGGGTGGGCGGGCTGCTGGGGGCCTTGGCTCACAGGGAAGGGCCCTCCAGCACAGGGCCCCCTCCTCTCGCCGCCCACTGTGCGCTCGGCCACGGGTCCACCGCCCGCTCCCCGAGCCTCACCCGTCCCAGCCGCCCCAGCAGAGGAGCCGGCTGTGCGGGGCCGGGGCTCGCCCCCCTCGGCGCTGCTTCCTCGCCGGTTGTGGTGGTTTCTCAGCTCCGACCGTGGGTTTTCCCGGCCCCGGGGCCGCCCAGGTGCACGGCCTCCGCCTTGGCCACGGCTCCGCTCGGGGTCAGGTGTGCTCGCTCCGTCCGCGCACCCGCGAGGCCCTGACCTAGAAGAGGCGGCGTCAGGACCCCCAGGTCACGCAGCTGATGGGACCCTCTCGGGCCTCAGGGAAGGGGAGGGCGTGGCCACGGGGTTTGGGCACCAGGCCCCCCTCACTGGGGAATAAACCCCCTCAAACCCACATGGCAAAGCTTAACAGCAAAGACCCAAAGGGTCCAACTCTGTCTTCTTTGAGAGAATCAGGGATCGGCCGCCTCCTGCACGCCCCCCACTGGGGATGGAGCCCGCAACCCGGGCCTGTGCCCTGACCTCCTGGTTCCTCACTCGGGTCGTGAGGCAGGATCACGTTCCAGCACCAAGAACCTAAGAACGCAGGGTGTCCAGCCCCCACGGCCGTGTACACAGTCGGTGCCCAATCGGTGTGTCTGGGTCCCACGGCCGCCCAGGGCTCCAGCCGGGCCCGACCCGCCGGGTCCGAGGGAACCTCAGCCGTGGGCGCCTCTGGCGTCTCCTCGCCCTGCGCCCCGGCCCCCTCGCCGCCCTGGGGGTTCCGTAAAAAACCTCGGCTCCTCGTAACCCGTTTACTTCCCTTAAAGCCGCAGCCCGGCCGAGGGTTATTCTTAGCGCTAGGTTATTTACCCGCCCCCCCTCCCATCCCCGTCGCGACCCGAAACGTGGCTCCGGGGACCCAGCCAAGGCCCGCTTCCCCCACTCGAAATGAAGGAATTTTAAATCTTTTGTCTTTAAATTTTTATCACCCAAACCAGGCATGTGGTATTCCAGCTTGGCCAGGGGTCGGCCTGGCTGGTCGCCGAGCCCCTCGGGGAGCCCCGCTCCCTGCCCTCTGATGGCAAGAAAGGGGGCCGTGGTGGGGGGTGCTCCGGCTCCCTCCAAGGCCTCTGCTGGGACATTCAGGGCAGAGCCCAGCCTGTCAGCCGGGTCTCCTGGCCACCCAGGCAGCACGTCCGAGGCCAGAGGACTGGGGCGCCCCCTCGGAGCACCCACACTGCGCCCGCTGCCTCGTCCCCCGAGGACGGGCCTCGGGGCCCCGCAGGGGCACAGCCGGTCTGCAGGCAGCTGACCCCGGGGCGTGGGGGCCGGCGGGTGGGCCCCTCGCTCCTGCACAGCAAACGCGGCCCCAAAGCCCTCTGCTCGGGACGGACGTGCCGAGGCGGGTCTGGAGCTGCCCACCTGGGACCGCAGGCCGGGCAGCTCTGTCCGCCCCAGAGACCCGGGCCGGCCGCCCCTCCGCCTCCACCGCCCTCCCTTCCCGCCTCGCCAGGTGGCGGTGACCGTTCGTTCCCGCCGCCCGGCCCCGCCCCCCAGCCCCCTGCCCGCGCCTCCGGTCACTCCGTGCCTTGGCCGCTTTCCGCCCTGCGAGGCCCTGGCACCTCGACGCCCTGGAGGCGGCGCCGGCTGGCGAGGGGGTGGGTTTGTCCCTCCAGCTACGGCTGTTCGTGCCACGTTGGGGTTCAGACAGCGAGATGCCAAGGCCGAGGGCAGAGAGCGGCCCGGCCTCGTGGCCCCTCTGCTCCAGGGCAGGCCCCCGGCCAGAAGGCTGCACGCTGACCCTGAGGCGGGGGGGCCTGGAGGCCAGGACAGCCACACGGGTACCCTCCGGCCTCCAGGCCCCCGCACTGTGGCCCCGTGTGCGTGTGCGTGTGCACGTGCGTGGGGGGGGGGAGGGGGTGCCACACACGTGGGCCCTGGGAGGGGCACTCAGGGCCTCCCTTCTTCTCCCCGCAGGCCCGATGGGGCGGCCGAGGCAGAGCCGGGGACCGAGGCCCTCCCAGGTAGGCGGGCAGTGGGGGGCGCGGGCTGCCCCATCCAGTAGACCATCCATCACCTCTGGAAGGCGGGCGCTTGCTCCCCTCCTCTGAACGGGCTACGGGTTGGGGCGGGCACCCTGCCTGCCCAGCCTGGACACCCCCAGAGGCAGGACCATGGGGCCTGGGCAGTGTGGGGCGTGGCCCCCGGGAGGCTGTGGGGCGGGGAGGGGAGGTGTCCAGGGCAGGGGCGGGCCCGGCCCCGGCCCCGGCTCTCTCTGTGCCCTCAGCCCAGGAGGGTGTCCGGGTCCAAGGCCCACCCCCTCCAGGAAGGTCCTTGTGTGGGTGCAGCCAGGCCCTGGGATCACCCCCTTTCAGGACCCCCAGGTGTGACTGAGGAGGGGGTGAGGGTGGGAGGAGGGGGCGCCCCTTGCTATCCTGGGGGTCAGTGTGGGGTCGCCTCACCGCCAGGGCCTGAGGAGGAGCTTACAGGCCAGGCTCGTGGGGACGCCGGGCGCAGGGCCCACCGGGACCACGTGGCGGCCGGGCTGGGCCGGGCCCGGAGGTTCTGAGGCAGCCGGTGGCCACCAGCCAGGCTCCCTCCATCCCCGAGGCCTCGGGACGAGGTCAGAGGCGGGCCGGGCTGGGCCGCTGCCCACGGAGTCCCCGCGGTGCCCCTGCCCGGGCGGCCGGGCTCCTGGCAACACCTAGAGACGGCCGGCCGCCGGGAAACACGCGTTGCCATGTGCCCCCTCCCACCCGCGGCCGCCGGCGCCCAAACCGCGGCTCCAGCAGGAACGGACTCGGGGCCAAGCCCCTCCTGCGGCCGTCCGCTCCGGTCCGGTCCCGGCCTGTCCTGGGGCAGCACCGCCCTCCCGCGCCCGCTCAGCTGCGCGCATTCCTGTGTGAGTGGCCAGCCGCGAGCTTTTTCCACGCTCCCCTGCCAGCCCAGCCGCTGGGGGAGGGAGAGGGCGGTTTCCATGGCAACCTCACTTTCTGTTAGTCCTTATTTTCTTTTTTTATGTTTCCCCAACTTTGAAGCTCTCCAGGCAGCATACGGGCTGCAAAGAGGGGAAGGACTTTTCCATTCCCCCCACACACACACCCCATCCCCAGCAGAGCGGTCCCCCCACACCCTGCTCCCCCACAACCCCCCCAAACTGATCCCCTAGCAGAGCATTTCCCCCAACAGCCCCTGGTCCCCCCCACACCACCCCAGTCCTCCACGACCCCCCAAACTGCTCCCCCAGCAGAGTGGGGGGGGCTTCAAAACAGGCAGCCAGGTCTTCAGAGCCTTGATTATTTGGAAAAACATTTTAGAGGAAATGAATTATTTTCCTCCTAAAAGGTGGGAAGGTGTTTTCTAAAGGATCCCAGCCACGTGGCCCCTCAGCGGGAACGGCGCTCTCCGCCCGCCCCGCGCCCCCCACGGGGCCTTGCCCAGCCCCCCTACAGCCCTGCCCTCCCCTCCGGCCCCAGCTCTGCCCCCGGAGCTCACGCTGCAGCCGGGCCTGAGTCCTGAGGGTGCAGGTGGTTCACTAGCCCAAATTCATTTCTTTTTCTTTTCTAAAAACATTTTCACTAGAGGCCCGGTGCGCCACATTCGTGCATGGGGGGGGGTCCCTCAGCCCAGCCTGCGCCTTTAGCAGTCTGCAAGCCCTCGGGGGATGCCCAACTGCCGTGGAGGCGGGAGAGGCTCCCACCATGCCGCTGTGCTCGCCAGCCGCCAGCTGACGTCAGCCCGGCTTCTGGCTGAGCGGCGCTCCCCCTCTGGGAGCGCACTGACCACCAGGGGGCAGCTCCTGCGTTGAGCATCTGCCCCCTGGTGGTCAGTGCACATCATAGCGACCGGTCGTTCCGCCATTCGGTCTATTTGCATATTAGCCTTTCATTATATAGGATTGACTTCAGAGAGGAAGGGAGAGGGAGAGAGAGATAGAACATCAATGATGAGAATCATGGATCGGCTGCCTCCTTCACGCCCCACACTGGGGATCGAGCCTGCAACCAGGGCATGTGCCCTGACCGGGAATCGAATCCGGAACCCTTCAGTCCGCAGGCCGATGCTCTATCCACTGAGCCACACCAGCCAGGGCCCAAATGCATTTCCTCACCGTGTGCCCCAGCAGCTGGGCAGAGGGCAGCCAGTCTGGGCAGGTGGGGGCGGGGCGGGAGGCTCCGGGGTCCCGTGGGGGGTGGGCAGTTGCCTGGCAGGCAGAGGCCGCGGGGCCAGTCGGAGCCCCTCCTGTCTCCACAGGGGAATACGTCATCATGATCCAGGACGTGACCACCCCCCCGTTCCTGGGCCGCAGGCTGCCCATGGCCTTCAAACACCTCCGGGTGTCCGCGAGGGAGAAAGCCCCAGAGCCCGGAGCCAGGAGGGCCGCCCACCCCCGGGGACCAGTGTCCCCTCCGGACACCACCTCGTTCTGAAGGCACAGACACGCCGCCTCTGCTTCCCGGGGCGCCACCCTCGTCCCCTCCCGGCGGCCTGATCAGGGGCCCAGGGAGCCCCACTCTCCCAGAGCCACTGGTGTTGTTAATAAAGTGCGCAACGCTGACCGAGCCCTGAAGTCCCGCCACACCCGACACGTGGCGGCTGCTCCCCACGCGCTCCCCGTCCTGCAGCGAAGCCGGCCCAGCTGACCGCTCGCCTCCCCGCGCCCAGCCTCGGGGGGGACGCAGGGCCTGCGGGCGGCCTGGGGACTCGGAGCTGCCCCCAAAGGAGAAATCGGGGCCAGTGTCGGGGGTTGGTTTTCGAGAAATGGGCTGCCCGTCCGAGCCTCGCCAGGACGAGCCAGGCTGGCGGGGTGCGCAGGGGGCGACGGGGGGCCCAGCGGACACATGCTGCGCACAGAAGGGCTGGCGGTGCCACCTCATTGGACGCCCCTCCCCGTGGGCTCACCTGCCCCAGAGAACCCGGCTCCACGCCCGCTGGTCCCCCTCCTCCCCATCCTCCCAGCTGACCCCGCTTCCTCCTCCCGGGGAAGTGGGCACGGGGAGGGGCCGCAGGGCCTGCTCCTCGCCAGCACAGCCCCCTCTGGGCCCCAGTGCACCCTCTGAGCCAGGCCCACTCCTCCGCGTGGCTCAGAGACCACGGCTGCCACGGCAACCCCGCCAGGCCGCTGGCCGCCCTCTGCCCCACCTCCCTGGCCTTCCTCCTGGGCCTCTCCCCGGCTCCAGACCCTGACGGCCAGCTGCGAGGCTCGGGGTACAGCGACGACGGAGCGGCCCCCGGGGTGTGGAAGGCAGGCAGACTAGACTAGACATGGCCCAAGCCGAGTTCCCGCCCCAGACCAGTGCGGGGCCGCAGTCACACCGCTGCTTTCTCTTTCTGTGGCCACAACTCTGGTCCCACCTTCAAACCCCGCCCTCTCCCCCACCCCCGTCCCAGCAGGTGACAACAGGTGACACCCAGTGGCTACCAGGACCCAATCCCCCCTCCCCCCCCAGCTGGACCCGCTCGGCCTCCTCTGCTGCTCCGCTCCCCTGCCTCGGCCCTTTCAGGAGGCCTCCTCCCCTCACTCACCCACCCCCGCGACTCCTCCCACTCGCTCCTGGGTTCCTCTTCCCGCCTTCGCACGCCCGCGTTCACTTACTGTCTTGTCCGCATCTCCCGAAGGCGGGGGCGTCTTACTCACGGGTGCGGCCTCAGCGCCCAGCGCGGCATGGCCTCCGGGAGGGCGCTCACCTGTGCTGGTCAGCGAGGATCTGGAGCACCTGCTCTGCCTGCGCCAGGCAGTGTGGGAGGCGCTGGAGACAAGCCAGGTGGGGGGGGGGGGGCAGGAGGACTGACAGGTGACCAGCTGGAAGGATGGTGGAGGGTCGGCGGAGCAGATGGAAAGAAGAGGGTGGGGAGTTGGTGGGTGGGTAGAGGAACAAATGAGGTGGATGGTGGGTGGGTGGGTGGATGGATGATGAGTGGTGGATGGTGGATGGGTGGTGGATGGATGGATTGGTGGGTGGATGGGTAGGTGGGTGCATGGTGGATGGGTGGTGGATGGATGGATGGGTGGGTGGGTGGGTGGGTGGGTGGGTGGGTGGATGGATGGATGGGTGGTGGGTGGGTGGATGGATGGATTTGTGGGTGGGTGGATGAATTGGTGGGTGGATGGGTAGGTGGGTGGATGGATGGATTGGTGGGTGGTGGGTGGATGGTGGATGGATGGGTGGATGGATTGGTGAGTGGATTGGTGGGTGGATGGGTGGGTAGGTGGATGGGTGGATTGGTGGGTGGATGGGTGGATGGATTGGTAGGTGGATGGGTGGATGGATTGGTGGGTGGATGGATGGATTGGTGGGTGGATGGATGGATTGGTGGGTGGATGGGTGAGTGGATGGGTAGGTGGGTAGATTAGTGGATGGATGAGTCCACATGGATGGACAGACGGACAGATGGGTGGTCAGGTGACTGTGGGTGGAGTAGAGGTGGGTTGTCTTCAGGAGGTGGGTCCATGGGAACTGTTCTTACTTGGAAGGCAAGAGCCCAGCATCAGCCCCACGTCAGACAGTCCTTCCCAACCTGCCCTGGTCGCCACCCCATCGCCCGCCCTCCGGCGTTTCTGTTGGAAGGTTTCCCACCCGACTTTTCCTCAGCACCAATCAATGGTGGGCGGACCCCCTGCAGGACATGAGGGCTGAGCCCTGGGCCAGGGTTTCCCTACCCAGCTCCCCTCCAGGGCCATGTGGAGCGGGACGAGAGCAGAGCCAGCGAGGCAGAGGGGACCAGAACCTCCTCGCGGGGAGCGGAGGTCACTGAGCGGAGCCAAACGGACAGTCACACGGGGAGGGGAGGTGTCAGTGCTTCCCCGAACACACTGAGTACTTTCCTTTCAGGGTTTATTTCGTTTGATCCTCACCCGAGGGAGGACACGTTTGTTTTTTTAATTGATTTTAGAGAGAGAGGAACGGGGGAGAGGGAGGGAGAAACATTGATTGGTTGCCTCTGGCACACACCCTGACCGGGATCGAACCCGAAACCTTGTGGTGTGCAGGACGACGCTCCAGGTAACTGGAGCCACCGCCAGGGCATTGGATTCTCACAGAAACGAAAGGAGAGGGAGGGTCAGCAGAGGCCGGAGTGGCCCCGGGCTGGCCTGGCCGTCAGGGCTGCGGCAGTGTCTGGCCACGAGCAGCCAGGTGGCCGCAGGCCAGGCCCCACCTGCCAGCAGCTCCCAGGCCTGGCCAGGCTGCCCACAGCGCCCGTGCACCCCTGCCCTCCCCCGAGGGGCAGCCCAGCGCCTGGCCCCTGCCCTGCCCGTCCCCGTGCCAGCAGCCACCCAGAGGTCCTGCCAGCACAAGGTCCAACCCCCTCCCCCGCCTCTGGGGCACAAGGTGAGGCCTGGTGACCAGTCCAGAAAGTGGCACAGAGCCCGGACCAGGGCGGGGGGGAGAGGGGGCAGGAGGGCGGAGCCCGGGGGCGGGAGGGCGGAGCCCGGGGGGACGCCCCTGTAACTTCCCTCCGGACCTTTGAGCTCCTGCCCCTCCCCCGTCTGGTAGTGGCCGAACGGGACGGAGTGACCTTGACTGGTCGCTGCCCCCAGAACCCGGGCTGGCAGGGGCCCCGCAGGCCTGCGGTGGGCGGTCTGTCTCCGGCCGGGAGACCCAGGCTCCTCCTCAGAGGGAGCCCCACCGCCGGGCCAGTCTGGGTCCAGGCCCCGGTCCTGAGGCCCAAGGCACCCTCGCCCCATTCTGGCCCCCCACAAGCCTTATTCCCCAGGGAGCTCTGCAGCCCCCAGGAGGCACGGGAGGGGCTCCAGGGCCCACCCCGGCCACAGCCAAGCACAGCCCTCGCCCCAGGCCTGCCCCCTGCGGCCTCCTGCTGCTCTGACCTCTGACGGGCACGGCCCGACGGTGACTCGCCCAGCGGAGACTTCCTGAGTGACAGCACACCTGGAGCACCTGGCAGGTGCTGCCCGAAGAGAGAGCTTCGCTCCCCACTGGGAGTCTGCGGGCCGGAGACAGAGACGCAGAGAGAGACAGAGACGCAGAGAGAGACAGAGACGCAGAGAGACAGAGACACAGGGAGAGACAGAGACACAGAGACAGAGACAGAGACAGAGACACAGGGAGAGACAGAGACACAGAGAGAGACAGAGACACAGAGAGACAGAGACACAGAGAGACAGAGACAGAGAGAGACACAGGGAGAGACAGAGACACAGAGACAGAGACACAGAGAGAGATGGAGAGACAGAGACAGAGATGAGAGAGGCGAGCACCTGCCCCTCTCTGCCCGGCCCGCCTCCCAGCAGGGCCTGGGCGAGCCCAGCCTCTCAGACCACCCAGGGCCGGGCCTGTGGCCGGCACAACACAGAGGCCTTCCTGTGTGCGTGTCCCCCGCGCCCGCCTGGCACCGGCAGCCCCTCCCAGCCTCCTCTGCCCCTGGCAGGCGGGTCACCCAGGACGCTCCCCAGGGAGGCCTCCCTTCCCCGCAGCCTGGCCAGGCTGCCCGGTCTCCGTGCCAGGCGGGTGGAAGGCCAGCTGTGGGAGCTGTCCCCAGGCAGGGCTTCCTGGAGGGTGCCCGGTGCCCGGCCCGCCAGACCGGGCCTGTGCGGCCTGGGCCCCGCCAGCATACTGCTCCCCGGAGGCGGCCACGTGGCTGACAGCTCAGGGGCCAGCCAGGGCCTCTCCGGTGGGAGAGACTGAGCCTGGGCAGCCCGGGGACCCTGGGAGCTGGGTGGGGGCCGAGCAGGTGGGGAGCGCTGCCCTGGGGCCCTGCCCATGGGCCCCGAGTCACCCAGGGGCCCTCACCTCAGCCAGCCTGGGAGCGGCGGGGAGCGACCACACGGCAGGTCCCGGCTCCAGGCCACCCCACGGCCACCCCACGGCCAGGGTCGGGACAGAGACTATAAATGGGCCGCCATTGTCTAGTCGGGCAGCCTGACAGACCCGCCAGATGTGCGGGCTCAGCCACCAGGCCAGCCCCCACTCACGGGGCCCCGGGACAGTGATACTCCCCAAAACGCTGGACACCCCTCCTCCCGGCAACTCCTCCCAGGGGTGCAGAGACTCTCAGCCCCTCCCCCCCAAACAGAGACGGGGCGAGGACAGGGTGCCCCACAGCCGGAAGGGCCTGGGCGGGGTGCTGCCCACTCCACCCCCTCCGCCCTCCCACACATCGGTGCCCGCCCAAGGCCCAGGGCCGCTGGCCCTCCGGGGGTTTCGGCTGCAGCCTTAGGGAGCCCCCTCTCAAGGACGCCACCAGGCAGAGGGCAAAGGGGGCCAGAAACCGGACGGGGGGCTGAAGGCCGAGGCCCTGGGTGGGGTTTGGTGCACCTGGGAGCCTGCAGGCCGGGTCAGGAAGGGACCCGCTGACCCGGGCGGGAGAGGGCAGCCCAGGCAGCGGGCTGTGGGGGGAGCGGAGCGGGAGCGGGCGGCAGGCAGGGCCCGGCCTGGGTGTGCTGGGAGGGGCGGCGGGGCCAGGAGTGTGGGTAAGGGCACCACCGGGGAGGAAGGCCAGCATTTCCAGAGGAGGAGCAGGCACCACGTGGCATTCCCTGGTCTTGGGGTCTCCTCCACCCCAACGTCCTGACAGCATCTCCAGGAGCCTGGCCAGGCCACCAGGGCTGAGGAGCTGGGGGGCTGTGGGGCTGACCCCAGAGGAGGTGCCTCCCCGCACCCCCAGGACCTTGGAGGTGACAGGGCTCGAGCCCCAGCCTGCTGGCCTAGTGGGGGGCGTTGAGGAGGGACCCCGGCAGTCAGCGCGGGCGCTTTCAGGGCTCAGGGGGCCGCGGGCCCAAAAGGATGGGGCTTCCCTCCGGAAATGGCGCAAAACGGGGCTGGACCCCAGAGAAAGGCGTCTGAGCGGGTCGAGCGGGAAGGTCCTGGGAGGCGGATTCGAACGCAGAGCCAGGGGCGCGCCCCGCCCCGCCCTCCAGGGAGCTGCGGTTCGCCTTCGCCGCCAACGGGGCTTTGGGGTCGCACCCGGCCCCGCCCCCCGCACCCCAGGCCTGGGGCGTCAGCGTCGGCCCCCAACAGGGAAGAACGCTCGGAGCGCGCGGGGACCCCAGAACCCAGCCACAGGCAGCGGGGCGGTGCCTCCACCTCAACGTGCCCCCGAGACACCTCCCACCCCCAAGGCCCCCGCTCCCCCAGCCGCCCCTCCCCGCGCAGGGACGGCACGGCTCCCCGCGCTCAGGCCCCCTCCACCCCGAGCGCCCCGCCCCCGCCCACAGGCCCCGCCCCCGCCCATCACAGGCCCCGCCCACATGCCCCATTGCAGGCCCCGCCCCGCCATCAGGCCCCGCCCACAGGCCCGTCCCGCACGGGGAGGCGGGCGGGTCAGGCCCGCGCAGGCGTGGAGGCTGCTGCCGACGGGCCGCCCCTGGCCCCCCACCCCCTCCCCGTCCCCCTCCTCCCCCGAGGCCGTCCGGCCGGAAGCCGGGGCCCCGCCGTCGAGGTCTGGAGGACGGGCGTTTGTACGGCCCGGGCCGACGCCAGGCGGGGCGGGAAGTGAAACCGGGCGGCGGGGGCGCGGGCTGAGTCGCGCTTTCCGAGGGGGCGCAATGGAACTGCGGCCGCGGCGGGGGCGGCAGCGCGGCCCCCGGCCCCCCTCCCGGGGCGGGACCCCCGCCCTCCCGCCGGCCCCGGATCCGGAGGCGGCCCGGGAGGAAGGGCTGCGCCCCTCGGAGCGAGGGGCCCCCGGAGGGCGCGCCCGGTGACTCACGGCCCAGCGGCCCCCCTCCCGCCCGACCCGGGACGCCCTGCGCCGGGGGGCCCGTGTGGGCGGCGGCGGGGGGCTCGCAGGGGGACAAGCGCACCCCCCCCCCCAGCCCGGCTTCCGGCCCGGCCCGGCCAGAGGAGCAGGAATTCGGAGTTTTGGACCCGCATTCTAACCCCCGGAGGCCCTGTCCCCGCCCTTCCCTGGCGAGGGGCGCGCCCCAAGGCGGGGCCTCCTGCCCGGGCACCCCTGCCCGCCACCCCAAGCGTGGGGTGCAGATGGGTAGTGGGGGCCACCCTGCAGCAGAGGAGCCCGACCAGCCGGGGCCCCCACACTCGGGCCTGTCCCGGCAAGTCCCTGCCGCCGCCTGGGGAACGGGGTGGAGGGACCAGATGGCCCGCAGGCCACACCCCTGCAGCCCTCCTCTGGGTCCCCCGCCTCTGGAGGCGGCACCTCCCAGCCCCCCTCACCCCGCCCCAGCCTGGCAGGGAGCCTTTTCTGGGACTTTTTCCTTAGAAACAGGAAGTCAGGGTGTCCAGGTCCCGACAGGAGCCGCCGGCTGGGGGTTAGACCCCCTGGGAACTGGGCCCCCTGCTGCCCCCAGGGCCGCGGTGGAGGAGGGAAGGACACCCACCCTGACCGGCCTGGGTGGCCCAGCACCGGGGTCCCCTCCCCACTGTGCCGGCTCGGGGAGGGACAGGAGCCCGGAGCCCTGTCACGGCAGATCCTGCTCTCCCAGCCCCCAGCCCTGCACACGCGTGTCTCAGCACACACACAGCATGTACACGCTTACAGCCGTCGCCGGCCTCGCACGGCCAGGAGACCCCTGGCGCGGACGGGGTACGGGGTGCTGTTCCTGGCTCTGCCTGCCAGCCCCTGGGGACCTGGGTCTCCTCACTACTGGGCCCAGCCCCTCCCTCTCGGCCAGCGGAGCCCCGGCCCTGCCCCCACTCGCTGGGCAGGCAGAGGCTGTGACCCTCGGCTCCTGCCCCATGGGTGCCACCCGCACATGCTCGCAGCACGGCATCTCCCTGCTGGTCCCGCCGGAGCCGCTCTGGTTGTGCCCGCACAGGGCACCGCGGCACAGACCGAGGCGTGAGCTTGAGGCACAGCAGCAGGGCCTGACCCGCCCCCCAGGCCCCTCTGCCAGGCCCAGCGAGGGCCGCCCACCCGTCCAGAGCCCGAGAGTGCTGCCTACCCACTCCCACCCCCACTGTGGACTGGGAACCCCTCCAGGATGGAGGATGGAGCCGGGGGTGGGCGGCCAGGGAGTCGGTGCTCACGGGCGTGGGCCCAGCCGGGCACCAGCTGCCCAAGGGGCCTGGCCAGGTTTGGGGGGAGCAGGGGAGGGCGGAGGTGGGGGAGGGCTACACCGACACCCCCAGGCCTGCGTGCAAGCTGATCCGGCTTCCCCACGCACACCAGCACGCGGATGCCGGGCCACCCCACAGCCTTCCGGGTGGACACGGGGCCGGCCGCAGCCCGCCCGGCCGGGCCTGTCCCTGGGCCGCCGTTCAGCCCAGGGGATGCTGCTGGGCCCCTCCTGCCGTCCCCTCTCTCTCAACCCTGCCTGGGCCCGGAGCTGGCCTCGGGGGGCCCTGGACACGTGTCCTCTGAGGGGGGCCTTCTGGGGATGGGACTCTGAGCCCCGCCCTCAAGCTGCCTCCTCCACAAGGTGCCCTGTCCCCGGAGGTTTCTGGAACAGGCCTCCGTGCAGCAGGAGGGACCTGGGCGAGAGCCTGGGCAGAGCTTCCTGCACAGACGGCTGCCAGGCCGGGCGCAGAGCGTAAGGCCCCACCCGCCCGGCCGGACGCCTGCCCGGCACAGGACGCTCCAAAGACAGGCCGGGCTGGCTCACCTGCCTGTCCGCCCCCCGCGGCGGGGCCACCTGCTCCAGAGCCGGAGCCGCGGCCCCCAGCCCCTGGCACCGGCCTGGGCACAGATGGCCGTGTGCGTGGGGCCTGCGGGGCGCACGTCATCCTTACGCGGGGGGCAGGGGCTGGCGGGCATCCAGCCCCAAACGTTCTGTCCGCACCCCTTCCAGGGCCTGGCCGTGGGCGGGGCAGGCAGGGGGGTGCGGGGCGGCCCCCGGAGGGCAGTGCCTTCCGTGGGGCGGGTCTGGGACCCCATCCCAGCCCCTGGTTTCTCATCCCACTGGGCCCGCCCAGCAGGGTCCCAGCCCCACCCTTTTGAGGGCCAGAGGGGTGGACCAGCCCCCATTTTCCCCACAGGATCCCCCCCTCCCTGCAGGTGGTGGGCCCTCCGTCCCCCAAGTGTGCAGCCAGGGCTGGGCCAGCAGCTGCCCAGAGGCCTAGCCCGCAGAGCGCGGGGAGCGGCCCGGGACTCATGACCCCTGACCAGACTCAGGCCTGCCCGCGGGGCTCCAGCTGGGCTCTCCTTGGCCAGCAGAAGGGGTGACCCTGTGGCAGGACAGGCAGGAGGGAGGGAGGGGGGCAGGGCAGGCGGGTGTGGGTGGGGTGCAGGCTGAGGGCCACCCTGAGGCCGGCGCGGGGGCGGGGGAGGGGGGCGGCTGTGCAGCTGTTGCTGTGAGTGGGCGACAGCTTCCTCTTTTCAGGAGGGCGCGCCCCGCACCCGCCTCCCAGATGAGCGCCGGGGTTCGCGTTGGAGTTCGCCTGCAGCCGCCCCCTGACCACAGGGCTTTGGGCGGGGTCTGGGGATCCCCTCAGAGGACACGTCAGAGGACAGACGAGAAGACAGGCGGGCGCTGCTGAGGGCGAGGGCGGCCGGGCTGCAGGTGCAGGCAGAGTGAAAGCTTGGGGTGGGTGACAGGGACAGACAGGGACCCCAGGAGGCTCCCAGGAGCACCCCCCACTCAGGGCTCACTTCACCTTGGGGGGTAGGAAACCGGGTTGCCCACACAGGGAGCCTTGCTGGGCGGCTCCAGGCAGGGGGTAGGGGAGCCCTGCCGAGGCCGCCGGCCCAGAAATGGGGGTGGGGCCATCTGTCCCCTCCAAACCTTTGCCCTCTCCCGTCCTGGAGGCAGGGGCTGCTAGGAATCCGGGGGAGGGGGCTTCTCCTGTGCTGACCTTCTCTCCCCTACACCCACAGGGGGATCCCTGACCCCCCAGAATGGCTTTGGGAAGGGGGTTCTGACGCCAGGTGACCCCCATGCTGCCTGCCCTGGGTGGGGGTGACCTTTTTAATGCTGTGAATTTAAGTCCAAAGTGGAGCTTGGGCAGGCGGCAGAGCCCGGCTCCAAGCCCCCCGCTGGCCACATGGACCCACGCCGCCTGCCCAGGGCCTCCAGCAGGGCCAGCCTCCCCCGGGACACGCCTCCTGTACAGCCTCGCCTCCCCACCTCCACCCCCTGCCCCTCGGCCCGACCCCTCGATTCTCTGGAGGGGGGTGGGGCCTCGAGTGGCACCTGGACCTGCGTGGTGGTGGGGAGCCAGGAGGGCCAGGGGCTTGGGGGAAGGGTGAGGCAAGATCCTCAGACAGAGCCCAGGACGGGCCTCAGGGAAGCTCTGGGCACCCACGGGGCAGGCCCTGGGTGGACACCAGTGGAGGCACCGGAGCCCAGCGATGGCAGCTGGTCGGACGAGTCCGCGGGTCACGAGGTCACACTGCCCCTCCCCTCGGCTCCCCCATGGCTGTGGGGGCCCGGGACCCCGGTCGGCTGCCATTGACAGTCGTCCACTTGAGACCTCAGAAGACGGTGGGAGGGCAGCCCTCCTGGTGGGCAGTGCAGGGGGGACCCCAACACCCAGCAGGAGAGACCCCCTCCCTCCCTCTCCTCCCTCTGGTGGTGGGGTCCAGGCCCAGATGACCCCTGGGGGGCAGGTGCAGTGGGGGGATGCTCTTGGGGCAGAGGATATCGGGGCCTCAGCTGTGCCCCATTGAGGTGGGCTTGCCCCCCACACCTTGGGGCCCAGGACCCCAGGCAGGGCTCCCGGTCCACGCACAGCAGGAAGGCGGCAGCAGTCTGCCTGTCCACTCGGCCTGCCTCCGACCCTAGGCCTCACCCCACAGGGGCAGCTGCTGGGGGCCCAGGTTCTGGGCCTTGGCAGGGGCTGTAAGCAACAGTGGTCTGGGGTGTGGAAGCTCTCTCTGGAACCCCACTGTTCCCCCTCAACGCGGCCTGGCCAGCCCCGGGGTGGCATGGCCTTCTTGGGACACCTGGGAACCACGGGGCGATCTGTGTGCACCCGCACTTCTGGGCCAGGCTTGGGGGGCTTCCCAGCTGCAGGAGACAGGGCCTGTGCTGGGCTGCGCCTGAGCTCCCGCCGCCCCGAGGACCAGTGAGGGGCCGGGGCCGGGCACAGCGGGGTCTGTGGAGCCTCCTGGGAAGCAGGGCGGCATGGAGAGGGCCCTGCTTCTCCCCCAGGGCCACACTTTGGGGTCCAGGGCTCTGACACCCTGTTCCCCTCCCCGTGCAAGACATGCTATGTGGGGGATGAGGCCTCAGAGCCCATGGAGGCTGGGCCAGAAAGGGGGCGCCTGGCCGGGCCTCGAGCTGATGTCCCTGGTACCAGGAGGCGCAGCTCATAGGGACCCGGGGGGAGGATGGACCTGGCAGCGCCCCCCCCCCTCGGGCTCAGGAGGGCGAGCAGGGCCGCGTGTCCTCTCGAAGTCCTTTGTTGTACAAGGTCATGTCGGGGCAGGGGCGCCGAAGGGCGAGCGGGCACAGAGCGAAGGCGATAAATATGCCAAGCTTCTCTTTCTCTTTAAATCAGGCATTTATAAACAAGAGCGCATACATTAATTACATAAAAATAGCTTTCGAATCGTAGAGTAAGTCATATTGTCGTTAGCAGCAGCAGAGGGGAGGACGGGACGGCGGTGGGTGCTCCTGGCGGGACGAAGGGAGAGCCGTGCTCCTTAATCCAAGAGAAGGTGGTGGGGGACTCCTGCCTTGGGGAAGGACACACGTCCTCCGGACCCACGGGCGGGGCCGGGCAGGGCGTCCCCGTCCCGTCCCTGCAGAGGAGCCTGTCCCGCTAAAACGGCCCAGGAAACAGGGCGGCTCCCGGGCAGGAGGGGTTTCGGGAAACCCCACGCACAGAGCGGCACGGGGTGTGATGGCGTCCGCCCGGCCGGCCCGCTGAGCGAGGCGGAGGCGGCGGGGAGCTGCCCGTGGCTGTTATTGCTGTTGTTTCCCTTCGGGGCGCCGCTCCGGGCAGAGGAAGGGGAGGGCGCGGCTGCACACGCTCGCCGGACGGTCACGCCTGGTCACCTGCCCACAGGACCTCCTCTCCCCGGGGAAGGTCAGGGCGCAGCTGCCCCAGGGAGCGCGGCTGGGCCTGCGCGCGCTGCACCCCGGGGGAGCTGCCGGGCACCCCTGCCCCGGCCTCGCCCAGGGAGCGGCCCAGGAAGGCTGAGCTGCTGGTGAAGGGGGGCCGCCGTGCGCCTCCTGCCCCATCGCTCCCTCCCCGGGCCGGGTGGGACAGGAAGCCACTGCGTCTAGCTCTTCCCGATGACGTCTGGGGACGCAGCTGGCAGAGGCGTGGGAGGCTGGAGGGGCCAGTGCCAGGGGACGGACAGGTGGCTCCCTCGTGTCCAAGTGGGAGGAGTCGCGTCTCCCTCCGGAGCCCGCCGGGCGGCCTCGGTCTCCCTGCGGCTCCGGCTGGGCAGCTCGGCCGCACAGAAGCACGACACGCACAATGCTCCAGCTACACCGTTTAGTTTCCCTTGAAAAGTGACTGAAAAAAACACAACTCTAGAAAAACAAGGCTGACACGGCATTCTGCGAGTTGCCTAACTGACCCTTTACACAACACGGTAATAATGCCCATCGAGGGGTATGCGTGTGGCAGAGGTTAGATTCCATGCATACAGGTTTAATAACTGCAAAAGAACAACAAAGCGGAAAGAAAAAAACGAAACCCAAACGCTCGCTGCGAATACACGGAGTCCCTTTTGCATTGCACTTCAGAAGGCCCAGCAGCACCCGGGCCCCGGACACCCAGGCGCCCGCAGGGGGCTGTCCACCCGCTCTCCGCCCCGGCCGCGCAGCTGCCGTGGTGTCAGGGCGGAGGCAGGGAAGAATCCGGTAAGGTCTTCCTCGCGTCCACGGATACCGTCATCTGCAGGCGGGCGGCGCCCGTCTCCGGGGACATCACTTCCAGCTTGGGCGCAGAAAACCTTCTACGATTTGCATAAACAACAGCGGAGAGTAAACGAGATTATCTGGAATAAATGCAAGGAACTTATTTTATAGTGGCAGATTCGATCGCTATGAAGACGGATATCTGGGGGTAAAAAGACGAGTCGGGATTCGCTGTACAAGATGCTGGAAGGCACAGAGCTACCCCCCGAGTTCAGTTTTTGCGTTTCGTTTCCTTGTGATTCCCTTGTTCCACCGAGCACCAGAGGGTTCTAGACGCCGAGCACGCAGGCCGGGACCTGCTCTAGAGACCGGGTTCGACGTCTGAAAAGTAAAAACCTGTCAACCGGGGGATAAAACGGGGGAGGTTTCCGACAAAGTGCAGTTCGAAGTGGACGTTTAGATGAACAAACGAAGAGAAAGAAAAGAGTGAAATAATGCTGTTTGTTCCGACGCTGCGGCCTCGGGTGGAGCGACGTCTGCCCAGCCGAGCAGGTCGCCGCGGTCAGGCGGCACGGAGAGTCCGGTCCCCCCGGCGGGTGGCGGGCGCCCCTGCCCCCGGACAGGGCGAGGGCGGGCGGGCTAAGGCGGCAGTGTCAGCTCAGGCGCGGGTGCTCCCCGCTCCCCGCGGCAGCACAGGAGACCTGGGTCCTCGTCGCTGAAAAAATAGACTCTGGAGAAAAACCCTTCCTGTCCGCATGCGGCCGCGGGCCGCTGAGCTGCGATGGCTTCGCCGGGCGGCCGCCCCGGCTCCCTTAGGGTCCTCGATGGCGTCACGTGTGGTGGGGCTTTTAAAAGTTAGTCATTAAAAAACGTGTTGATTTTTTTTTCTGAATGTCAAGTCTCCTTATTGGTTTTAAATAGCTTATAACAAAAGTGTAAATGTTGGGGTGTCCCCGCAAGCGGAGGCCGCGGCCAGCGGCCGTCCGGCTGCGGCGGGGCCCAGCTTGCGCCTGAACGTGGCCGGTAGAAAACTTGCTCTGGATTCCAAAAGTATGTGGTTGCAAACACTTGCTTGGTTGTAGGCACAGTAAGACGTTGTGCTATCTGGGCTGGGAGGAGCGGCCCCACGCGGCCCCGCGGCGGCGGCCGCCCGCCCGCCCTTCCCCACAGGGTCCAAACCGGACAACGCAGGCGGGTCCGCTAGGGCTCCAGCTCCGCGGCGCTCTCGCTGCCGGCGGCCTCGGGGCGGGGCCGCGGCCACAGCTGCTCCTGCAGCTCCTTCACCACCTTCTCCAGGTGCTCGCGGGCCTCGCGCTCCCGCAGCAGGTCTGCGCGCAGCTGCTCGCGGTCGGCCTCGGCGTGCTGCAGCTTCACCTGCAGGTCCTCGATCTGCAAGGGAACCGGCGTCAGCGCCCCGGCCCAGCCCGGCCGCCGCCGGGGCGGGAGAGCCTCCGGGGTGCCGCCCAGACCCAGGCCGTCCACCCGCCGGGCACGCGGAGCCTCAGGAGGGGCCTCAGTGCGGCCGGCGGAGGCTGCCCCGCCCACTCCCCGCAGGATGGCCGCGCGGGACACGGAGCCCTCCCGGCCGACCCGCCCCCGCGCACCTGGGCGGAGTACTTGGCGCGCAGGCGGCCGGCCTCGCAGCCCTTGTCGCACA
Source organism: Eptesicus fuscus (assembly GCF_027574615.1). NCBI lineage: Eukaryota > Metazoa > Chordata > Mammalia > Chiroptera > Vespertilionidae > Eptesicus > Eptesicus fuscus. The sequence continues at coordinate 865,961 of NC_072481.1, read as the reverse complement.
CCCGGGCCTGCCGCGCCTGCTCCAGCTCCCGCTTCAGGCGCAGCCGCGCCTCGTTGGCCTCTTTCATCTTCTTCTCGTTCTCGGCGCGGAGGCGCTCGATCTCCTTCCGCAGGTTGCGCTTCGCCTCCGTGGCCTCCCGCAGCTTCTCCTTCTTGGCCACGCGCAGGAACTCCAGCTCCTGGCAGAGGCTCGGGTCACCGCCCTGCCCGGACCCACCCCGCACCCCACAGGGAACAGGCCTGGGCGGTCAAGCCACGCAGATACACACACAGACACGCACACACATACAAAGACGCGCACACATGCAGACATGCACACACAGAGACATAGACACACACAGGCATGCACACATACAGAGATGCACACATACACACAGGCATGCACACAGACGCGTAGACATGCACACACAGATGCATGCACACACAGAGAGACACACGCACAGACATACAAAGACGCGCAGACATGCATGCACACACAGAGACACACACAGGCATGCACACATACAGAGATGCACACATACACATAGACGCGCACACAGAGAGACGCACGCACACAGACATACAAAGGCGTACACACATGCAGACATGCACACAGAGACACAGACACACACAGACAGGCATGCACACATACAGAGATGCACACAGACACATACACACAGGCATGCACACAGACACATAGACGTGCACACAGAGAGACGCACGCACACAGAGACGCATGCACACATACAGATACACGTGCGCACACAGACACACACACAGAGACAGACACACACACAGACATGCACACATACATAGAGGTATACACATACACACATGCATGCACATATAGACATACAGACACACACACATGCACACACACGCCTGCCCGCCCTCCAGCACTCTTGGCCGCTCCATGGCACCTGTGACCCAGCAAGTGCCACCACTGGGCTCCTCTCTGCCTCACACCCTCGTGTCTCCCTGCACCCTGACGGGTCCCCACAAGGTCCCGCGGCCTAGGCTCTCACCCCCCGCGTGCCAGGGCTCCGCTCTCACCAGCACCCACTGAGCCCGGGGTCTGGCCAGGAGGCTCCTGCACTGAGAAGCCGCCGCGGGGCCTGGACCGCCTTCTCCCCGAGCTCCCTCTGTGCCCACGGTCCCAGCCCGGGGTTCCCTCAGCTCCAGTGGCAGGTGGCACCGAGCCAGACAGAGGCCACCCCTTCCCGGGCGGCTCCAGCTGGTCAGCGGGGACCCCTGCAAACACGCTCATCAACAGGCACGTGGGAAGTCACACCTCGACCAGAGCCGGGCCGGAGGGCAGCGCTGGGGAGGGGAGGGCAGCAGAGCGCAGAGCCTGGTGCCTGAACCACGCGCAGAGGGGGCGTTTGAATCCTGGGCTCTCAGACCGAGACCGCAGGGCTGTGTGTGCTGGCAGCCCACGTGTGAAGCTGTCCCCGAGCTGCCAGACGCCAGCAGAGGTGTGAATTCACCAGAGCTGGTGTGAAGGCCCCGCCCGCCCCCGGCGCTGGGAACGCGCTCAGCCTCCCCGCTCGTCAGGGCAGCAGCAGGCAGCCGGGGATGGCAGTGGGGACAGCGGTGGGGAGGCTGGCTGAGCTCCAGGACCCACAGGCGGTCCTGCCCCGTCCGCTCTGCTCGGGGGGCGAGGGTGCCAGTGAGGCCCCGACGGCTCCAAGCCTCCAGCCCCCGTCACAAGAAAGTCACTTCTGAGGGACTGGCTAGACCTGGTGGGGGGAAGAGGCCGTGTGTATGGAGGGGAAAGAGGCCGTGTGTATGGAGGGGGGAGAGGCCGTGTGTATGGAGGGGGGAGAGGCCGTGTGTATGGAGGGGGGAGAGGCCGTGTGTATGGAGGGGGGAGAGGCCGTGTGTATGGAGGGGGAAGAGGCCGTGTGTATGGAGGGGGGAGAGGCCGTGTGTATGGAGGGGGGAGATGCAGTGGGGGGTGGGGGAGAGCCGTGTGGCGGGGAGAGAGGCAGTGTGGAGGGGAGAGGCAGTGTGTGTGGGGGAGGCAGTGTGTGTGGGGGAGAGGCAGTGTGTGGGGGAGGCAGTGTGTGGGGGAAGAGCCATGGGGGGGGGGGAAGAGCCGTGGGGGGGGGAGAGCCGTGTGAGGGGAAGAGCCGTGTGTATGGAGGGGGGAGAGGCCATGTGTATGGAGGGGGGAGAGGCCGTGTGTATGGAGGGGGGAGAGGCCGTGTGTATGGAGGGGGGAGATGCAGTGGGGGGGTGGGGGAGAGCCGTGTGGCGGGGAGAGAGGCAGTGTGGAGGGGAGAGGCAGTGTGTGTGGGGGAGGCAGTGTGTGGGGGAAGAGCCATGGGGGGGGGAAGAGCCGTGGGGGGGGGGAGAGCCGTGTGGGGGGGAGAGCCGTGTGGGGGGAAGAGCCGTGGGGGGGCATTGCCTGTGCCTGGCGCCCTCCTTCCTGAGCCACGCGGACGCCTGCTGCTGGGGGCCGGGCGTCACCTCCTTCTAGAACCCAAGGCTCAGGAAAGGCCCCCCAAGCCCCTTCCCGCAGACACGCGTGCGCCCCGCTGTCAGGGGAGCGGCAGCCGCGCCCTCACCTGGTGGAGGCTGCGCTTGGCCTGCAGGGCGGCGCTCAGCTTCTCCTCCTGCTTCACGCGCATCTTCACCACCTCGTGCAGGAACTTCTCTTTGGCCTCCTTGGTGTCCAGGCCGCCCTCCAGCGCTTGTCGCAGGTGCTCCAGCTCCGCCTCCAGGCCCCCGCTCGGGGCGTCGGTGGGGGCCGCGGTGTCGGGGGCCGTGGGTGGGGCGGGCGGGGCGTGCACCCCTGGGGAGCTCAGGTCCTTGGCTGAGCTGGATGAGGTAAAGGACGGAGAGGAGAGCGAGGACAGGGAGGAGGTGACTGTGGAAAAGAAACAGGTGCAGGTTACAGGGGAGCTCACAGCCGCTCCCAGGAAGGGCCGGCCGGAGGGCGAGGGGCCGGCCGGAGGGCGAGGGGCCGGCCGGAGGGCGCGGGGCCGGCCGGAGGGCGAGGGGCCGGCCGGAGGGCGGGGCTGGCCTGGGCGAGGGGCCGGCCGGAGGGCGAGGGGCCGGCCGGAGGGCGAGGGGCCGGCCGGAGGGCGAGGGGCCGGCCGGAGGGCGCGGGGCTGGCCGGAGGGGCAGCAGGCCGGGCTCACACGTACACTCCTCTCTGCTCTCCACCTCCACCTCCGCCTCCGAGTCCCTGTCGTCCTCCGGGGCGACTGCGGGCGCCTGCGTCTCTGTGGCCCCAGGCGTGTCCACCAACTTGCGCTTCCGCGGCTGGATGCAGGAGGCGGGGGGCTCGGGGGCCCGGGAGACGATGGTGGCACATGGCGGGCTGCTCACGACCTTCTGCTGGGCCGGGGGGGCCAGGGCCACGTTGGGGGCCACACCGGCCTCGAAGCTCTTGTAGGAGTAGAAGCTGCGGGCGGGGGGTGAGCACGGAAGCCTGAGGCGGACCCCGCGGGGCCTTGGGAGCCGAACACTGGCTGCCTCGGCTGCCACCAGCCCTGACTCTACAGAAAGTTCCGGACGAGCTCTCCCTGACGCCCATCACAGGGGCCAGCACTCGCAATGGCCGGGCAGCTGGGTCTGGGCATCAGGAAGCCCACAAACCACCCCACGCCACGCACACAGACGCCTAGGCAACGCAAACGCCAGGCGGCCTGGTTGGCTGCTCAGTGGTTAGCGTGTCGGCCTGTGGACCGAAGGGTCAAAGGTTCGACCCCGGCCCCAGTCGGGCGCGTGCAGGAGGGAGACCAACCATCGACGTGTCTCTCACGTGGATGCCTTCCCCCCGCCCCCCCGCCCCGCCCCGGCCTCTCTAAAAATCAGTGGGTAAATACCCTGGGGTGAGGATTGACAAAAAGCAAGAAACAACAAAAACACGAGGCGGGTCCCCCTGCCCCAGCCCACGGAGGCTCAGGCAGCAGGCAGCTGGGCCGCAGGAGCGTGCGTGCCAGGGTCGCGCACAGGCCACCACAGGCCACGCATGCGGCCGCCTGAGGCCGTCCCTGGGGGGCAGCTCAGCAGGGAGCTGACCATGACTCGGAGGCTGCAGAGTCCACCGGTGCCCAGGCCTGCGGCCCCTTACCTGTCTCGAATCAGGGCCGGGAGGTGTGGGGAGAGCTCCTTGTCACTGGCAGAAACCGCAGGGGACCAGGGTCGGAAGGCGGAGAGGCGCTGGCGAGGGTGAGCACAGCCCAGGCTCTGAGCGGGAGGGAGAGGCACCGGTGTCAGGGGCCAGTGAACTGCACTGGTGGCCCTGCCTCCCACGCACCGCCCCCACAGGCCCCGCCTCCACAGGCCCCGCCCCCCACAGGCCCCGCCCCACCCACAGGCCCCGCCCCACCCGCGCAGAACCTTGCTGGAGGAGCTGGCCAGGGTCCGCAGCCAGCTGGACTGTTTGTCCTTCTCAGAAGAGGTGGGGTGCTGGGAGGGAGCGTCGTCTGTTTTCCTGATGGAGACGGGGGGCTCAGAGGAGACCTGGAGCGACACAAATGTTCCCGTTGGCACTTGGGGACGCCCCCCCAGCCCTGGTCACCCTGCCCTGGGATCAGCCAGCACTGGTGCGCTGCGGGGCGGGAGCCACAACCCGCCCGCGATGGCAGCCGTCCTGGGAGCGGGCCACGCACCGCACCGAGCAGGTCCTCGGCGGACGGCCTCACCATCGCCCCGCGGTGCCCGGCAGCGGCAGGAGCCGAGGGCCTCTCCAAGTCTGCGCAGAACGGCCCCGCCTCCCCGGCCCAGTGCTTCCCTGGGGTGCCACCCGGCTCCCCCAGAGTTCTGGATTTCACCAAATAGAACTAATTTCAAAAACTGCTTCTGGCCTGTACTGCGGGGGGAGCGGGGAGCAGCCTGCAGCAATGAGCCCTCCACGCTCACACCAGGCGAGCTGAGCTCCCCCACATGTCGCTCCCAGGCTCCTGGGCATCAAGCACAGACCTCCCAGCCAGGACTCCCGGGGCGCGCAGGAATCTACCCCCAAGGTACCAGCGGCCTGCGCATCCAGGAGACCCCGTGGCACCCGGAGCTGTGCCTGCACCCACACCACAGGCCCACACACCCACGGAGGGCGAGGGCTGCGGGACAAGGCCCAGTCACTCTCCCAGCCTGTCCTCAGGAGGAGGGGTGGGGGGCCGCCCCGTCCAGAGCGCTGGGAGGCAGGGTTGTGCCACAGAACTGGCCCGGAGGGGCGGGGCTCCCCTGGGGTGGGGTGGGGGGGGGGAGGGAGGCGGTCAGTCACGGGGCTGCTCACCACAGCTGTCACTAGGGATCAGGAGACCCCAGGCCGGACCCGGGCAGGGACCCTGGCCCGAGGGCTCCAGGGGAAGGTCCTGCCCCGGCCCACGGAGTGAGCAAGCCAGTGCGTGTGCGTGTGCGTGTGCGTGTGCGTGTGCCAGGCGCTCGCACCACTCAGGGCAGCCATTCGTCCTGCAGCCCCTCTCCGCCCAAGGCACAGGTGTGGGTCGGGCCGGGAGCCCTCACTCCCCAATTTCACTCCAGGAAGCAGGCAGCCCCAGCCCCAGGGGGACAATGACCCCAAACACGTGGGGCCAGGAGGGCGGTCCAGGCGGCACGGAGCAGCGCCCCGATGAAGACGAGCTCTGGGGAGAGACCCGCCGGGTGCTGCCTTTTAGGGGAGACGCCCCTGAGGGTGCCAGCGGCCGGCCTCTGCCTGCACTGGCAGATGCCCGCCACCTGGGCGCAGACGGTGGGGGGCGGGTTACATGGCAAGGGCGGGGCTTCCTGTCTGAGCGGATGGGACGCGGGAGGAAACAAGCCGGCTTCTCACCAAGAGGAAAGCCACAGGCGCCGATTCCGAGAACCTCAGGGAGGGAGACGGGGGTGTCAGACGGCCTGCTGCGCGGCCACACCCACCCGCGCGCCCATCAGCCCGGCCCCAGCCACTGGGCAGGGTGTACAGGGGCGCCCGCACCTTCGGGGTTTGGGCACTTCCTGTTCAGGGCAGTGTGCGGACACTGGGCACGCAGACCGCCGCCCGGGGCCGCCCAGGGCCTCCCGCACCGGGTGCTGGGGCCGGGGGACCAGGCGGGACCTGGCGCTGGGTGAGGGGCAGGCCGGGCGGGAGGCCAGTAGAGAGCCTGGTCCCCACGGAACACATGCCTGTCCCTCCTGTCCCTGCAGAAGAAACACCTGGTCCCTGAGCTCCCTGCCCAAGGGCCAGGCCCGGAAACCCAACGAGGAGGGACAGGGATTCTGCCACCTCGGGCCGGGGAGGGGGCGGGGGCTGGGGAGGAGGAGGGGCTTGGCACCAGACCCGGGTGAGGTCACAGACGCCCTGGGGGCGGACACAGCTGCAGGAAGAACCATGCGAGGGAGGAATCCCGCGGAGGAGGCGACACCGCTGTCCAGCCGACAGGCCGGGTGTGAGGCCGAGCTGGGACCGGCGGGCAGGAGAGCCGGCCAGTCTGGGCAGTGGCCAGGCCACAGGGCTCGCACCCATCCCGGCCCCGGGCTGCAGGCACTGGGCGCTGCGGGAGGGGAGCGACCTGACAGGCAGAGCCACGGGGAAGACCCTCGAGGAGCAGCGGGCTGGGCGGAACTTGCTCAGCTGCCAGGGTCAGGAGCAGGTGGGACGAGGAGCAGAGTCCTCCAGGCCCCAGGGGACCAACAGGGACCAAACCCCAAGGCCCCCGACGCGGAGCCCAGGAGCGTGCCAACCTGAGAGGCGCTGGCGGCACCGAGAGCCACACACGGCTCCATGGGGCGCGGGGCGGCCCGGCTGCGGGGACCCCTGCAGGCGGACCCTGTCGGCACGCCCTGCGGCCAGGCCTCTCCTGCGGTCACTCCCTGGCTCTCCGGACACCTGCGCGTCTAATTAACCTCTAATTAACAGCCCGACAGCGGCCCACACCACAGCTTTCCCTCTCACTGCCCGCTCCGTGCCGACGGCCCCTCAAAGCTGCCAGACCCGGGTGTGAGCGACTTCAGCAGAGGGTCACACTCCCAAAGCCGAAACAACACCCGCACCCAGCCCGCACGCGCCGTGTCCCGCAGCGGCCAGCAGGGCAGCTCGGGCGCAGCACCTGCCCAGGTCCGCTTCCGACGGGGGAAGGCGAGCGAGCTGGCCCCGAGGAAGCCCCGGTGACGCACGCGGCCGAGAGCACGCCGAGGGCGGTGCCCGCACAGCCCTGGTGACCGCCGCGCACGCCTGAGCAGGCGTGTCCCGCACACTCTGGTCAGCTCCCTCTTTCCACCCGTCCAGCTGGCGGGCCGCACAGGGAGGAGGTGTCGGTGCTGGAGGAAGTCAGGCTGGGCCCCCCACTGCCACCCCACAGAGGAGGGCCCCCCAACTCCAAGGGTGAAGGCACAGACCTGCCTGGGGGAGCAGGGACCGCCCGTGGAGCTCAGAGCTGGTTACCACCCACATGCACGTGCCGCCCTGGGGCACCCCTGCCTGCTCCTCCGTACCCCACCTGTTCCTGCTCCACCACCTTCTCCCTCGCCCCCTCTGCAGGCCGGCGCCCCATCCACGGAGCCACACGGCCAGGGCTAAAGCCAGACATCTCTACGCGCAAAGCACACCGTCAAGAAGGTGGAGACAGGCCGCCTGAGCGAGGAGGAGAGAGGACCTCGGGTCAGATCCTCTCACAGGGCCGGGTCCAGCGTACAAACAAAGCAACTCCCCCCAACACACACACACACACACACACACACACATGGAAAGGGTCAAGGACGAACAGACACTTCTTCAAACAAGACACACGCGTGGCCGACAAGCACATGAAGGGACACGCAGCATCGCTGGTCACCCGGGAAACGAGTGTCACACCGCAGCCAGGCCCCGCCCCCAGCAGGCCCCGCCCACGCCCACGGGAAACAGCGAGGACAGGACGGGGGGCCTCCGGAAGCCTGCGCACTGCTGGCGGGGGCGCAGCACGGAGCCGGCCTGCGGGAACATGGTGGCAAACACGCCAGGAGCTGGGACCCACCGGGAGGGAGCGTCTCACCTCTGACAACTGCGCGTGGAGCTGCAGTCACCCACGAGCTGACCTGAAGAACGGGGGGAGGGCTAGGCCCCACCCACGTGCGTGGGACCGTGTCCGGGTCCCCCAAGTGAAACACAGCAGCCCCCCCGTGACCCGGCAACTGCACTCCTGGCACGGACTCCAGACTGTGGGAAACACGTCCACGTGTGTGCTCACAGCAACCCGACATGGGAACCGCCCCGTGTCCGGCGGCGGGGGTCTGTCCACACGCGTGTGAGGCCCATCAGGAGGGAGGCTCGGACACGCGCTGTCACGGGAGGAACCCTGAGCACGGTGCTCAGTGAGGAGCCGGCAGAGGCCACGGTGTGTGGCTCCATCCACGGAAGGCCCTGAACAGGAAGTGGGTGCTGGGTGCTGGGTGCCGGGCGGGAGAGCTCCGGGTGCCGGGCTGTTCGATGAAGAAAATGCCCCGAGATCAGGGGAGGTGACGGCGCCGAGACTGGAAACCCCCGACCTGCGCTCTTAGGAAGGGTGCATTTTATGTAAATTGTCTCAATAAAGCTGTTATTAAAAAATCTACTTTAAAAAAGTGAAATAATCTGCTGGGTGAAAACCAAACCGCTGAGGTCAGTGGTTTCCGACGCCCTGTCGCCCAGCAGAGGCCGGGGCAGCTGCCGCGAGGCGGGGAGACGCGGCGAGCAAACAGCCTGTGGCCGCGCCGCGGTGCCAGGCACGTCCGAGCCTCCACACGCAGGCTCCCCAGCGCCAACCCCGAGGCACACGTGGCTGCACCAAAGGTCAGCTCGCCGGAGCCTCCAGGAGCAGGAGGCCGAGCAGCGGGCGGGGGTCAGGCCCTGACGGCTGCCCGGGCCCTCGGGACACGCGGCCCCGCCCCGGCCTGAGCGGTGCCAGCGAGGACGCAGTGCAGGGCGACCGGGGACTCTCAGGGAGACGGGGACCTGGGCTCCTGGAGGCTGCGCCCTGGGAAGGTCCCGTGGGGGAGGGCGGGAGGCACGCACAGGCAGGGGCTCTGGGGAGCGGCCAGCCCCGCGGCGCTCACCTGGCACCTCCCCAGGTGGACAGATGGCCACCGCACACAGCAATGGGCCAGGGCACGTCCGGCCTTCACTAGACCCGGCCCCTCCGGTCACCGGATGGGCTTCTGTGCTCTGCCCCTCCCCACGGCCCCCACCCTCCGTGCCTTACCACCCGGGTCCCCTCGCAGCGGCCTGGCCGCACGGCTTCTCCCAGCCCCAGGAGACCGGGGGAAAGAACGTTCCAGAAAGGAACAGTTCTCGAGGCGATTGTGCAAACGCAGTGGAAAATGAAATAAAGACGGGGAACGGAGGGAGGAGGGACTCTGGGGCGGGGAGACTGCTCCGGGGAGGTAGGAGCCTGGTCCGCCAGCGACCTGCAGCGCCTCCCCTGCGCGGCCGAGGTCACCACGGCCACGGGCAGGACGTGCGCTCGGGGCTGGGCTGTGACGGTGAGGCACTCGGGGTCTGGAGAAGAAAGGAAGCGGACGGAGCAGCCCCTGCCCAGAGCACGCGCCCCCGTCCCACCGCCGCGAGCAGAGGCACGTGCGCGTGGGGACACCGCGAGCTCGAGGCCAGGCGAGCGCGCACGCCCATGATGGGACCACATCACCCACTGCAACGCCCCTTTGCTGGGACCTCCCGCTGCCGGCGTTACCAGGACCCGGGCGCCCACGGCCCCCACAGAGCACCCCGTGGGGCGAGGACCAGGAGGCACAGTCCTCGCTGAGGGGTGCTGGGTGCCCTGTGAGCAAGCATCCCCGCAGGCGGGCCCTCACTCCCGTGCCCGGGACCCCCCCCCCCATCTGCGCCTCAGACCCTCCGGAGGTCTCCCGGGTTGGAAACCAGGAGCTATTTTTACCGGCACCGTCAGTGCCTCCCACGTGGGGAGGCAGGTTTCAGATTCTGCTTCGCTGAAATTAACCTATTTTCTGATGATTGTGGTACAGAGGCAGCCGATTAAATTTGTAAGACAACCCCAAGCTCCAAAGTGACGTGGAAACAGCGATTTTAAACAGTCGCTGTGATTTAAAAAACAAAAAACAAAAAAAACCCATAATGCACCTCTTTCTCCCGCTGCCCCCCTTTTCTGAGGACACCCCGCTGACCCACACGGGCCACTCAGCACGGTCCCTCCCAGGCTCCACGTGGGGCGGGCCGGGGCGGCAGCTCCGAGTCCCCCACACGGAGCCCTCGGATGTGGGGGGGTGCCTGTGCCTGGGGCCCCGTGCCCCCCCAGCAGCCCCTGACTGCCACCCTCCCTCCTGACCCAGGGCCTCCCCAACCCCACAGAACCAGGAGACGGGTGGGCGGGCGGAAGCTTTTCTCCTTCCAGAAGGCCCAGGACGACAAAGCGGATTTGAAACCCGTTCACTTTGGGGCTGGGGAGCCCAAGGGTCCTTCCCCAGCGCCCGGCCGCCCAGAGGGAGACAGGAGAGCGGCAGAGGGAGGCGCAGCGGGACGTGGTGGGGCTCCTGGGAGGCAGGACGGAGGCCGGCCTTACCACGGGGACTCGCGCCCACCAGCCCTCACCCCGAAAGCCGCCCAGGGAGGGCCCTGCCCCCAACAAGCCTTGGACACCAAGGGCCCGGACCCAGAACCACCGGGCGCAGGGGCCGCCAGGCCTGTGTGACGAAGAATCTCCCAGTGACGCCGCGGCTCGGCCTGGGACCCCCGGCCTGGCGGGGTGGGCGCGCTCTGACGCTGGGCTGGGAGCAGCAGAAACACGCAGTGGCCGCCTGCGTCCACCCTCCCGCCTGGGCCCAGACCCTCCCTCTGCCCTCGGCCCGTTCCCTCGCCCCCCACATCTGCGGCAGGAGGTGGGTGGGCCCTCCGCCGCCACCCTCCCGGCCACCTCCACCCTGACTCACAGCGGCATCGGCCATGCTTGGGCACACCAAGATCTCCGTGCATGTCCATGCACATGCATGCGTGTCACATGTGCACACGTGTAAGAACACATGGTGTGTCGTCTGTCGGAGGTCAGTGTGCGGCGTGAGGCAGGCCCTGAGGGCCTCACAGAGCTAAGGGCGCAGAAACCTGGCTTTGGCCGCACTCCCACCAGGCTGGCAGGGGTCTCGGGCGCCGGGACAGGTCCTGGTGTAAGCGACGCCCCGCCTCCCCGTCTGGTCACATCGGGACAGGGCGTTGCAGGTGCTGGCCGAGGGGCTACTGGACCCCAGGCGTCCAACACGAATGTGACTGCCACAGTCAGGGCCCCGGGACCTGGCGGCTCCTGCCTCCTCCAAACTCGGCTAAAGCGGGGCCTCCCCAGCCGGAGGAGAGTCGGAGGCTTCATCTCAGCAGAACCAGCAGGTAGAGGCCCGGTGAGCGGCCGTATGCCCGTGTGTTTGCACCCGCGGACACCTGGTCCGACACAGGAGTTGTGTCCCCGGCCACGCACCCCCCAGGCGCCATCTCCCCGCCACCCTTCGCTGCGGGAGGAGCAGCTGGCCCCGCGCTGGCAGCCGAGCCTGCCAAGCCTCCACGCACAGAAAGCCTCGCCGTCCCACCCCTTCCCAGCACAAAGGCTCCGCTCACGCCCTGCGATGAATGATGCCTAACAGCTCAGTCCTAAGGAGACGCAGGGCTGGGGAGCCCGGGGGGGGGGGGGGGGGGGAGGAGGCAGCTGGGGTCCCAGCGGTGAGAGGGGCTCCCCGCCCGGCAGGGGCCCGGCAGCTGGATGTGGGCGGGGAAACAGCCGTACGCAGTCGGGGTGGGTGGTGGGGTTTGGGGAGGGGTCCAGGGGCGAAGGCCTCCAAACCTGGAATTGAGTCCCAACCGCCCGCCACCCTGGGTCTCCCCATCACCCAGGTCCCGAGGACGCTGCGCTGCCACACCCAGCGGGCCCCCCGCAGCCAGGCCTCAGCGCAGACACCACGGCCTGCGAGCGCAGACGTGACCCCGTCACAGCAACTCGCCGAGAAGAGCTGCTGGGCACCCCACCTCCTGTGGGAGGCACCGCACGGGCCCGACCCCCATCTCAGTGCTAACCGTGCAGGCAATTCACCCGGCAAAACCACAAAAGGGGGCTCAAGAAAGGCTGGGGAGGAAGAGGTACCTTCTCTAAAACATCCCCGGGGCCCCCAGAAGGCAGTGTGCAGCCCACACCCCACCCCACTCCGGGAGGCCCCGTAGGTGAGAAGGTGGGGGCACTCTGGCCGGGCACCGTCCACCTGCCCACGCCGGGAGGTCCCGCTCCGCCCGGATCAGGGATTCTCATGTCCAGAGCCAACACCTCCCGCCTTCAAACCCACGGTGCACACCCAGTGGCACCACCTGGCAGAGGAGGTCTGCACAGCCCCGACCCGAGGGGGGCCGAGCGCCTCCAGAGGCAGGAGGGGGGAGGGGGCCCCTAGCTGCCCCCCCCCGTCACTTTAGAATCCAGGGCTGCTTCGTGGGCGAGCAACTTGCCCACAGGGTTCCAGCTCTGCTGGTGCCACCGTGGGATTCTGGGCGACGTCACCTCTGAGGATGGGACCGGGGTGTGCACAGCCCCGTGGGGCCGGGCAGGCCGAGGAGAGCCACGGCGTAGTGACCCCGCCTTCCGCTCCGCAGTGAGTGCACGTCGCGGGGACGGAGACGTGGACAAGACGCGCTCCCGGCACGGACGGCCGAGTCGAAGGCGCTCACACGCCATCGAGATGGACAGCTAAACCAACGGCAGGAACTTCCACTTTCTGTGCTTGCGACACCGTAAGTGGCCGTGAAACCACACACGCTCACAGGGAGGGGGCGAAGGGCTGCGACGAGGGAGCACCTCCGTCAGGAAGCAGGACGAGCGCCGTGACTGCCGTCCACGTGGGGCCCACGGCACGGCAGGGGTCACCGGTGGCCACCCCGCCGGGGCCTCACGCGGCCACAGGAGCGTGGAAACGCCTCGCCGCGGGTTTACCGGCCAAAGCTCCGGAAGGAAGGCGTAACGCCGCTCCACGTCTGAAGCGCCGAGCGCACGCCGAGCGCGGGCAGAGCCGGCACCGGGGCAGGAGCAGCCCAGCGCCCAGCGCCGCGTGGCAAGGCCGGGTTTCCCGGAAAACGGCTGCGCGAGGTCCAGAGCTCCGCCACACTGCCTGCCACCCAACTCAAGAATATTCTAGAAGCTCCAAACACCAGGAAATAAAACTAGACTTCAGTGAAAACAAAAACCTTGTGTGCCTAACTCAAATCACGGAGTAAAGAATTCCTCCTTTTCACACCAGGAGGGTGGGGGTGGGGGTGCATCTGTACAGAGCAGGGTGCCGTCCCCAGCCCTCTATGCCACGGGACAGCCTCGCAGATCCGGCGTGGGCGCGGCCTGCGCGACGGGAGGGGCAGGGCAGAAACACCCGGGGGGACTCTCAGCAGCACGCGTTCTGGGGTGCAGGAGCCCCGCTCAGCACTGCAGGCTGGAACCTCCCCGGGAGGGGCTCCCAGGAGGCGGCCGGCTGGGGCGGGGGCGGGGGGACCCAGTGCTGCGCCAGGAGGCGGGGTCACAGGGGAGGTGTGTGCAGAAAGGAAGGCAGGCCTCCCCCCCGCTTCCCCCCCACGTCCTTACGATGGACAGCAGGCCCAGACCCATGCGGCCTTCTCTGCTCCACTGCCCCGCCCGCCCGCAGGCCAGGCTCCCGGGTGGCTGCCCTCCAATCGGTGGCTGTCTACAGACCCCCAGGGCCGGTCCCCCCAGGGCCGGTCCCCCCAGGGCCGGTCCCCCAGGGCCGGTCCCCCCAGGTCAGCTCCCCCCAGGGCCGGTCCCCCCAGGGCAGGTCCCCCCAGGGCAGGTCCCCCCAGGGCAGGTCCCCCCAGGGCCGGTCCCCCCAGGGCCGGTCCCCCCAGGTCAGCTCCCCCCAGGGCCGGTCCCCCCAGGTCAGCTCCCCCCAGGGCCGGTCCCCCCAGGGCAGCTCCCCCAGGGCCGGTCCCCCCAGGGCCGGTCCCCCCAGGTCAGCTCCCCCAGGGCCGGTCCCCCCAGGTCAGCTCCCCCCAGGTCAGCTCCCCCAGGGCAGGTCCCCCCAGGGCAGGTCCCCCCAGGGCAGGTCCCCCCAGGGCAGGTCCCCCCAGGGCCGGTCCCCCAGGGCAGGTCCCCCCAGGGCCGGTCCCCCCAGGTCAGCTCCCCCCAGGGCCGGTCCCCCCAGGGCAGCTCCCCCAGGGCCGGTCCCCCCAGGGCCGGTCCCCCAGGGCCGGTCCCCCCAGGGCCGGTCCCGCTCCGGCAGGAGGCGCAGTCCGGGCCAGGCCTTCCAGGCAGCCCTCCGCGGAACAGGACACTTTCACCCGCTTTCCAGCCAGGAAGTGGAAACCAGCGCCAGCCCCGCCCACACGCGGGTCTGTTTTGCTTCCTGGCGCCCCCCCTCCTCGGAGCAGCAGACGCCCTGGTTGTTTTCTCTCCATAGAAACCGACACAACACTGAGCGGCGCTCGGGCCGCGGGAGTGGACGGTGGCGCTGCCCAGCTGCAGGGAGGCTGGGCGCGGGGGGCTGGCCGCGGACCAGCGCCGTCACCTGTGCCCCAGTGCCTGGGCCGCCGGCGGCTCACGGCCCCCAAGGAGGGGACTGCACTCCACTCTGAACGAACGAGGAGACTCAGAGGCGGCCGGCGGGGAGGCGGGGAGGCGGGCCGCGGAGGGGCACCTTCCCCAGGGCGCTGACAACACTCCGCAAGATGCCCTCACTTTCGAGCACCAACAGCGACAAACGGGGCGGCGGGGCGGGCGGGGCAGGGGCAAGGCCCTGCCAGGGTCCAAGGAGCCGGCTGTGTGGGCTCCTGGGGCTGAGCGTCCGGGGGAAAGACGGGGGAGGGGGGTGCACCAGACCACACCTGGGGCCACACAGCGCTGCCCCCGAGCAGCCCAGGCGGGACCCCGAGGTGCCCCTGCCATCACCCCCCCCCCCCCAGGAACCCTGTGTTCCAAGTAGGACACGTCTCCCAACTGCACAGCCCTTCACAGCCCAGAACCAACGGCCCCAGAGCCCTCGCTCCTCACAGCAGAGCCCCAGGCTCCAGGCCCTGGCGCCCCAAGAGGCAGGCAGCTTAGGCTCCGGCACCAGGGTCCCCACAGGCTGCCAGGCCCGCGTCCAGGTGAAGGCCTGCACCCGGGGCTCGGCCCAGGACTGACACCCCCCCCCCAATGCCAACATCAGCCCGGCGCCAGGCCCCGGCTTTCACACGCCAGCAGGCCCTTCCTTCACCACCAGACCAAGGACCATGTGGGAAGGGCGGGGTCTTCCGGAGGCTTCTTGGCAGAGTGGCTCATGGGGGGAGGGGGGACAGGAGGGGTGACCAGCAGCCCTTCCCAGGCCCCGGGTGGACAGCCGGGCTGGTGTTGGAGCTGTGGGCCCCGTGGGTGGAGAAGCCCCGCCCACCACCCAGCACCGACCTGGGCCCTGCGCCTGCTGAGGGGAGGTCACAGCAGTGGCGACCCCCCCCCCGCCCACCTCCACGCTGACCCGCACCGAGCCTGGGGCTCAACGACCCCCTCAGCACGGGTCTGCTGCTTCATCGGGTTCCACACTGAGCACAGCCCGGCTCCTCCCCTGGTCTGAGCGGGTTTATCTTTCCACGAGGTGCACGTGCGGGGTGTCGGGTAACGCGGCCTCCCGCACTTCCCGGAGAGGCCACGAGGAGAAGGCCTGTGCCCGGGCTTCGGTCCCGAGGGCCCAGCTCCTGAGTACAGACAGGATGCCGAGGGGCGGCCTCCGGGGAAGGGGCCGAGGGGAGCCCCGGTGGGGTGCTTCCTAAGTGGCGAAGGGGTGGGGGCGCCCCTCGGTTCGCTTTTGAAAAGCCGGGCCTCCACGGCCCGCCGAGACCTGCCTGGAGCGGCGGCGGACACGACGCGCACAATGGCGGCTCGGGCAGAAAGAGCCCTCTGTCTGCAGGGCTGGGCGTGCGGGTTTGCCTTGGCGGGGCGACAACTTTCCGCAGCCGCCCCTCCCCCGCGCCCTCGCGTGCAGCTGGAGCTGTCCTTAGAGGGAAGGAGGCATTTCCTGTGTCCCCTCCCCCTAATTTCCCGGCATTCTTGGCAAGTCCAGAGAAGAGGCAGCAAGAACAGGGAGGGGGCCGCCCACCAACCCCCTCACGGGGCGGGCACCAGGGCCCGGACGGGGGAGGGCGCACGCGGTGCCCAGAGCAGGCCGAGGGGGTCAGGGGCTCGCCGAGCTGCCTCCCCTGGGGTGGCTGCCAGGCCCGAGGGCCCCGGGCGCAGCAGGAGGGACCGGCACACAGGCCCCCCGCACCCGGCGCCTCCAGGACACAGAGGTGCCAGGCGGGCAGGAGTTCAGGTGACGGTCCCGTCACCGCCACTGAGCCCCGCACAGGCGTGCCACACGGAGGTGCGGCCTGGCCTCCAGGGAGGTGGCAGGGAGGTCGGGCAGGCTGGGCTGGCGACCACCAGGAGCGGCTGAGGGCCCCCGAGGCCCTCTCCCACCTCCCCCGGGGGCCCTCCCATCTGAACCTCGCTCTGCATCCAGGGAAGACGGGTTTCTACCGGTCCTGTAGAGCCCAGTGCCCGTCAGGGAGTAGGCCTGGGAGGGACCCAGCTGGTGTGGCGACGCCCCCGGGGCCAGGGAACACCCACACAGCCCGGGGGTCACCATGGACACGTGTGTCTGAGGCCGTCAGGGGCCCTCGGTGTCTCAGGGCCTGGCCCTCAGCCCGGGCACGTGCCAGGCTCGCTGGAACTTGGTGGGGGGGTGCTGCTGCCACGGTGGTGACCACCTCCCTCCCGGGCCCAGGGCCCCAGCGCCAGGTGCTGGGCCCGGCGTGAGGGCATGGCCGGGCGCGCATGGGGCACGCCGCTGCTCACCGTACAGGGCTCCCGTGCAAGCCCTCCCGGCACTGAGGAGAGGGACACCCTGCCCCGGGAGCCGAGCGCAGGTACACAAGCTGCGACTGGTTCGTGGGCGTAAAGACTTGGCTCCAGCAGCCACGGTGGACCGTGAGGCAGGAAGCAGGAGTCGCGAGCAGACGGCAAGGACAGCGCCCCTGCCAGGCTGCCCGGAGCGCCCGCCGGCAGCCCTCCTCACCGGGGGAGAGGAAGCCCCTCGCACAAGAGCCGCTGGGTGCACACTGCTGGTCGTATGTTGCCGAGTCACGCCCTAGCTGGAAGCCGCCACGAGGAGAACGTGGTCAAGGACACGGACGCACGTACCGACGGACGAAGCAGAAGGTCACAAGCTCAACAAGCGTTGCGTTTTTGCCCCGGCCGGTGTGGCTCAGTGGCTAGAGCGTCGGCCTGCGGACTGAAGGGTCCCGGGTTCGATTCCGGTCAAGGGCACATGCCCGGGTTGCCGGCTCAATCCCCAGGAGGGGGTGTGCAGGAGGCAGCCGATCAATGATTCTGTCATTGATGTTTCTCTCTCTCTCCCCCTTCTGCTCTGAAGTCAATAAAAATATACTTCTTAAAAAGTATAAAATCGTTTTAGACTTAAACGGTCTAAAATCGTTTCTTTTAAACAAAATACTTCCCACTGGTGAGCCGGGGACCCTCCCTCCAAGCCCTGACGGAGAGAACTGCGGCTCCGTGTGCTGCGGTTGGAGTCTCCGCCCCGGCGGGCGGTGTGCCCCGGGAGCCGGGACGGGCCAGGGAGGTGCGTTCGGGACTCTCCGTGCAGCCAGGAGGAGGACGCTGGCCTGTGGCTGCTCCGTCCCTCCCCCGCCGGGCCGCTCGGCAACTTCCTTCCAGCAAACATTTAAAGCCGTACTAGGATGTCTCCAGAAACAACACCCCACTCCTCCTGCCCAGGGCTGGGGGGACCAGGCCCCGCCCAGGTCATGTCAGAAAAATGAACCCCCCGTTTAAGACCGTACACTCAGACACCCCAGCCCGAACGCAAGCCAAAGGGCCAGCATGTCCTCGACGTGTGTGACCCTCTGGCCCTGCCCTGGCCCCTGGCCTCCCCGGCCCTGCCGCTCAGCGCAGCTCCCCTCTGCTGCCCCTCCAGCGGCCACAGGCGTCCTCCTCAGGGAAACCACGGGGCCCGAGGGCACCGTCCATCTCGCCGCCCATCGCACGCTGGCCCTGGCCTGGATCCCGCTCCTACGAGCACGTCGTAGGGTCACGTGGCCAGGTGTCACGGGGCTCTGCGTGGGGGACAGGCTAGCCGCGTGCCGGGACACAAATGGCCACGGCGTGCCCACGGAACTCAGGCGTCACGTGAGCAGGTGGAAGGACGTGAGCCGGGACGTACACGCAGGCTTCGCCGAGCACGCGCTCTGGAGGCGCACAGCCAGCACCGCGGAGCGAGGGGCCCCACACGCCAGGGCTCAGCCTGTGAGCACGGACCTGCCCCCGGCAGACAGAGAGCAGCGGAGGCGCAGGAAGAAAGGGCTGCCCGGCACCTCAGCCATGCCGCCTCCAAGGAATGACGCCAAGACGGTCCGAGACAGGGCCGTCCCGTGCCCCCCCAGCCACACGACACCCTCCCCAAGGCCCGCAGCTCTGTGCACCCCCCATCTTCAGGGCCACCAGAGGGGACTCCGCACAGGGGTTCGTGGTCACAGAGTCACTGTGGGGGCCCCCAGCCAGACCTGGGGCCACAGGCCGCGCTCAGGTGAGGAGCCCGAGACACCCCTCGGAGTCCATGCTCGGACCCCACACGCGTGCGCGCCATGCTGGGCCCTGCGCAGCGGCTGGAGCCGACCCTCAGGAAACGGCGCCCACTCCTGCCGAGCCCACGCCTCCCCACGGCTCCCAGCCGCCGGGACCAGGAGGACAGGTGACGGTCGGCAATGTGACCGACAGCAGGAGGCGCAGGCGGCCAACGCTCCGCCCGCCCGGGGACTCGGGTCCCACCACAGACGCAGAGCGAGGAGGAACCGCGGGGCACCTGCCTCCTGTCGGGCAGCTTCGCACGAGGGTCCGCGGGGCGACCCCGTCTTCACCCACAAACAGTGTCGGATACAGCGCCAGCCACCCACCCACCGGCCCAGCACCACGTCTCCCAGAGCTGGGCGCGGGCCGAGTCCCAGGTCGGGGAAGAGTGAGCCAGGCGGACACGTGGGCCGCGAGATGGATGTGTTTCTGGCGGGAGGCAGGCCCGTGTTCACAGCGGGCAGCGTCACGTGGCCAGCAGCTCCCCGATCTCGGACCCGGGCTCCGGGCTCCTGCCGCCTGCCCCACCCCGGAGGAAGCGCGCTGAAGGCCGGCTGGGAGCCAGGGCGCCTCAGTCTCACAGGTCACCGGGGCTGCGGGTGCGGGCGTCGCACGTGGACAAGGTGCCCACCGTCCTGGGAACAGAAGCGCGACTGCCGGGCACACGCGACAGAGGGGCGAGGAGACCCCGCCGCCACAGGGCGCTGAGCCGCAGCAGGAAGCCCGGCTTCGGCAGAACCCGCTGTGGTGCCACGGACGACATTCACGAGACGTGGGCATGTCGGACCGCAGGGGCTTGGGGGCGACCAGCAACAATGCGGGAATGCTGCCTCCCCCTCCGTTATTTCATCTTTTTAAATATATTTTATTGACTTTTTACAGAGAGGAAGGGAGAGGGATAGAGAGCTAGAAACATCGATGAGAGAGAAACATCGATCAGCTGCCTCCTGCACACCCCCTACTGGGGATGTGCCCGCAACCAAGGTACGTGCCCCCAACCGGAATCGAACCCGGGACCCCGGAGTCCGCAGGCCGACGCTCTATCCACTGAGCCACACCGGTTAGGGCTCCCTCCGTTATTTTAAAGAACGGCGCCAAGGGCTTCAGGCCGGAGCCAGCGTGCGCCCATCCTGCAGGGCCCCCCCCTCGGGAGCCTGGACAGGGTGCCGCTCACGGCGCCCCGCGGACGCGGACGGAAGGCTCCGGGACAGCGCCATCCCCATCGCCCTGTACGAGGGGTGCGCCCACCTCGCTCTGGTTTCTCTGCCCCAGACCTGGACGGACAAGTGTCTCCGCTCGGTTTCCAGCGCCGTTCCTCAGCCGCTGAGCATTCTGCCGCGGTGACTTTCCATTCAGACCGCTCTGTGTTTTTCATCCCCTGAAAGGCCCTGTCAGAGCCCCCGCCTCCCGGCCCTCAGAGGGCGCGGGGTCGTGAGAACTCGAGCACCGGCAATAAAAATCAGGGCAGTGACCTTTCGACCCAGCCTCTTTGCAGGGCGCAGTCCTGGAGCTCAGCGAGGGGTTTGGGGGGCGGGGTGTCCCGCACGGCCAGGCCGAGCCCCTTCCCAAGGCCCCTCAGCTTGGCCGGCCCTGCACCTGCCCGTGGGCAGTGCCCCCCGAAGAAGCAACACGGACACAGACAGGCACCACCCCTCGTCCCTCTGGTCTGGGAGCGACGCCTGTGGCCTTGGGGACCAGGTCCCCCCTCACGAAGCGGCTCTGGAAACCTGGCCACAGTCCGGGTCCCCTGCATCCGCCTCTCAGGCCATCAACACAAATGTCAACACATCTTGGCCCTGTGGCTGGGGGAAGGGCCCCAAGTCCCCGTGGGCTGGCGGACACCCGGGAGCCCCTCAGAGACACGTGGGAATCGTGCCCAGGGGGCCGTGGGGGCGGCGAGGCCCGGCACTGGCGGGGCAGAGGCGTCGGTGGCCGGAGTGCTGGGCACGGGGCGGGCACCACACGGAGCCTCGGCCTCAGCTGTGAGTCCCCCGCCGCCCTGCATCCTGGGACACTGAGCAACGGGACGCTGAGGAGGCCCCCGGAGGAAGGAGGCCGGCTCCCGCCAACTGCAGCCTTCTGGGATGGGCCAGAGGCTGGGAGGGGAGGTGGCAGCGGGAGGGCCACCGACCACAAGCAAGGGACCGTCCAGAGACCCTCACGCTCTCGTCAGCCACGGCGTCACCGGACCCACGCGGCCCCGGCTGGGGGGCAGGCGGGAGGGGCTCCTGTGAACTTGTCTGTCCGTCCGAGGCCCGTCCCCAGGCCGGCCCGCTCTGTCCGCCCGAAGATTCCCAACAATGGGCCAGCCCTGCTCAGCCACCGGGCGTCTAGGGACCCCGAGGAAAGAAAGCGGCTCGGCCCCACCCCCGCTCCCTTTGGAGATGGGCAGGCTGAACTTTTCACCCCCCGCACAGACACCGGGGAGAAGGGCCACAAAGGTGTCTGCGGGGGGGGGGGGGGGGCGCCACCATCTGCACTCCGCTCCCCCCATCCCCCTCGCGATGTGGATTGCCCGTTTTACAATCGCCAGATGGCGGCCAGGGCCTGCAGGCCTCATCACCCACTGTGACCGCCTGACCCCTCGTAAACGGGACAGAGCCCCGGACCTGTGGCCGCACCCCTGCGCCCGGGAGGGGCTGTGCCGGTCACCAGGCAGCGGCCAGCGGCCCCCAGATCTGCCCGAGTGGGAACTAAAAGGAACCAGAACCCGCTGGACGGGCACCGGGGGCAAAAGAGACGCCAGCCCAGCAAGTGCCACCCTGCCGGCGGCCCCGCCAGGCTCCGCAGCGAGAGCACGCCTGGCGCGGCGGCCACAGGCCCAGGCGCGGCCTCCGCGGGAGGGGGGGGGGGGACGCAGGTGGGCCTGTGCACGGGCACTGAGCACACCGATTCCCACCCCGCCCCGAGGTCGCTGTTCCGCCAGCCAGCGAGGAGGACGGCCCCCAGGCTGCCCCCCACCCGCTGGTTCCCCTCGGCAGAGTGACCCCCGCCCCCGCCAGCCTCCCTGCAGGGTGAGGGACAAGCTGCCAGGCTGCACAGCCGGGTCTCGGCCTTCCTGGTGCCGGGGCCGCCGGCCGCCTGGAGAACCACGGGCCGGGGCCAGGCATGTTCAGAAGCAGAGGCTGTGCCCCCACCTGGTGCCGGACGCCCAGGCCTCTCGTGTCCCCGAAACATGCCCAGGAGGGGGGCAGAGCCGTGGAGAGCCGCCGGGCACGCCCTTCTGCCCGGCACCCGCTTCTCGTGCCCGCGCCGAGCAGGCGAGACGGAGCACAGCGCTGACCTGGGCTGAAAGCCGACCCAGGTGTCTCCGGAGCACACAGCCCTGCCCGTGGGCCTGGCCACACCCCCCGCGGGGACCAGCCTCGCCTACCTCAGCCCACAGGGGCCGCGACGCAACGGGGCGTCGATGTGACCGCACCAGGGGAGGCGGCGGCCGGCCATGCCTGTAGCTCGGCTGTCCGGCAGGGTCCCCAGCGAGCCGCGCCGCGCCTCTCCCTGGAGGGAGTCCCGCAGACGGAAACAGCCGGTCGGGCCCGGCCAATTCTCGGGGGCACTGCGACCCCCGCCCCCGCCCCCACCGCGGCCGCAGCTGTCTGCACTGTCCACACCTGCGGGCGCCCCCAAGAGCACGCGGACGCCACGCCGAGCTCCCTGCAGCTGTCAGTCTGAATAGTCAAAATCACGGCACTTTGTTCACCATCAGTTCTCATTGAAACGGAAAAGGCGGTAATGAAGATGTGAACAAAGCGCATCTAACGCAGCCAAAATCACCGCAGAAAGGAAACCGTATCCGCTCACACGGACACACCAGTCAGCACAATTCAGCAGCTTCCGGAACCTTCCACCTCGGAGCTGGATTCGCTCACCTTCCTCCCCAAGTCACGCTCACCACGAGGACCTGCCACTCAAAGGCGGTTATTTCTGCGAGCGGTGGCGCTGGGTCCCCGAGCCGCTCGGCGCTGCGCTCGCCGGCCGCCTCCAGCTGTCTGTGTCGCGAGCTGACAGCGGGTCTCTTCTTTCTCTCTCGTATGAAGGGGGCGCCGATTAGAGAAGCTCAGAGTCAACTCTGCGGGGCAGCAGCCACACTGCGCCGGGCCGCCCGCAGCCAGGACGGTGTCACGGGGCCACGTGCGCCCCGGGGACGCCTCACGGCACCGACACGCGGCCACTGGACACGCGGCCACTGTGGACGATGATCCCAAGAGACAGGCCACCACGGGGCCTCCGACCACCCTGCCCGCTGCCCTGAGTGCCGTGCCTCAGCCCAGGGAGGGGCCCCGGGGAAGAGGGTGCGGCTGGGTCCGCGGGACGCGTGGCGGAGGGGGCGCCAGGCCTGAGCACAGGTCTGCGGCAGCGCCAGGAAACTGGTCGAGGCAGGAAGCCCCTCAGGAGGAGGGGAGGAACGGCCTGGGGCTCGCACCCAGCGGCGTGGCCCGTTCCCCTCCATCCCGCTCCCACCGGCAATCCGGAAACCTCCGACTCACGGGTGCCGGCCCCGCAGGAGGCTTCGCCAGTAAAAGCGCACCACTGGCCCAGGAGGAGCCTGCGCGGGGGCCCCCAAAAGCACAAAACCTGAGAGGACTGGCCGTCTCCATGGGCTCCCTGCGCCCTGGGACAGAGTGTGGGGAGGCCACGGGGCCACGGAGACACCGGCACCTGCGCAGGCAACCCTCAGCGTCCGCGGCCGCAGAAGCAGGAAGTGTGACGCGACGAGGAGACCCATCGGTCCTCGGGGGCACCAGGGACGGGTGGACAGGTGAGTCCCCGGAGGACACACGCCGTCAGCAGAGCTGTGCTCCACGCGCTCACAAAGTTAGACACACGGACGACACGCAGCGTCCCGTCAGACCGGGATGAAGCCGCTCTGGGCGGGCGGCAGGCGGGCGGAGGCGGGACGCGGGGCGCGAGCACAGACGCGGAGGCCAGCTGATGGAGCAGCGAGAAAGGAGTCCCGGGTGAGACCAGCACCCGGGCCGGGCTGCTCAGCACGGCCTGTAGACGGGCAGCTGAAGGGACCAGAGCAGGTGTGGGAGCAGGAGGAGTGGAAACACAGTGGCCAAAAGACTTGCAAAAAAAAATTTAAGAAAACCTATAGCCCTGGCCGGTCTGGCTGTGCACCGAAGGTTGCGGGTTCAATTCCTGGCCTTGGTTGGGGCGTGTGTGGGAGGCAATCGATCGATGTTTCTCTCTCACTTTCCTTCCCTCCCTCCCTCCCTCGCTCCCTCCCACTCTCTCTAAACAAAAACAAAAATTAAAAAAATAACGTTTCCTGTCCTCCCTTCTCTGGAAAGGTGTTTGCTGTGGGGGAGGGGCCCAGGCCGCCGTGTGCTCTCTGGAAGGCCGGCCTTTCTGCGCTCAGGCCGCGGGGGGGGCGGGGGGGGGGGGGGGTCGTGGCTCTGTGACAGTTGTTGGGCCCCACGGCGAGGCACTTTGCCGTCGTGTTTAGGTGACATGTGTTTGTGGTTTATAGCTTTTCCTTTTTTTTTTATTTTGTTAATCCTCACCCTAGGATATTTTTTCCGTTGATTTTTTTGAGAGAGAGAGTGAAAGGGAGGGGGAGAGACAGAGAGCAAGAGAAACATCCATGTGAGAAAGTCACATGGATCAGTTGCCTCCTGCACATGCCCCAACCAGGGCCGGGGTTCGAACCTGCAACCAAGGTCCGTGCCCTTGACCAGAATGGGACCCAGAACTCTTCAATCCGCAGGCGGACACTCTAACCGCTGAGCCACACCGGCCAAGCAATAAAGACACTTTAGACACACAAAAGCCGTCCCCAGCAGACCCCTGCGCTCAAGAAACCGGGGCAGAAGGAACCCCATAAAGAAGGCTGTCTGTCTGTCTGTCTGTCTACAGGAAAGAAGCAGGGCCAGAAATGGTAGCTACAACGTAACCACGTCAAGTCTGTTCTCGTTATCTAAGCGCCTTGGAGAAGCAAGCGTTTAGGCGTAAACAACAAGGCTGTATCTGTGGCTCATGACCCTGACCCTGACCCTGACCCGTGACGGTCTCTGACGGTCCAGTGGGAGCAGGGGGCGAGCAGCGGGAGGAAGGCCTTTTCACAGCCGATCGCTGAAGGTGGACGGTGGGAAGTGAAAAGGTGGACACCCAGAGCCCAGAGGAACCCTAATAACGACAAGAATGAGCACAGCCAACCCGAAGATATAACCCTATCTAATAAAAGAATAATATGCAAATTAACCACCACCACTATACCCACAAGCCACACCCACCAGCCAATCAGGAGCGAGTATACAAATTAACCCAACCAAGATGGCTGTGGCCACGGAGCGAACAAGAGGCTTGGGTTTCCCCGGCGATGGAGGAAGCCAAACTTCCTGGCCAGCCCAGACCTCCGCTCAAGGCTACAAAGTTTCAATTATAGGAGATAAATAAATCCCAACAAAAATGGTGGCAGCCATGGAGCTGGAGAGAGCAGGAGGCTTGAGTTGCCCCCGGCGATGGAGGAAGCCAAGCTTCCTCCACTCAAGGTTACAAAGTTTCAATTGTAGAAAATAAATAAATCCCAGATACCAGGGCCTCTGCTTGGGTCACCAGGGGGCGTGGCCAGCCTGCAAACCACCACAGGCCCCGGGCCCAGGCCACCCCACGCCCCAAGGGAACCCCCACCCTGATCCGGGACACCCTGCAGGGCAAACCAGCTGGCCCCCACCCGTGCACCAAGCCTCTATCCTATCTAATAAAAGAGTAATATGCAGATTGACCATCACTCCAGCACACAAGATGGCTGAGCCATTCCTTGGACTGTAGACACCTTATCTCCTTATCTCCTCTAAGACTGTCCCCTTCTTTGAACAAGAAATTTTCTCCTTTCTCAGGCTCACGGGTACTCTCGCCTCCGGGTTTACAACTTTAGTCTTCTTGCAAAGCTCCTCTATGACACGACATGGAGAAGGGACCCATCACTGTGCCTTTAGATCCCAAGTCCAACAGAGGATGCCTGCGCCCTCTCGCAATCCGGGACCCCTCGGGGGATGTCAAAGACCCTGCCCCCACGTGGACACAAGATGGCGCCACAAGATGGCCAGCAGGGGAGGGCAGCTGGGAGGGACCAGGCCTGCAAGGGAGGGCAGTTGTGGGCAATCAGGCCAGCAGGGGAGGGATCAGGCCAATTGGGGGGGATCCAGGCCAGCAAGGGAGGGCAGTTGGGGGCGATCAAGTCTGCAGGGGAGGGCAGTTAGGGGTGACCAGGCCTGCAGCGGAGGGAAGTTGGGGGCGATCAAGTCTGCAGGGGAGGGCAGTTGGGGGTGACCAGGCCTGCAGCGGAGGGCAGTTGGGGGCGATCAAGTCTGCAGGGGAGGGCAGTTAGGGGTGACCAGGCCAGCAGAGGAAGGAAGTTGGGGGTGACCAGGCCTGCAGGGGAGGGCAGTTGGGGGCGATCAAGTCTGCAGGGGAGGGCAGTTGGGGGTGACCAGGCCAGCAGAGGAGGGAAGTTGGGGGCAATCAGGCTGGCAGGGGAGCAGTTAGGCATCAATCAGGCTGGCAGCGGAGTGGTTAGGGGGTGATCAGGCTGGCAGACAGAAGCGGTTAGGGGCAATCAGGGAGGCAGGCAGGCGAGCAGTTGGGAGCCAGCAGTCCTGGATTGTGAAAGGGATGTCCGACTGCCCATTTAGGCCCGATAGGATCAGTCGGACATCCCTCGAGGGGTCCCAGATTGGAGAGGGTGCAGGCTGGGCTGAGGGACACACACCCCTCATGCATGAATTTCGTGCCCTGGGCCTCTAGTCCTATATAATAAAAGCCTAACATGCTAAGTGTCTGGTCATTCAGTCAGTTGTTTAACCAATCAAAACGTAATATGCTAAGGCCGCTCAACTGCATGCTATGACATGCACTGACCACCAGGGGGTAGACACTCTGACCGGTAGGTTACCTTGCTGCTGGGGTCCAGCCAATCGGGACTGAGTGAGATGGGCTGGACACGCCCTCGAGCCCTCCCGCGGTCCCAATCGTGGTCCCAATCGTGCACAGGGGGGTCCCTTGGCCTGGCCTGCGCCCTCTCGCAATCCGGGACCCCTCAGGGGATGTCGGAGAGCCGGTTTCAGCCCGACGGCGGAACGACTGGTCGCTATGATGTGCACTGACCACCAGGGGGCAAACGCTCAATGCAGGAGCTGCCTCCTGGTGGTCAGTGCACTCCCACTGAGCGGGGGAGCGCCGCTCAGCCAGAAGCCGGGCTCACGGCTGGTGGGCTCAGCGGCTGTGGCGGGAGCTTCTCCCACCTCGGTGGCAGCGCTAAGGATGTCTGACTGACGGCTTAGGCTCCCTCCCCACAGGGAGCAGGCCTAAGCCATCAGTCAGACATCCCCCAAGG
This sequence comes from Eptesicus fuscus, assembly GCF_027574615.1. NCBI lineage: Eukaryota > Metazoa > Chordata > Mammalia > Chiroptera > Vespertilionidae > Eptesicus > Eptesicus fuscus. Next base: position 839,109 of record NC_072481.1, on the reverse strand, counting down.
GCTCCCGGACTGCGAGAGGGCGCAGGCTGGGCTGAGGGATCCCCCCCGCCCCCCGAGTGCACGAATTTCGTGCACTGGGCCTCTAGTGGAATCATAAAAGGCACCTGGTTACCCCGAGGAAAGCAGAAAAGCACTAAACAGGAAACAAACAAACAAAAAAAAACCAGCAAAAACCCCTGCAAGATGAAAGATTCAAACCAAATCTCAACAGTCACATTAAACGCTCATGGTGGCAACACCAATGAAAGGGCAGAGGTGACCAGACGGCAGGGAGCCGCAGCCCATGTGACTGAGCAAGGACGCGGACGGCGAGGGAGAGAGACGGCAGCTGTCAGCTAGGCGCGTAAGGCCGTGCGTTTCAGAGCAAAGAGCATGAATCGGGGACGAGGGAGACTTCAGAATCAATAAAAAGGTCAAGGAATAAACACACACACACAAACACCCCCAAAAACACAAACACTGACGCCCCAATGACAAAGCTGCGACACACGTGGAGCAGGACAGAAACAGCACCCCTCGGACCCACACCTGCAACAAAGCCCCGCGCCGTAGAGCAGGAAACGGAGAGCCGGGGAGACCCGGCTCTGAGCAACGCCATCGCCGGCCTGACGTGACCACCGCCAACACAGGTGCCCCCAGGACAGGCCTCCCCAGGAGGACGGCCGTGTGGGCGGAAACACGCCTCCGCACGTTCAAAAGGCGACGGGAAGGCACGGCTGACCCCCGAGCAGTGTCGGGGTCAGGGGCGCGACCCCAGGCGCAGCGAAAATCCGTGTATAACTTCTGACTCCCCCAAAACTGCTGGCCACCTCCTGTGGACCGGAAGCCTTACCGACGACACGGTCAGTGCACACCGGCACGTGTGTGCGTTACAGTCTGTGTTCTGACAATAAGTCAGCCGGGAAAAGACCACGTTAGCCATTCGGGAAACCAGGAGAGAAAACACACCTGCCGTGTTTACTGAAGACACCGCAGACGCGGACCCGTGCCCGCAAACCTCTGCTGTCCAGGGGAGGTGCATCGCCCTCGCAGGTTCGGCTCAGTGGTTAGAGCGTCCGCCCAACGGCTGAAGGGTCCAGGTTTGGTTCCAGTTAAGGGCAGGTACCTCGGCTGCAGGCACGTGCAGGAGGCAGCCAATCAACGTGTCTCTCTCACATCGATGTTCTTCTCTCTCCCTCCCCTCCCTTTCACTCGCTTAAAAAAAAAAAATCGATGAAAAATAAATATCCTTGGATGAGGATTAACAAAAATAAGCAAGTAAATAAAAGGATCTGCTGAGTTCTGAACTGAATGAAAATAGAAACAACCGATCAGAATTTGTGGGGTGTCCCTAAAGAACAGTCTCAAATACGTGGCAAAGTCAACAGTAAGCCACGTCAAGGAGGATATAATGACCGAAACACACGTCTACGAAACAGGAAACAGAAAAGTAACGGGAAAGAAAAGTCAATGAAACCCAAACTGGTTCCCCGAGAAGATGAGGAACACTGATGAACCTCCGCCCAGGCGGATCGCGGAAGGAGGGTGCCCGGCATCGGGTGTGAGCTGGTTCCCGCGGTCCTGCGGGGATCGCGAGGGGACACGGTGAACACACTCGAGGACACGGATGAACCAGGAATCACTTGTGAAAACGCTCCATCGAGAGCAGAAACCAACCCTGGGCTGCCCGTGGAGTTCGGAACAATCCCCCGTGAAGCCCCCAGACCCAATGGGCTTCGCGCTCCCACGTCTTTCCAAAGGAACAGTGAGAGGAGGGGGACACTTCCCAAACAGTCTATGACTCCAACGTGACGCCGATGCCGAAACCAGACAAAGACATCACAAGAGCAAAAGACAGAACGGAAAAAACCACAGACCAAGATCCCTCACGAGTATCAACGCAAAACGACACATTTCAGCCAGTCCAACTCAGCACCGTTCCGACAGGTAACCAACGCCCGATGCCAGGAACGGAAGGCGAGTCAGCCGATGCAACGCCACGTTAACCAGCTAAAGAAGGAGCGACACTCACATAACCGCAGACGCAGCATCTGACAAAACCCAACACGGCTGGTTCCTGGTCAGAGCCACGGGGGACGGGGCGGCGGGGCGCCCTCTCTGACTGCCGCGCCTCCCCCACCAGGGCCCGCAGCTCCTGTCAGTAGGGCCCTGCCCTGCCCTCAGCTCCTGTCAATACGGCCCGGCCCTCAGCAAGCGGACACAAGGCGTCCAGCCTGGACCGGGAGAAGCACGCTGTCCCCGTTCGCAGATGACATCACCTCCCGCGCAGAAGAGCGGGGCACGTCTACAAAAAGCCACCGGAACTGGTAAGTGAGCGGCAAGATTTCAGATGCAAGATCAATCCACAGAAATCAGTCGTACCGGCGACTTTTAATCAGGGACTTAAAATTTAAAAACAAAAACTGCGCTACTGATAATGACACCAAAAAAGAAAAAGAAGAACCTTTTTCTTTAAGAGAACGGACAGGCCGTCTGGTGTTGCTCAGTGGGTAGAGTGTCGGCCCACGAGACAAAGGGTCGGGGTGGATTCCTGGGCTGCAGATTCAATACCCGGCCCCCATCGGGGTGTGTGCAGGGGGCCTCTCTCACATCAATGTCCTCCGGTGCGGACAACACAGCAGTGACCCGCGCTCACTCTGTGGTGCCGGTTGCATCAGTTACGCTTCTGAAAACAACAGCAACTCCACTTGGACCCCGTGTTCCCGGACTCGTTTTTTCTGTGGCTTTAAACCACGTCCACAGCTCAACAACACGGGTCAACCAGCAGCCTGAGGCCAGACCTCCCAGGTCATCCCACACACTCCTTCCCTCCCAAACACACACGCAGTGGCCGCTCCCCCGCCAAGGGCCGCGCACAGCCTCCCTGGCTCTGTGGGCCCCGGGCTCTCGCGCCTCAAGCCGGCCACTGTCTCCACTGTCTCGCTGAAGCAGCCACAGGCCATGTGAACAAACGGAGGGCCGGGAGCCAATAAAACTTTATTTACACAAACAGGTGGGGGCTGGCTGTGGCCGGGGGCTGCAGGTGAGAGTGGCATCTGCTCCCATCAGCAGCAGCAGCACCTGGGAAGTTATTCGAAACGCAAACTCTCAGGACCCACCTCAGGCCCAGGGATCCGCAACTCTGGGGACAGGACCCCGAAGCCAGCCGTCCAGGACTTCTCAGCTCAAGTTTAAGAACCACTGGTCTCGAGAAGCCGGCCAGAGGGACGGGCTGACCCAGAGCCGAGGATGAGCAGAGCTGAGCAAGCGTTTCTCAGGCAGCGCTGGGCCTCGGCGGCCGTGGGGAAGCACACGTGTGCTGGCTGGGAACACGCACGGGAAACGCAGGAGGCGGAGGAAGGAAGGGGGACGCCGCGGACACCCTCGCGGGGAAGGGCCGCCGCTGGCCCATTCCACTCCCCGCGGCAGCTCCCAGCCCATCTGAGACGCAGCCTGCCGCCGCGCCCGCTGCTCCGTGACCGCACTCCGCGGCGGAACGAGGACCTGAGTCACGCTTCGGGGTGAGTCAGCCTGAGAGCGCGGGGCCTGAGTCAGGCGGGCGTTGGCCGAGACCACATTCTGCCGTGGGCACCGCAGGTGAGACCTTCGAGGACGGCGAGTCCCGTGTGCACACGCATGTGCACACACGTTGGCGTGGATGAACCCTGCTCACCCGAGGACTCTCTGGCTAAGGTCACCCATAGCCGCACGGCCGTGCTTTCTTTTTTAACCTGTTTTAACGCTCCCCTGAGGGCTCGCTCGGTGATTTTAGAGCGAGGGGAGAGAGAGAAACATCGATCGGTGGACTTCCATACACGCCCTGACCGGGAATCACCGCCACCTTTCGGCACAGGGACGCCGACCCGACCCACAGAGCCGCGCGGCCAGGGCCCTGGTTTCTCCTAAAGCCGCGCCGCGTGCCCTTCCTTCTTCAACGTGAAAACGTGACGAGTCCAGACGCAGCGGGAGAGGTAACGGCGTCGAGGGGAGAGCAGGACCGCTCCAACCCCGTCCTCCTCTCCGATATCACCACACCCTGCTCTGCAGCGACCAAGGGGCCTGCGCACCCGAGGGCGGGAGGCGGCCGGCCCGCAGCGGAGAGGACGCCCAGGGGTGACGCACAAAAGCCCGGGCGCCGGCCACCAGCCCCCCAGGAGGCGGGGACGTGTCCAGGGAGCACGCCTGCGGAGGGACAGAGCTGTGCCCACCTGCCCTGCTGTCCACGCAGCCCACGCTGTCCACGCTGCCGCAGCCTCGACGGGACCAGACAGTCCAGTCACCAGCTCGGGAAGCTGCCCCACAAAAGCCACGTCCTAACAGACCCAAGAGCTTGGGGAACCAAAAGAAGCCGCCGCCAAAGCAGCACCGTTAACACCGAGGACGGACGGTGAGGAGACGGTGGAGGGGACAGAGCAGGCGTGCACGTTCACAAAAGAAACCAGGGCAACAGGGCGCGTGACGTAAAGATAACACCACAGCCCGGCCGGAGGCTCAGTGGTTAGAGCCCTGATCCGCGCACCAAAGGGAGGCAGCCATCCCATCGGTTTCTCTCTCCCCCCCCTCCCTCTCTATATCAATACACACATCCTCAGGCAAGGATTTAAAAACAACAACACTGGGGGGGCAGTGAGGGGGGCAAGCAGGAAGTGAGGTCAGAACTGCAGGGCCCCAGGGGAACAGGCAGGAAGTGAGGTCAGAACTGCAGGGCCCAGGGGAACAGGCAGGAAGTGAGGTCAGAACCCCTATGCCAATCAGGTGAACACAGCCCCTCGGTCACAATCATCGGCCGAAGGACGCTTTGTCAAAGCCTGAGGCCGGACGTGAGCGCCTGGACAGGCGGCAGGCACGGCCCACAGGAAGCGGCGGCTCAGGGGACACCACCCTGGGCCCTGCAGGCGGTCGGTGGGTGTGCCCACGGCAGCCGCCGGAAGCACCGTCCGTCCCGTCTCCTCCTGACCCTGCGTCTCTCGCCCTGGGCAGCGGCGCGCGGCCGGTCAGGGTGAACGGTCACGTGCGGGGGCGGGCCTTGTGCAGGGGCTGGGAGAATGCGGGTTCGCTGTCTGCAGAGCGGGCCTCTCCCTCCCAGGGGGCCGGCCGGGCCAGTGAACGAAGGGCCGGTCACACCAAGTACAAACGCCGCTACGGGGACCAGGCCCTGGGGCTGGGGCGCCCCTGGCCCGTGACACCCACTCGTGTGAAGACAGAGGCTGGGGTTGGAGATGGTCCCAGGAGGCCCCCGGACGTGCCCTAGGCCCAGAGCACGTGGCCACGGCGTGCGGCTCCGCGGCCCTCTGCAGCCAGCCCGCTGAGGGCTCGTCTTCGGCTTCCTGTGCGGGGCCCTCTATGGTCAGCAGCTCCCGCGCACAGAGCCATCAGCAGCACAAAGCATCACGCCCCAGGGGCCCCGCATAGAGTGGGGGGTGAGGGGGGACCCAGGGCCAGGCTGCTCCCTGGAGGCCCAGCACAGGCCCGGGAACCGGGGCGGCCGCCCACGGCCACAGGGCACCTGTCGGGAGCCTGCTCACCCGCAGGCCCAGAGGCCCTTCAGCCGGTCGGGCACGCCCCCGCCCTCGCCCTGAACAGCAGCCGCCCTCCGGAACACGCTCCTGGCACCTGCGCGCAGACAGGCTCCGGGCAGAGGCCACGGACAGCGCGCGTGGGAGGCCTCCGGAGCCTGGAGCCCGAGGAGGACGGCTCGGCTCCTATGAACGACCCGTGACAAGGAACACGGAGCCGAGTTCACCGGCAGAAAACACCGCCATCAGCGGCCGCGCCTGCCGTGCCCCTCCCCCAATCCGAGAGAGAAGGTCGCCACGTCGAGGGCTGGGGGTCAACCAGCCGGGTGACCTTGTTCCCTGACAGGGACAGCTCAGAACGGTGGGCCTCACGCTGCCATGAGGTAAGGGCGGGGGGGGGGGGGGGGTCTCGGGGAAAAGATATCAGAGACCGAGCCCCAGCAGGCGGCCAAAAGGGCAATTTCGGCATCAAAATGACGAGCGGAACGGCCGGCCTGGGTCAGAGCCACGTGAACACGGGCAGACGGACACGAGCCCCGAGGCCTCTAAATGGGTCAGCAGGATCTCGAGGGACACCGAACCCCTGGGAGAAAGTTCACGGGGGACAGGATGCCAACAGGGTCCAAAGTCCCCCCACGGGTTACTTATTAACCAGGGAGGGAAAGGCAGACCCGCCCAGGGTCACCCACCTCGGGGGAGGGGCGGCTCTGAGCCTCCCGCCCGGAGCGCCGGGGAGAAGGGGTGGTGGCGCCGCTGGGCCCCCCACATGCACCCCTGCATCCCACCAGGGGACGCGCCAGGCACCCCAACCGGAGGCACAATCCACAGGACAGCCCCGCACTGGGAACGCACTAGCGCCACAAGGCGGTGAGGGACCGGGAGAAGGCGCGTCCCGCTGGGTCCTGGCAGAAAGACGGCCGCGAAGGGTCCGGTGGGGCAGCGGGCAAGTGGGCCCGGGCTCGGGGGCCCCAGGCGTCACCCTGACGTGGCCTCGCAGCTTCACCAGAGGGGGAGACGGTTCTGAATAAAAGGCTGAGCCCAGCCCGGCCGGTGTGGCTCAGCAGCTGAGCATCGACCTGTGAACCAGGAGGTCGTGGCTCGATTCCCGTTCAGGGCACATGCCCAGGTTTCAGGCTCGATCCCTAGTGGGGGGCGTGCAGGAGGCAGCCAATCAATGATTCTCTCTCATCCTTGATGTTTCTTTTATTAAAAAAACACATTTTTGTGGATTTCAGAGAGGAAGCGAGAGGGAGAGAGAGAGAAACATCAATGATGAGAGAGAATCACTGATAGGCTCCCTCCTGCATGCCTCCCACTAGGGATCGAGCCCGCAACCTAGGCATGTGCCCTGGACTGGAATTGAACCCGGGACCCTTCAGTCCGCAGGCCAACGCTCTAGCCACGGAGCCAAACCGGCCAGGGCTCATCACCGACGTTTCTCTCTCTCTCTGCTTCTCTCCCTTCCTCTCTGAAGTCAGTAAAAATATATTAAAAACAAAACAAAACAAAAAAACCCGCTGAGCAAGGAGGAGAGGTGGCAGGTTTATGACACGGTGTCTGCCCTCCAGCGGGGGCGGCCGTCCCCCCACACCGTGGACACCTGGGAGCATGAGCTCCCCCGATCTGAGCCACGTGGAGACCCTCTGGACCGCAGGCCGCCCGAGGCCCCTGGCGTGAAACAGCGAGTCACCGGCCCCTCAATGCCACACGCCTGGGCTGTGACAAACCCTGGGACCAGCCAGAGCCGAGGCCACTGCGACGAGCAGGAGCCATGGCCCGAGGTCCTGACCACCAGGGGCAGGAGGAGCGGGTCCAGCCTTGGTCTGGCCGGGGCCCGTGCCGGTCGGGGGTCGGGTCCACGAGCCGTGCCCTGGCCCTCCTTGCCCCAAACCTCCGCTAGCGCCCACCAACGGCGGGACAGGAAACCGAGCCTCGACACTGGTTTTCTAAGCGCGGCCTTTTCCCCGTTTTCTGTAAAGCCTCACCTTCCCCCGATAAGAACTGCCCTGGACTCAGCCTCCCCGTCAGGTCAGGCCGGGGCCGAGGAGCCCACTGCTGCTGGCTCCTTTACAGAAACCTCTGCCTGAAGAACGGCTGAGCGCCGACGGCCTCGCTCCGAAACCGACGCCAGCTCCCTCGCCACAGCATCGCCTGAAGGCCGCACTCGCAGAGAAGGGCTCCCTCAGCACCGGCTCACGGCCACCGCTGTCTGCACCCCGTGGGCGAGGCGGGGGCTGTGGGGGCCCGCCCACAACCAGACCGCACGCGGAGGCTCCGGTCAGATGCACCCCCAAACGCCCCACTGCGGACGCCGTGCGGGGAAGCTGGCCAGGACCCTGGGGTGTTCCCGATCGGGGGTGGCCCGTGTGGGCACGCCGGCAGTGGGCAGCACGGGCCTCAGTCTACGAACGCGCCCGCTGCCCGCGCATCCTTGTGCTCCACTCACAGCACCTGCTGGCGTCCATCCGCCGGCCCGGCGGGCTGTGGGGGGCGCCGTGCCAGCCCCGTATGCCCACACGGCCCCGGCGGGCTCCTGTCCGAGGACCGGCTTCGCTGAGAGAGAGGACTGCGCAGCTGGGAGCCTCGACGCTGCCGCATCCTCACCCTCGTCAGTCCTCGCCATCCACGTGCAGGGTGGGCACCCCAACCCCCCTCCTCACAGACGGGGAAACCAAGGCGGGGACGTGACGTAACCCAACACCCGAGAGAGGAAGTGGCGGAGCCCGGATCCGGGCCCTGGGAGTCCACGCCCTAACCACTAGACAGTGCTGCCTCTCAAACTTCTAGAAACTTCTCCTTGGCTCGAAACACCAAACATTACACCACCTACTGCTTGCACAGAGGAGATGGGGAAGGAAGCAGCGGCAGGCAGAGCTGGAGAAAGTGATTTCTGCTCGGGGCAGGGGAAGCGGGCGGCCTGAGGGCACTGCCTCTCAGCCTGGCCTCCCTTCAGCCTCCAGCAGTGGCCTCACCCCCACCCAGCAGGTGGGGCCCCACCAGTTTTGCAAAACAAAAATCCAGGCTCCTCCTTCCAGGAGCCACTGGGGAGGGGGTGCCGCCCTCACACCCCCCCCCGCCCCGCCCCTCGTCGGCAGCGAAGACAAAGCGGGACAGAGAGCCAGGAGGCCGCCCGCCGGCTGAGGTCCAGGCTTGCTCAGACTCAGGCGGCCAAGATGGGGCGTTTGGAAACCAAGGAACGGAAATGGCTGCCACGGCTGAGTCATCAGTTCCATCAGAGCCGCCCGGGGAGGGGGCCACAGGCAGTTGTGGGCACCGCCCGTCCTGGCCAAGGCGGCTGTCCAGGCCCCAGTGCCGAGAGGCAGTGGCCATGCCCTTCGGGGCTCGGGGGAAGGGGCTGGCTTTCTCCTGAGCTTCACGGCCCAGCCACGTGCCCAGGCTCGCCTCCCCGCGAGGCGCCGGAGCGCACAGCCTCAGCCAGGCCACCTGTCACCACGGCCCGACTCGAGCAAACGGAGGCCGAGGACAGGCCTGGCCCTGAGCCCCGCGAGGCCGTGCGCCGTGGCGTCCGGAGGCAGGAGAGCTGGAAAAGCGGCCGGTGGTCCCCCGCGCTCCCCAAGCTCCCGTCGTTCCCAGAGCCACACCGGACACGGGCTGCGGCCCACCGTGCACGCCCCCGCCGCCCGCGTCCTGCCGCCAGGAGCAGCCTGGCCTCTCTCCTCCCCGGGACGCTCAGGGTCAGGCTGTCCGGGGCAGCGGTGGCCGTCGCCGGCTCTGGGTCTGACGCGCTTGGTTCGCGATTAAAAAGGAAGGAGCACAGCCTCTGGGGTGAGAAGCACCCGTCCCAGGGCGCCCACCCTCCTCTCGCTCTTTTTAAAGAACTTCTCCCCCGGCCGGCGCGGCTCCGTGGTTGAGCGTCGACCTGGGAACCAGGAGGTCACGGTCTGCTTCTCGGTCAGAGCACATGACCAGGTTGCGGGCTCGACCCCCAGTGTGGGGCGTGCAGGAGGCAGCCGGTCCATGATTCTCTCTCGTCATTGATGTTTCTCTCTTTTCCTCTCTGACATCAGCGAAGATATATTTCTTTAAGTTAGATAAATTAAAAAATAACTTCCTCCAGAAACGGGCAGGACAGAGACGTAAGAGGGGAAAGGAAGGTGCGTGAGGGCTCCCAGGACCTCCTCCGGAGCCTCGGGCCCTCCTGCTGCCCGGCCCCCATCCCTGGGCCACGGCACACGTGGACACACGTGCGCGCGCACGCACACACACAAGCATGCACACACTGGGCTCTCACACAGGCCTCCCGGATCAGAGGCGTCATCAGCCCCACGAGTCCCATGGTCCCTGCCAATCCTCTCTGGCGGCCAGCCGCCGGGCACACAGTAGGGCTCCACCACGGAAGGCGGCCAGCGGCCGGGCACACAGTAGGGCTCCACCACGGAAGGCGGCCAGCGGCTGGGCACACAGTAGGGCTCCACCACGGAAGGCGGCCAGCGGCTGGGCACACAGTAGGGCTCCACCACGGAAGGCGGCCAGCGGCCGGGCACACAGTAGGGCTCCACCACGGAGGGCGGCCAGCGGCCGGGCACACAGTAGGGCTCCATCACGGAGGACTTCTGCACTCGGGCCGGCCTGCTGCCACACTCCCACCGGGAGGCCCCAGGCCCCAGCAGCCCGGGCAGCAGGTCACTGCACCTCTAACAGCAGGGCCTGCGCACATGGGTTCCCTCCTAAAAAGGCGGGTACCCAGCTCAGAGCTGCTCTTGCCTCCAACGCCCCACAGCCTGGCTTCGCGACAGACGACGGCTAAGCCATGACACGCGCAGCACACGGAACATCAGCCAGCCACACGCGACGGGACTCACACCCACCATGCAGAGAGCACACACAGCCCAACGCAAAACAGAGCCGAGAGCTCAAGCAGGCATCGCTCCAAAGGCCGCACGCGGTCGGTGAGCGCACGGCAGGACGCGCACCATCGCGGACCACAGGCAGGCGCAGCTCAAGCCGCAGCGAGGCCCTGGCGGGGGCTCAGGTGCTTAGAGCGTTGTCCCAATGGGCCAAGGGTTCGATCCCGGCTCAGGGCACAGACAAGAAGCAACCAACGAAGATCAATAAGCGGAACAAGCCCATTTATCTCTCTCCCCTTTTCTCTTTCTCTCCTTCTCTCTCTCTCTCTAAACCAATAAATAAAAATTTTAAAACAACAACAACAGTGAGACACCAGCTCACAGCCACTAGGATGCCCACCATCAAAAACACACAAAACAGCAGGCGCTAGGGAGACACGGAGAACGCAGAGCCTGTGGCCGGCTGTGCAGGCGTGACGAAGAACGGCGTGGCGGCTCCTCAAAAACTGAACACAGAATCCCCACCGAACCCGCCACTCCACGCCTGCACCCAACGCTCACAGCAGCGCTGCTCACAAGAGTCGAACATGGAAACAGCCGTGTCCACCGATGGACGAACGGACACACGGACACACACACACACACACACACACACACACACACACGAACACCAGGAGACTCTGGCGTTACCACGCGGCTGGGCCTCGGGCACACCGTGCTCCGTGACGTAAGCCTGACTCAGAAGGACAGAGGCCGTGTGATCCCGCTCCCAGGAGGCCCTGGAGGAGTCAGGTCCAGGGACAGAGCGTAGACGGAGGTGCAGGGGCCGGGGGAGGTGGGGTGAGTGTGACGGGGACAGAGGTCCCTGGGGGGCAATGGAGACGGTGGAGGCTTCGGCGCAGGACACGCGGTGCTTTCTGGTGGCAGGAGCGAAGGTGGTGAGGGCAGGGAAACGGGCCGCTTCCCGGCAACCCTCTCGGCCTGTAGACTGGGCCGCGTTTAGAGAAAAAGCCGGTAACACGTAAAATCAAGAGCCGTCCGAAGGCCCCGAGAGAATGAGGGCAATGAGTGCACACAGCGGCGTGCGATGGTCCCAGGACTGAGCACCTGAGACTCACGGGTCCTTGACCAGCGTCACCCACCACAGTGACAGAGAGAGAAACCCGCAGGCACCCACGTGATGCCAGAGGAACACTCACACCTGCACGTCTGTGTAAGGCGAGGTCACGCCCACCCCGTCTTCCCCGGGGAGTGCCCCCACCCCGTGTACCCGCGTGGGGGAGACGTCCTGTAGCAACACCTGAGCCACAGGGGGACGCCAGCCGGGGCCCCCAATTCAGAACCAGCCAGGGGACCCGCCATCTTTCTCCCCTGCCCCAGACACCAGTGCTCACACGTGCCTCCACGGGAGACAGGACGGGCCGCTGTGTGAGGCCGGCACACTGGAGCCAGAGCCCCCGGAGAGCCGGGCACCGGCGCACACGGCAGACCAGGCCTCGGGTCCACCCTGGGGCACGGCCCAGACACGGGGACCAGGAGGGTCCCCAGGGAGCGACGGGCGAGGACGGGCCCAGCGCGCTGACCGTCTGCGCCGTCACGTGCCGCCGGCTGGGGCGTCTGCAGGCAACCCTACAGGGACAAAGCCAGCACCCTCCGTGCTCAGCGAGGCCGACCACGCTGCGGGGCACGTGCCCACACAGACGTGCCCACCCAAGTGCACACGCAGCCCCCACGCGCCGTTTCTGAGATGCCGGATCCAAACACGGCCCGGGCACTACAGAGCCCGCCGGCTCTGCTGGGCACGCCAACGGCCCCGCAGTCCTGGTCCCCACAATCCCGCGTGTGAAACAGACACTGAGACGTTCCAACGTGAAGTAACGTGATGTCTGGGGTTGGCGTTAGACAACATCCGTCTCCTCACAAAAGAGGGAAGCGTTAGACGCCGTCACCACTGAGCTGGGCGCGGGCCATCAACCAGGCTCTGCCCGGTGCGGCATGGAGTGACCTCCACGGCACGACAGGACACGACACTGTGTGTCCACGGGCACGTCACGAGGCCACTGCAGGGCGCCCCTCGCTGGTCCCGCCAGGGTGGGTGCAGGGCACGCAGGCCGCGAGCGGCGGAGTGACACCGGGACCGGGGTCGGCGAGGCCCTGCCCGCCGGCCCACAGCTCCCTGCGCCACCATTTCCTTGGAGGCTGAGCAGCCCGGCAGAGGCCCAGGCCCGTGGGCCCACCGCCAGCGCCCGCCACCCCTTCCCCAGCCCCCAGGGTCCCCTGCCTCCCTCCCACCTGCTGACACCAGCAGGACCCCAGACGCTGGGACCCCGGGGACGGCAGCCGTGGGGGCTCCCTGCGGCCCGGCTCGCCCTCAGCCTCCAGGGCTCACAGAGGGAAGTGAGAGGCCTGGTCACGAGAGCCCAACCCGGCACAGGACACAACTCGGACGCCAACGTGTCCGAGGAAACACCACAGCTGGCAGCTCGAGGGGCATCCAGCTCCGACGGGCAACGAGGTCGGCACGAACGACCCGAGGGGCCCCCAACACCAGTCGGCCGACAGCGGCCGCGGGGAAATCAGAGCGGCTCCCCGCCGCCCTCCTGAGCCCACGCCCCGCACACGCGCTCCGGCTGCGGGAGCATCAAGGTCCGGAAGTCGCCGGGCCGGCAGCAGCCGGGACCAGGCGGGCACTCAGGGGCCCAGGAGCCAGGCCCACAGGTCAGGGCCCTCGCTGCGCAGCTCCCGGCGCTGGGCTCGGGGCCACTGCTCCTCGATGGTCCCACCGGTCAAGCCCCTTCGGGCCTCCGTGGCGGGCCTCCTGGCTCACCTCCCAGCCGGCTCTCCCTCCTCCTCCAGCGCCTCGCCCGCCGCCTCGGGTAAGCGGCCGCCCCCTCGTGGAGCCGGGCACGCGGAGGCAGCCGCGGCTCACCTCGTTATCACAGTTTACGGACCTTCGGAAACTGAGACAAAACCGAGGAGGGTCAGGCAGGCTGGGCGACACTTCCTGGGCACGAGGATGTTAAAAAAAATCACAGTTTTGATAGTTCTGCAAAAAACTTAGCAAATTTACAACAAAACTGTCAAGTAATTAAGGCAAGGCACTTCACACATGAACTTAAACTGCTAATTAAAATCCCCTCGCTTAATTGACTACATTTGCATATCATTCAACTTGGGAGCATAATTTTTTTAATGGTTTGGGCAAATCAGTTGTAACCTCAGGGAGTGGGCAGCAGCAGGGAGGGCCAGGTGAGTCTGGGGCGTCAGGGGCGTGACCCCAGGCAGGGGGTCCCCCACCCGGTGGGCCGGAGACCCCACTGTGGTGCAGTGTGATGACGGTACCTCCCTGCCACCCAGCACGCCTGCCTCCACCCGCCAGCGGGTCCCAGAACCAGCTGGGACAGGCACCCTCCTCCTCCAGGGAGCGGGTCCCCCGCCTCCCCGGGCGCGGCCTGCTGCCCGCCTGCCATGGCTGCTCTGCGTGCAGGCCGAGCGCCAGCCCTGCCGCTGGAGAGACCCACTCACCCTCCAGTGGCGACGGGTCACAGTGCAGGTGGCCACGCTGGCCTTCCACCAACAAGCCCTAGCCCAGCCCGGCAGAGCCCGGCTCGCTCCTCAGGAAGGGCCCCGCCAGCACTCAGGCCCAGGAGCCCCGGCTGCTCGGACCCGGCCCGCCCGTGCCAACGTTCCAGGCGGGGCTTCCACTGGTTCTCAGCACAGCACCCACCGCGCTGCCACCCACGGCCCAGGGGACTGGCATTTCCCCACGGAGAGCCACACGCGCCCCAGCTCCGCACAGACCGAGACGGGAAAGCAAGGACCCACGGGTGGGGGAGGAGGCGGCCTGGCACCAGCCCCCCGTCACCCGCAGGCCCGGGCTGGGATGGGGACAGCGCCACGGCGACGGCAGACAGGCTGGGCCCAGCAGGAGGAGCTGGCACGCTCCCCGGGGAGATGGTGGCGCCAGCCCCCGACTAGAGGTTCACCCAGGCACCGTGGTCGTGTGGGGGGGTCCCTGGTGCCTGTCAGAGCCCGGGGGGGGGGGGCCGCACCCATCCCCAGGACATGGGCGGTACGAGACTGGGGCCGTTCCTGACCCAGGGTCACTGCACGTGAGGCGAGACCGGGCCTCAGCCTCCGGAAATGCGCTCCTTCCCCCAGCGAGCGGCTCTCAGAACGCGTGGCAGGGAGAGGCCTGGGGGAGCCCCCGCCCAGCTGGGAAAAGTGGGGGACCAGAGACCATCGCTCCCCGGACACCACGTCACACCCAGCGGCCGACAGCTCCTGCTGGGCAGAAGAGCGATGAGGGCACGCGGACGACCCGCACCCAGTGAGGGTCCCCAACATGCGTGTCCCCCCCACTTGACTGCTTCTGGCACATCAGCCCGGTTCCTTGGTGCCTCCCACACACGGGGTCTCACCCTGGGGCTGGGGGTGCACAGCTCAGCTGCCATCGGTGACTCACCCCCTCACACGTGGGTTCAGACCAGCTGCACCTCGCCCACCCTCGGGGCAGAATGAGCCCACCAGGTGCCCGCTGCGCCGCCCCTGCCTGTGCCCCGAGCGACCTCCCTCCGCTGCTGCCCTGCCCGCCACCCCATTTCTCTGCAGCAAGCAGGAAGCCTACTTCCAACAGAAAATGTTCCTTCCCAAAGACCCAGCCAGCGTCCCGGGGGAAGCCGAGCCAGCGCGGGCACCTCGCAGGCTGGCCGGGCAGGGCCACGGCGGGGGCGCCGTGCCTCAGCGGGCAGCGGGCAGCAGGCGGGTGTCAGGTGCCCCGTCGGCGGGGCCCCGGGCTCCTCCAGGTGCCCCACACAGACAGACCTGAGCGAGCCACCTTCTCCAAAACTCAAACAGGGCAGGACAAGCCACCTGCCAAACCCCCACTGCACCCCGAGAAAGGCTCTCCGCCCCACCCCTCCCCTCTCCAGCCGTCGAGAGCAGAGCTGCTAACAGACCCCAACGACTTCATGCCTCCGTGAGCCCCTCGATGGGTGTTTATCCGGGGCCCGGAACTAGGGGCCCGGCTGTGACCGAGCCCCCACAACAGCCACGGCGCACCATCAGAGAACCAGTCACACCGCGACTGCCTGCACGCCTATCGACGACTCCAAACTCGAGCAGTGACGGGTTCGTGAATCTTCACGTCACACAGTAACACAGGGAAGACGCAAATGGCCCGCGCCGAGTCTGGGTCTCTCCCGGCTCGGGCCAAGATGACCCCTCCCCTCAAAACGCCCACTCACGGGCCCTGGATGCCCAGCAAGGGGGCTCCCTCCGCCCAGCAGGGGCCCCATCCCT
Organism: Eptesicus fuscus; assembly: GCF_027574615.1. Classification (NCBI taxonomy): domain Eukaryota; kingdom Metazoa; phylum Chordata; class Mammalia; order Chiroptera; family Vespertilionidae; genus Eptesicus; species Eptesicus fuscus. The sequence goes on along the minus strand of NC_072481.1, from coordinate 823,505 downwards.
CCGGTTCCCGCCACTTCCTGTAACATTCGTGCCAGAGTCTGGGCCCCTCATTTTGGTTTTTCTGTTGTTAATCCTCGCTGAGGGCGTTTTCCCACTGGTTTTTACAGAGAGTGGGAGACGGAGGGAGAGACAGGAACGTCGCCGTGAGAGACACGGGCTGGCTGCCTCACGCCAGAGCTGCCACGGAGGTCCGCGCCTCTGACCGGAATCAAACCCGGGACCCTTCCGTGCTCACACGGACGCTCTATCCACCGAGCCAAACCGGCCAGGGCTGGGCCCTTCATTCCAGCCAGTAAGCAGACACATGTGGGGGTGACGCCCAGCGCTGGGGGACCCCAGAACCTCACTTGGCCCCTCCTCGCCGGGGTCCCCGCAACGCCGCCTGAGAGACAGCCAGCCTGGCGCTCCTGGAGAGCCCCATCTTCCTGGAGAGCCCCGTCCTCCTTCCTCAGCGGCCCCACTCCCCGCCCACCCGGGCCGCCAGGTGCTTCCTGAGCAGACGTCACCTGAACGAGCCCCGCCGGGTCTACCTGGGGCCCCGCCCCCCAAGTTCAGGCGGGAGGCTGGGGGGGCCGGGGCCACCCCGTTCCCACGAACAGCCGGCCAGACACACACCCCCACACGCTCCCGAGCAACGACTTCCTGTTCCCTCGTTGAGTCTGGCCCGCCCCCCGCGTCTGAGCCGGTTCATAAGCACAAGGCGTGCCCATCCACCATCTCACTGCCCGGCCGCCATCCCAACGTGCCGCCCGCCGCGGGCCTGGTGGCTGCCAGCAGGAGGGGACGGCCTCAGGAAGGAGGGACCGGTCTCCTCCTCCAGCTCTCACTGATCTTAAGGAAATAATCCGGCCTCTGTATTTCGACTCAAAACAAAGAAACTTTTAAAAAACGTTTCAGTTGAGACTTGCATAATTCCTCCAGCGAGAAGCCCTCCCTCGCTTTCGCAATCCTTAGAAAGAGCCACATTATTGCTGCTTGTGTAACAGTCTCCGGGCCGCAGTCGCCGCCGCCGCCGCTGGCACAGACGCCTCCCGCGGACGCCCTGGTGCGGCCCGGAAGCGCCTGGTGGCTGGTGTAGGGCTGGGGTCACGCTTCCTCCCCGCCCGTCCCGTCTGCCTCAGCCGACACCCAGCACCGACGGCCCAGCCCACGCCCGGCGAGGCAGCGACCCTCCTCTCAACACCCCGCTCATGGGGGCCCGAGGGCGGCAGGGACAGAGGCGAGGGCCACTCCGTGACCTGCTGCCCCCGAGCGAGATGCCCACATCAGGGAAACCCCAGAAGGCAAGGGGCCCGGCCCAGCTGCAAAGGAGGTGCTGGACCCGGGAGATGGGCCGTTCCTGGAGAACCACCGGGACGGGGCTGCTCGGGGCAGACAGACGGCCAATGACAGGGTGCGGGGCAGACCAGCCGCTGTTCCCTGTTGGAGAAGACACCCCGCAACCTTTACCCTCATGTCCAGACTGACGCACAGACCCATCCTTCTGCATGGGGGTTGGGGGGGCGCCAGGAGCCTCCCCTCAAAGCATCACACGCGATGGCACCCCCTCCTTCTCAGCCAACGGTCTGGAACCAGGAAATCACAGAACCCCACAAAAACAGCAAACCAAGGGAACACGGACAGCGGACCGCGAGATCCCTGCCAGTCCCGGCGGCCGGGGGGTTCCGGGAGGGGGCGCTGGCCGGAGCGGCTCCACCTGATGGGACCCCCTTCCCGTGGGAATTCCAGCTCAGAGGCCCCCAGGCCCCAGCGCACCCCCTGCTCCACCTCAGAGCCGCAGTCACCTCCCAACAGGGATCCCGAGACGCCAGGCTGCTCAAGGCCGCCGGCCGCCAGGTCTCTGCCTGAGGGAGCGCCAGGGAAACGCGGTCACGGCGCAGGGAGAACAGCGTCCACTCGAACAGACCGTCCAGCCGCGGGCGCTCCCGCCACAACCCGTGGGCCAGTGGGCCGGCCGGCCGAACACGCGTCAGCCACACGCCAGGGCCACCCCGCAGGGAAGAGCCCTCCTGGAACCCGGTGTCGGGCAGAGGGGCAGCGCTTCCGAGGAGCCCTGCTGGGGCCCCAGGGACGCACGCAGCGCACCGCCCTGGCGTCCCCCGAAGGGGCAGCACCTGGTCCCCGGCAGGAGGGGCAGCGGCTCCCCACACCCAAGCGCCAGCGTCTCCTCTACGACGGCACCTGTGCCGCTAAGACCGGCCCGACGTGGCCCCGACGCCACTGGACAAGCCCGGGGAGGCAGAGCCCCTGGGCCGAGCGGGGGGCCGAGCGGGGGGCCGAGCGGCGGGCCCTCAGCTCTGTGCCGTGTTCCCAGCAGCAAAACGACCCGTCTCCGCCCCGGGGACACCGACACCTCCACACCGTGTGACACGTGAGGAAACTGAGGCTACACAACGCGCTCAAGGTCACACGGCCAGCGAGGGCCCGTGCGGTTCCCACCCAGCTACGCGCTGTGGACGCCCCGGACAGCAGGCGGGGGCGACGGCCCAGGGCCCTCTCTCTGGGACCCGTTACAGCAGAGGCGTCACCCAGGAAGCCGCCAGCCTGCCCGCGGTGCCGCCCTCGCAGGGTTTCCAGGTCCGGAGCTGGCACCCGCCCCACGCCCGGTGCCACCCGGGCAACCACAGGAACCACCAGCCCCCACGGCTGGGCCGCAGGCGACGGGCGAGCGCAGGCGACGGGGCCTGGGAACCCAGGAAGGTCCCCAGCCCCTCCCACCGCCCATGGGTGTCCGTCTGGCAGACCCGGCGACACCTCGCCGCCAACACCCGGGACACACTTGCTCCTCGCAGAACCCCCCGCCCCAGGGGAGCCCCGTCCCCCCCAGAGAGCCCCGTCTTTGTTGCCTCCTGTCCTCATCCTCGGCACGTCAGAAACATACAACGAGCTACAAAGGAAGCGAAGGAATCAAAACGCGGCCTGTGCACGCCGGTCCAGCGGCGAGGGGGAGGAGCGAGCGGAGCCGGGAGGGTCCGCCCAGGCGGCTGCTTCCAGAGCAAACAGTCTGGGCAGCTGTGGGTCCCCACCCTGAGGCCGAGACCCTCCCCTCACGTGGTGCCTCTGGCATGTGGACACGGCTGTGCTGGGAAGACTTAAAGGGGCCCACACACCCCAGGACTCCAGCGGTGCCATCAGGGCCAAGGCAGCAGGGCACGGGGGCAAGGGGGCAGGAGGAGCCCAGAGGCGGGTGAGGGGTGGTTGTGGGGGGCAGCAGGAGGGCAGGCAGGAGCCCCTGGAGGTGCAGCCGGCAGAGACGGGGGACAGACGGCCAGACCTCGGGCCCAGGCCACTGAGGACAGGGCTGGGCTGCCACGGAGGCCTGGAGGCCGACCGCGTGGGAAGTTCTTAGATCCGTCCACGCGGTTTCTGAGCGGCTGTGGGGGGGCCACTGAGGCAGAAGGGGCAGCGCTGACCATCTGCCGAGATGGCCAGAGTGGAAGTGTGCTCCGACCACTGGTCTGTGGCTCCTCTCCCGCAGCCGCGCCTTCCCTGAGCCTAAGGCCGCGGGCACCAGGCCGGCCGCGGCTGTGACAGAGGCAACCCCAGGACGGCGGGAGACCGCAAACACACACATGACCCAGATTCGGACACAAACACAGATGCAGACACGCCCGGCCAGACAACACCCTCTGCTGTCCACTCTGAAGGTGAGGGACCTGCCGTGGCCTCGCCCGCCCGCCCCAGGCGGCCAGAACCCACCCGTCCTGCACACGGGCCCCTCAGGCCACGCTGGCTGTCCAGGGTGCAGCCACCCCAAACTGGAAAGGCTCCCAGTTCCAGGGAGGGCCCACATGCCTCCCAGAGCCAAGTCCGTCTCAAACGAAGGGCCCTGCGGCAGCCGTCCCACCAGCACCCCCAGCGCACGCCCGCTGCCCCGTGGCGAACCCGCAGTCTGCAAACAGCTGCCACCTGGGCACTGGTCTACAAGGGCAGAAACGCCGCTGCACGCGCACGCGCACACACACACACACACACACACACACACACAGGCGAGCACACGCACGCACACACACACACACAGGCGAGCACACACACGGGCGAGCACACACACGCACACACACAGGCGAGCACACACACGCACACACACGCACACACACAGGCGAGCACACACACGCACACACACACGCACACACACAGGCGAGCACACGCACGCGCGCGCACACACACAGGCGAGCACACACACGCACAGGCGAGCACACACACACACACACACAGGCGAGCACACACACGCACAGGCAAGCACATGCGCACACAGGCAAGCACACGCACACACAGGCTAGCACACACACATGCGAGCACACGCGCACGCACACACACACGCGGCGGCCCCCTCTAAGCACAGGCGACAGGCCCTCATTTTCCCCAGCCCCTCCTCCGCTCCCCAAGACTGACACTCCGCTGGAGGGGCGCCCAGAGAAAATCGGGCGGGAGCCTCTATTCACAGATTCAGAAAAAGAAGTTTGATGCAATAGCTGAATTAATTAGGCCTCCAAGAATAGCTGCGCCAGGGCAGCATTCTGTGCGCGGTTTAATAAGCCTGGAAATGTAAAAGCAAAGTTGCAGATTCGTGGGGAGGGGGCCGAGGCCGAGAGAAGTCGGTGAGGACCTCGGTGACGGCGTTCCGTGCCCAGCGGTCCCGGGAGGGGCCAGACCACCTATGTCCCCGGCCAGGCACACAACAGCGCCGGCCTGGCCTCCCTGCCCTCGGTGCCCTCCAGCGTTGGAGGCAGAGGGAGAGGGACGTGGGCGCCTCCCAAACAAACTGCAAGCCACAGGCCACTCGAGCTCCCGGCCCTGGGTGCCCGCTGCTGAGCCCGCACCCTCACACGGACTCAGGGTTCCCTCCCTGGAAGGCCCAGGGAGACAGAGCTGGAGTCCCCAAGTCTCGGCCCCCTGCCAGGGCGCCAGGACACGGGCTCTGTCTTTTAGTGTTTCCCGGGACTTCCAGGCACGCACAGAAAGGCTCTGCCGGGCCAAGTCCCGTCTGCGGGGACTGCGGGCAGGCACCCCTCCGACTGCGAGCCTGGGAGCTACGTGGTGATGGCAGTGCCCTTTGCCCCCACCTGGTCTGGACACTTCCTGAGGTACCCAGAGGAAGGCAGGCCTTGGCTACGGCTCCAGCCTGGGCCCAGCCCAGGTCTAACTTCCCAGGACTCTGGGCAGGAGCGTCCCGAGGCCCGAGGCCTGCCCTTCCCGGCCCTTCTGGGCAACTGCCGGGCCAGAGGGCTTCTCCACCCACCCGGCCGGGCCCTCCATGCCAGGCCGCTGGCTAGTCCTAGGGGGCCGGCCTCCCCGGCCACAGGACCCTCCCGGGGACTCCAAAGCTAACCTGACTCTCCTTCAAACAAAGCAAAACCCTGAGCCGTGGGGGAGGCAGCGCACAGGTCTCAGCCTGCAGAGACAGGGCCCCTGCCCGACGAGGCCCCCACCCTCTCCCCAGCCCCGCCCCTCCCGCTCCCTCCCCCGAGGCCGGCGGGGACACTCACCAGGGGCACCCTCCGCTTGTACTTGTTGCCGTAGTCGAACTTCTCCTTCACGTCGTCCAGGCAGCGGCCCAGGCGGGCCTGCTCCTCCTTGCCCGTGTAGTCCTGGCTCAGCAAGATGTAGGCCCGCCAGTTGGCGGAGTCGAAGCCCCAGTGGCAGGTCCGGTTCTCCAGGGCCTTGTGCGAGTGCACCACGAACTTGTGCGGCGGGTACATGAGGCGGCAGTCGAGGCACTGGATGCAGGCGGCGCTCGGGCTGCTGTAGAGCTCGGGCACCAGCAGCCCCTTGCACTTGCCGAAGCACTCGTGGTACACGCGCACGCTGCGCTCGCGCAGCTCCAGGCCCAGCGCCAGGCTGGCGGCCAGCTCCTTCTTGCAGGGCGGCGGGTAGGCGCCTCCGTAGAGCAGCGCGTTGCACAGGCGCTCCGCGTCCGTCTTGGTGATGAGCCCGCACGAGGGCGCCGAGAAGGGCAGGATGCCCATGACTTTGAGGATCTCCAGCTGGTCGGCCGTGCAGCGCGAGCAGTAGATGTGCAGCTCGTCGCACACCGAGTTGATCTGCTGCAGCGAGAAGTCACGCAGCACCGAGTTGAGGATCTGCGGCAGGCACAGGCGCTTCTCGCCGCCCACCACGAAGCACGAGATGGTCTCGCCCTCCAGGACGGTCTCGCAGCGCTCGGTGGAGCGGTCGGACGGCATGAAGAAGGGCCCGGGCAGCACGGGCGGCGGCGGCTGGATGGCGGGCAGGTGCAGCACGGGCGGCGGCTCGGCGGCGGCGGGGACCGGCGCGGCCACCGCGGCCGCGCCCGCTTCCTTGGCGCTCTCCTTCTTGTAGGCCTCCTGCGCCCAGCGCGCCGAGAAGGCTGCCGGGCCGCCCAGCGAGCTCATGGAGCTCAGGTGGAACTGCTCCAGCGTCTTCTGCAGCCCCGGGTGCGGCTGGAAGCCGCCGCGGCCGCCCGCCGCCGCCTCCATGGTGCGCTCCGGCTCCACGGGCCGCTCCCGATCCCGGGCGCCGGGGCCCCCGCGGCCCCCGCCGCCGCCCCGCGCGCCCCGGCGGCGGCCCCGGCCCCGGCCCCGGCCACCCCCCGCCGCCGGCTCCCGGACGATCACGGCCGCGGCCTCGGCCTCGCCCGGGGGCGCGAAGGGGAAGGCGGGCGGGGCGAAGGGGTCCCGCCGCTGGAGCCCGCCGCCGCCCGGGCCCGGCGCCACATCCACGCGCCCCGCGCCGCGCCCGCCGCCTGGGCCCCCCGCGCGCCCCCCGCGCGCCCCCCGGGCCCTAGGCGCGGGGCATGCCCCTGCGCGCGCCGCCAACGCCAACGCCAACGCTCGCGGGCCCGGGGCACGCGGGGGGCGCGCGGGCAGGTGCCGGCGCCGCGAGGCGCGAATCGCCGCGGTGGCCGAGGCCGAGGGGCCCGGGAGGAGCGGGGGCGCGGGCGCGGGGCCCGCCGGGCCGTCCTCGCGCGGCGCGCCGCCGCCGCCGCCCCGCTCCTCCCACCGCGCGGCGCCCGCCCGGCTCGTCCCGGCGGCGCTGGCCGGCCGCGTCGCGCCCGCCGCCGGCCGCCCCGGCCCGGCCCTGCCCGCGCCCACCCCGCCGCCCGCGCCGGCTCCGCGGCCCGCCCGTCCGCCCCCCGCGAGCGCGGCTTCCGGGGCGGCGGAGCGCCTGTGAGGCGGCCCTCAAAGCACGGCGGCGGCGGCGGCGGCGGCGGCGCGGGGATCGGCGTACATCCTCCCGGCGGCTCGCTCCGGCTCGGACTGAGCGCCCGGCGTTGAGCTCACGCCGCCGCCCCGCCCCGCGCCCCGCCCCGCGCCGCGCCGCCGCCCCGCCCCGCGCGCCGTCTGGGCCGCGCGTCCGCCTCAGCCGAGCGCCGGCCAGGAATGCGACCGCCCCACGGCCGGCTCTTCCAGGAACGCGCGCTCCCCCGCCCGCGCCGGGGCCGCTCGGCCGCGCTCGGGCCTGTCCGCCCGACACTCGGCCCCGTCCGCCCGGGACTCGGCCCTGCTCGGCCCCGCCCACCTGGGACTCGGCCCCGCTCGGCTCCTGTAGGCCCCGCCCACCTGGGACTCGGCCCCGCTCGGCTCCTGTAGGCCCCGCCCACCTGGGACTCGGCCCCGCTTGGCCCCGCCCTCCGGAAGGCCGCTCGGCGGGGGCGGCGGCGGCGCCGGGGGCCCCCTTTCCGGCCGAGGCCGCTTCCTGCGCGGCTGGGAGGGCTCCGGTCCCGCCGCCGACGCCGGGGCCCAGAAACCCACATGCGGCCCCGCCACAACCGCAAACCAGCGGGGAAGCGGGCGGGACGGGACCGCGCCGCGACCCCTTCCATGACGGGGTTGCAACACCGCACAACCCAGCTCCCCACTCACGACGGGGACGCCGCGAACACGGCCCGGGGTCCCCCACACGACGGGACCCCACGCAGTGGGACCCAAGGTCCGACCTAGGACAAGGACGCCACGGAACAATAAGGGTCACTAACACGTTAGGGTAGAAACACCCCGAGACCCCAGGCAGGAGACGCATCATTCAACACGTCCCAGGACCCCCCTCTGGCCAGTGCCGCATACACCCCCACCCCCGGGGATGTGCCCGAGCAGCACCCACCACCTCATGACCCTGCACCCTGGTCGCCCCCACGGCCAGCAGGACCGCCAGCCAGCAGCTTGGGCTCCCAGCTGTCCCCGCGCAGGACAGCGGGCTCAGGGGCAGGGGCTGTGCCTGGGATGGATGGCCCTGCACCCAGGGGGCTGTGCCCTGTGCTGGCCAGGCTGCGGCCAGGGCCAGGCCTAGGGTGGGTCCTCGGGAATGGGGACCCTGTGGGCCCCTTACCCTGCAGCCTCCCAGGCCAGAGAGCCACATCTGCAGTCCCCCCCGATGTGGCCCGTCCCCCACACTGGCTGTGTCCTGGGGCAGACAAAGCACCTGATGGCAGAGGACTAGGGAGCGGAACTTGGACAGGCGGGCGGGGTGGCCCCCAGAGGAGGCCTGGGGGTGGGGACTTGAAGTCGGGAGCAGTCCTGTCTGTTTTCAACCTGAGGGAGGATGGTAGCACCTTTTTCTCCACACCAGTGAGGGCACCCACACCAGCCTGGGCGTTGAGGGGCCTGGGACCACACCCACTTCAGCTTGGGTGGCCTTCAGCGTGTCACCTGCTGCTCCTACCTCCCCAGTGGAGGCTGGCACTGACCTCAAACCAGTGCTGCTGGGGGCAGCGCCGGCCCAGGGCGCTGGCCGGGCATCTCTGCAGACCTTGAGGTGCAGGCAGGTTTCTGGAGAGGCAGGTAGCTCGGGTGGGCGGGCAGGTGACCACACACCTTCCTGGCTGCAGACCCAGGCAGGCGCCCGGGGAGGAGCTGGGGTCTGAGGTTCAGGGTTTAGGGCTCCATGTTTGAAAACCAGACTGCTCCCCACCGTGGACGTGAGCCCCTCCCCACCCCCACCCCCACCCCCAGAAAAACCTGTGCCCTGGGGATGACCCATCCTGTCCTCACTCCCTTGACTTCTCTGGGTGCAAATATGAGATTAGGAAAGGAGCATTTAAAACCCAAGAGGCCCGGCCGTCGGGGCTCAGCGGTTGAGCATCGACCTACAAACCAGGAGGTCACGGGTTCGATTCCCGGTCAGGGCACATGCCCGGGTTGCGGGCTCCATCCCCAGCGGGGGGCGTGCAGGAGGCAGCCGATCCATGATTCTCTCTCATCATCGATGTTTCTCCCTCTCCCTCTCCCTTCCTCTCTGACATCAATAAAGACGTATTTTTTAAAAAGACATTGTCTTAAAACTTTGAATCTGAATAAATGTTCTCGGGTAACATGATCTTAACAGCTTAGAAAAGACCTTTGTCTTTGGTTCTACCACAGGCAACCTCAGCGCGAAGACGGTGCCGAGGGTTGACTTGTGAGGCCATCCCAGCAGAGCAGCCGGGGCGGGGCCGGGGGGGGGGGGGCAGGCCCGGCACGTGTGTGTGCAGCCTGGCAGCCTCCTGCCCGGGGAGCTGGGTCCTGGGCACAGCGGGGGGCACAGCCCCCGGAGCAGGGAGAGAGCAGCAGGGGGCACAGCTCCGGTGAGGAGCGTCGGTGCCTCGCGGCCGAGGTGGGCGTTCGCACCCGGGGACCCTGTGGGACCCTGTGGTTCGGGCTGGAATTCGCCATGAACGCGCCTCAGTGTTTGTGAGCAAGTGGAGCAGCGGCAGGTGAGGACGTGCGTGCAGACCTCCGCTTCGTCGGTAGCTGAGTCCAGAGAGGGGCCCGAGCGGCGGCTCCCCGCACCCCGCGGTCAGCCCACCGAGAACCGCGTCTCGGTTTCTACGTTCCATCCTCCGCTGGAAGGAACCAGGCTCGGCTGGTTGGGGCCTCGTCCCGCACACCGAGAGGTTTCGGGTTCGATTCCCAGTCAGGGCACATACGTAGGCTGTGGGACCCCCGGTTGGGGCAGGTGCAGGAGGCAACCGATCGATGCTTTTCTCTCTCTCTCCCTTCCTCTCTCTCTTTCAAATCAGTTTTTTTAAAAAAAAAACAACATACCCTCGGGTGAGGATTAAAAAGTAAATAAAAAAAGAGAGGAACCAGAGTGCTTTAGAGAATGGCGGGCCCCGGGGCCAGGAGGGACCGAGGGCTCACAGCAGGGCCGGCAGGTCAGAGGACACGGAGCCCCCCGCCCCGCCCCCGGGCCCCAGGGGAAATCAAAGAACATTGAACATAACCAGAGAATAAAACAGGAAACCACAAGCCCATGCATAGGTGAATATTTATTAAAATAAGTGTATTCAGCCCCAGCCGGTGTGGCTCAGTGGACAGAGCGTCGGCCTGAGGACTGAAGGGTCCCGGGTTCGATTCCGGCCAAGGGCACATGCCCAGGTTGCGGGCTCGATCCCCAGTAGGGGGCGTGCAGGAGGCAGCCGATCCACGATTCTCTCTCATCATTGATCTTTCTCTCTCTCCCTCTCCCTTCCTCTCGGAGATCAATAAAGAAATATAAACATAAAGTGAAGTGGATGTGTTCCCACGCTGAGGGTTTGGTGCGGGATGGGCTCTTGCAGAGTTCAAAGGTGCTCCCGCAAGGCTCCCGTTCGTCGCAGGGGAGGAAGCGCGGGCACCCAGGGGAGACACAGGCCGGGCCACCGTCACGGGGCCATCGGGTGGGTGCCCCCGGCCTCCGGGTCAACCTCGGTCCCGCCCCCCACGTCATGGCCACCACACTCCTGCCAGGGAGGACACCTCAGACGCCCACACGGGAAGGGGGGGGCTTTGTCCGGGACGGGCCGGAACCTGTGTCAGGCCGGCAGTCAGGGAAAGGCCGCGGAATGTTCTGGACCCGTGGGGACTGAACAGGCGGGAAGGCCCGGCACCAGGTGCGGCCCCGGGATCGCCTCACTCCCGAGGGCGTTAACGGGACCCCCAGGAAGCCTCGGTGTGGTCGGGGACCCAGCCCGGGACGGGGTGCGCGGCGCCCTCGTCTGGGGTGCAGGACCCCGTGCCGCCGCCACCCGTCAGGCGCTGTTCCTGCGGCTTTTCTGGAAGCTGGAAACTGGGAAGGTAGGAAACACGCCTTTTTAAAAATACATTTTTATTGATTTGAGAGAGGAAGGGAGAGGAAGAGAGAGAGAAGCATCAGTGGTGAGAGAGACCATTGGCTGGCTGCCTCCTGCACGCCCTGACTGGGGATCGAACCCAGGACCCTCAGTCCGCAGGCCGGCGCTCTCTCCACTGAGCCACCCCAGCCAGGGCAGACCCCAGCTCTCAGGCCGGTGTGGGGGTGTGGGCGGCCTCACTGAGCAGCCCAGCAGGGGCTCCAGCAGTCCTACCCTCGGGCCCTCGGGCGAGGCCTGAGCGGAGCGGACGGACACAGGGACACGTGGAGCCGCGCCCCCCCCCACCCCCCTCCCGTGACTCCAACTCCAACGCCCTCGGGAGGATCTGCCCTGCCCAGCCATCGCCAGGCGCCCAGAGCACACGGCCCTCTGCACCCCTCTGCACCCCTCTGCATCCCTCTGCACCCCCTCTGCACCCCTCTGCACCCCCTCTGCACCCCTCTGCACCCCCTCTGCACCGCCAGGGAAGACACGCGCAAGGGAGCTCCGAGGTGCGGGAGGCAGGAGGGCACTGGAGCCCCAGGTGAGCGGGGGAGGGAGCAGCAGCCACTGGGTGGGACTGGGCGGTGCAGGGCTTCCAGCTTCCGTCACAACAACCCGAGCTGGGAAGGGGCTGTGGGTCTAGGAAGGGGTCGGAGGGGACATGGAGACAGCGCTCGGCCTGGAGGTGGAGCTGGGGAGCAGCCAGCCAGGCCAGGGCAGAGGTCAGGGTGACCGGAAGACAGGATGCCGATGCCTTCACCAGGTCAAAGCGTCAGGGGAGCCTGAGAGACGGGGAGGGACAGCCACAGGCACAGGGAGAAGCCGCGGCCAGAAACTGCAGCCAGCAAACAACTCCAGGGAACTAAAGTGCACCGTGCTGACGCAGCTGGAGCCGGGCACGCCCCGAGGATGCAGTGCCTCCCCTGGAGAGGGGGCGGAGAGAGCAGGGTGGGGGTGGGGGTGCTGGGGAGAGCCCAGGCAGCTCGCCGTGTCAGGAACTGTCCTCCCGGGGAAAGCAGCGAGAACACACCTGGAAATGGGAGGAGAATCAGACAGGAAGCAGCAGACAGCCCGGCCGAGGGGCTCAGTGGTTGAGCATCGACCTATGAACCACGAGGTCAGGGTTCAATTCCCGGTCAGGGCACAGGCCCGGGTTAAGGGCTTGATCCCCAGTGTGGGGCGTGCAGGAGGCAGCCAATCCATGATTCTCTCGCATCATTGATGTTTCTATCTCTCCCTCTCCCTTCCTCTCTGAAATCAATAAAAGATAGATATAGATGATATAGATATAGATATAGATATAGATATAGATATAGATATGGATATAGATATAGATATAGATATGGATATGGATATGGATATGGATGTGGATATAGGTATGGAGATGGAGATGGAGATGGAGGTGGAGGTGGAGGTGGAGATGGAGAAGGAGATGGAGATGGAGATGGAGAAGGAGAAGGAGATGGAGATGGAGATGGAGGAGGAGATGGAGATGGAGATGAGATGGAGATGGAGATGGTGATGGAGGAGGAGATGGAGATGGAGATGGAGGTGGAGATGGTGATGGAGGAGGAGATGGAGATGGAGATGGTGATGGAGATGGAGATGGTGATGGAGGAGGAGATGGAGATGGAGGAAGAGATGGAGATGGAGATGGAGATGGAGATGGAGGAGGAGATGGAGATGGAGATGGAGATGGAGGAGGAGATGGAGATGGAGATGGAGATGGAGGAGGAGATGAGATGGGTCAAAGCAGCAGCTGAAAGAATCGAGGGCTGCTGCCAGGGCGCCGGGCCAGCACCAGGAGGGCGTGGGGACCTCTGCAGACTTGGCACGAGGATGCCGCCCTCTGGGTTCTCTCCGGGATTCTTTTCTTCCTAATCTGTGTATCTTTCTTGGGTAAGAATTCAAACAAACAAACCAGTGCTCTAAACTAAAAATAAATAACAAGCGAAAACAAACTGACATTCCCACCGCCAAGCGCCCAAATCCGGGACGTTCCGGAACACTCTGCACCAGTCGTCGGCGGAGGAAGGGGTCAGAGTGGGACCCACAGCGTTTAAAGCGACGATGACAGGACACTGGCGACCGGCCGCCGCCGCCGCCGCCGCGGCACTTAGGTTTCCCGGTTTCTCCAGCCTGGAGGTCCCGTGTCGGGAAACACGGAAGCAGGGTCTGCCCGCCGAGTGAGGGAGCTACAGAGGTTTTTGTTGTTAATCTCCCCCGAGGAGATTTTTCCATTGACTTTTAGAGAGTGGAAGGGAGTGAGGGAGAGAGAGAGACATCGGTAAGAGAGACACGGCGATTGGCTGGCCCCCGCACTGGGATCCAGCCTGCCACGGGGTGCGTGCCCTTGACAGGAAATGAACCGGGACCCTCCGGTCCACGGGCCGACGCTCTATCCACGACGCTCGCTCTAACCGGCGCGAGCAGAGACTTGCACTTCTTTGCGCTGACCTGCGCTCTCCAGTCCCAGAAAAGCTGCTCTCAGCTTTGTTGATCTTCACTGTTGTTTCTTCTGGACCCTTCCGGCCGGGAGGGACCCTCCCTCCCTCCCTCCCTCCTGGAACCGTCTGTGGGGTCAGCCGCCTGGACCCTACGAGGGCTAATGTCCCACAGGCGGAGGGTGTGAGTGGGCCTCCCCTGGAGGGGGTCGGGGGCTGGGGCCTGAGCGGGGTCACACGTGGGTCCCAGCATCCAGCACGAAGCCCAGACCTGTGTCGTGGGGTCGAGAAAGGCGATGCCGGGAGTCCCGCTAGTCTCACCCTGGAGAGCGGGAGCCGGCCTCGCAGTGGGGTGCCTGCCTGGGCTGTGCCTTTAGGTCCCTCCCTCTCCCACTGCGGACAGCACCCCACAGCCCGCCCCTGCCCGCCGCTGCCCTTGGCTTCCGGGAGGTGGGAGGAGGAGAAGCGGGCCCGGTTCCGTGCCAGCCCCGGGCTCCGTGGCACTGCCAACCTGACGGCCCGGCCTCGGCTGCGGACGCCGCCGGACGGGGCAACGCCAGGGCCGGGCAGCCTCTCGGGCCCGGGCAGGCACTGGGCTGCCCTGGGGGGATGGCTTGGCCACACCCGGGATGGAGGGGCCTGGCCCAGGCCCCAGGCCAGGGGCTGGGGGGCGGGCGGCTCTGGTGCCCCTTCCCCGGGGAGAGCCCTGCGGCGGCAGCAGGAACCGGGAGGCGCACGGAGGCCTCGCCTGCCTGGGGCTCCGGCCCGGGGGCTGCTGGCCTGGCTCTGGGGACGTGTCCTCGGCCGGGGGTCACTGCAGCCAGGCCTGGCCTGGAGGAGCCTGAGAGCCTGCCCCGGCCCCGGCCCCGCCTCCACCCGCAGGCCCCTGGCCCCTGGAGCGTCCCGTGCCGCTCGGAATGTGCACCTCGCTGGCCGTGCTGCCCGGGGCCCCGGCCACACCTGGCCGATCAAAGGCTGGCCGCCCCCGCCTGTGCCCTGTGGCCCTGGGCCAGAGCCCCTCCTCGGGGAACGCGGGGTCCGAGGGGGAGGGGGCCGTCCCCTGGCCCCACAGTCACTGCTGAGTGCCGCCAGGGGCACGGGGCACGACGGGGCAGGAGGGCGGGTCCTCGCGCAGTGTTGCACCCGCACCTTCCCGCCTTGGCCCCGGCCCGAGCGCCGCCGTGACCAGTCGCCCGGGCCAGGTCAGATGGGAGCAGGCCCACAGGCTCTGAGCCCTCAGGCGTCTGCCCTCCAGGCACCAGGGGTGGCACCATCCCAGACTCACAGCCGGGCCTGCCAGGCTCGGGGCGGCCCGTTCACACGTGCAAGGGCACGGGAACCAGGTGAGGCAGCCATGCGGGGGGAGGGGGGGGAGGCGCCACAGGAGGGCTCTGGGGGTGGGCGGGGACCAGGAGGTGCTCTGAGAACCCACCCCAGGGACCCCAGAGCCCCTCCACCCACCTTACCCCCCAGCAGCCAGTGAGGCCGGAGGTCCGCCTCCAGTTCTATGCAGGACTCGCCCCTCCCGCCCCAGCCCCGCCCTGGCTGCCCACTCCCCCAGGAGGCCCCCTCCCCACGGCACTGCCCACCGTCTGGGAGCAGGGCTGCCCCTCGCTGCACGCCCAGCACCATCTGGGGCGCCTATGCCCTGGCCCAGGCCCCCGCACCGTTGTCCCTCTGCACTCACTGCCCTTCCCTGTCCGGGGCCCTGGAGTGAGGGGGCGGGGCCTGACAAGGGTCTGAGGAGAGGAGGCTGGGGCCCCAGGCCATCCTCCAACAGGAGGCAGGTACTCCACGCTGCGGGGCTGGGGGCAGGCGCCCGTGCGGCCGAGGGGCTCTGCTCTCAGCCCCTCAGCCCCAGGAGCTGCCTGCAGCCCCACTGCGTCCCCCCTGCAGCCCCTTCCCCTCCTGGGACAGGGCGGCTGGGCTGGCCTCGGGGTCGGGGCCTGTCACAGGGGAGGTGGGGGACCCCACAGCCCAGAGGGAGGAGGCTTGCATGGCTGGGGGCGGCATCTGGCAGGAGGGGAGGAAGGAGAGGCCACCCCAGAGCAGCAGAGCACCCCCCCCCTCCGCTGAGGCGGGAGCAGCGAGCAGAGGGCAGCTGACCCCTCCCCCCGAGGCTCCGAGCTGCTCCCAGAGGGTCCCGGGGGCGTCGCAGGGCCGGGGTTCTGACACCGAGGTCCTGCCAGCATCTGGCTGGCCCAGGGGGCGGGACGACAAGGGGGTTCTGGCCACGCCCTGCACCCAGCAGCCCCTCCGCCCCACAGGCCCCGGCCCCTCTCAGTTCCCCGGCAGGCCCCTCCGCCCTCCTGCCGTCATTCCTGGCAGGCGCGGCAGTGAGCTCACTCGTTACATAAGGCGTGTGAGCTGTTCCCCGCACGCGGCTCCATTTCCCCTCTCCCCATCCGAGCACCAGCCACCGAAACCCAGGGGGCGCCCCCAGCCCCACCCAGGCCCCTCCTCCAGCACCCCGAGGACCAGGGCTTCTGCAGGAGACGAGACGCGGTTCCTTCCAGGCACCCTAGGAAGTGGGCACCCCGGGGCCAGCACCCCAGGCCCCGTGGGCGGGTGTTGCTGACACACTGTCCGGGGTGAGGTGCTCTGGTCTTGGGGTGGGGGGCTCCCCCGGTGGCAGCCCCACCTGGTGCCCTTGGCGGGGACGGGCGCTCTCGGGCGGGGCAGCACCCAGATTTCAGTTTGGTCAGAACAGAGGACCCAGCGAAGTGCCACCTGGGGGCGCAGCCCTCCTCGAAGCTGCAGGGGGACCCCAGGACTGGGCATCAGGGGAGAGGGGTCCAGGGACCTCCTGTGGCCTGGAGCCAAGGGTGACCCGGAGGGCACGGTGGACACGAGGGTCGTACAGGCCGAGGGCCGGGCACCCGAAGGGCCTGAGAGGAGCCGCAGGCGCCTCCTCGCCCGGAGGGACCGTCCCTGGGGGCCACGGGGCTGGAGCCGGGAACAGCGTGGCACCGAGCGGAGGCTGGAGGCCTGTCCACGGCCTGGCGGGGCTGGTGGCCCCGCTTCCTCTTTCCACGGAGAATTGGGGGGAAGGGGGGGCCTGCACGGACCTCTCCCAGCCCCGCCCATCGGAAGCCCTTGTGCTCTGGACTTGCAGTCGGCCCCTGTCCCTGCGGGAGCCGGCCGCACCGCCACACCCTGCTGCTCGGGGACAAAGCTCCGGCAGGGACGGGACCTCGCGCCCGCCAGCGTGCGCCCGCAGAGCCAGCACCCCAGGCCCCGCCAGGAGCAGGCCCAGCTTTCCTTTCTTTACAGACTCCAGTTCTTGGAACTTACACCCTCTTGGGTTTGCTATTTTTACCCACCCTGAGCCTTCCGGTCTCCATGGCGACGCCTCCAAACAGCAGATTCCAGGCAGCAGTGACGTCACCTTTCCCTTTCCTGCCGCTCAGGCCTGGAGGCACCGCTGAGCCGCGCGAGGGCTGCAGGCCGCCCGGGCTCTGCTCACACCCCCGCCCCAGCTCCCCAAGTCAGACCCCGGGTCTGCGGGCCCCGCTGGCCTCTCTCCTGCTGGCCCGGCGCTGGGCCTCGGGCGGCGTCCCTCTCTGTGCCCCCGAGAGGCTGTGCTGGGGCCCCGGGCAGAGGGCACGGGCCCAGGAGCTGCCTCCCCTCCATCCCCATCCCGCCATCGGCCGCCCTGTGGGAGCTGCCGCAGGCCCTGGGGCGGGAGGGGGGGGCGGGGGCGGGGGAGAGCCGGGAGGCCGGGCAGGGGCCTTGCTGGCCCGGGAAGCCCCTGTGGCATCCATCGGAGCCGGGGCGGCCCCAGCAGCTGGCAGAGGTGGCGAGTGCACCAGGAGGCCTGTGGCCTGGTCTGCCCCGCGCCCGCCAGAGTGCCCGTGGCAGCTGGCCCCTTGTGGAGGCTGCTGGACGCCCGGGCCAGGGCTGCTGCCCTCCTGCTGGCTGGTGGCCACGTCCAGGCTGCTGCAGGCCGCCCCCCCCATCCCTCCGTCCCCCTCAGCAGCTGGAGGAGGGGCCCGGCTCTTGGTCATCGGGCTGAGTCTCTGGCTGGGCCGCCCTCTACACTGCTGCCCGGCAGCACCGCCCTGAGCTCTGCCTGCAGCCTACGCCAGGGACGGGACCCTCAGGGCTGGGGGCCCCCTCTGACCCGAAGGGGGTGCGGGCGGGGGCTGCCTGCACCCTGGTCCCCCCTCCTGGAGAAGCACCCCACCCCGGGTGCCTGCTTGGCTGTGGCCTGGGACGGGAGCAGGAATGGCGGGGAAGCCCTGCAGAGCCTCGCCGAGGGCACTTGGGGAGCTGCACCCCCTCCCCAGCGCCCCCCCCCCCCAGAAGCGCCCTCCCTCGTGGCCCTGAGTCCCCAGCTTGTGCAGGCCTGCACCTGCCTGTGGGGGGCTGGGGTCCGTCCCTGAGCAGGGCCTGCTCCTCCCGTCACCCCACACGACTAAATAACCTCCAGCCCCCCCGCCCCTTGGCCTGGACACAGGCGTGGTGGGGTAGGAATGAGGGGAACAGGGGGGCTGCGGGCTTTGTGGGGGGCTGGAGCCCCCGGCACAGGCCGCACGAGGGCAGGGCCGCCCTCCGTTCGATGGCGTCCGGCTGCAGCCTCGGCTCGAGAGGCGGTTTCGAGGCCGCATTCCTGCCTTCCCGCTGGGTCTCGGGTACGAAGTCCCAACTCGCCTCCCTGGACGGGGCAGGCGCACCGCAGGTCCGGGCACGAGGCAGGCAGGTGGGCGGCCCGGCCCGAACCCCACACAGACGCGCGCGCACGGGAAGGCGCACGGGAGCACGGCGCTGGGGAGGTGGGCCTTTCCGCCCGCCCCGCGGAGCCGCCCTGTCCCTGGCTGAGTGCCGGCCGGTGCCAGGAGGGGCCCTGGGAGAGGCCCCGGCCCGGTGGGCGAAGACCCTGCTGCTGGCCCAGGTGCCCGCCATGGGGGCTCTAAGGGCGGTGGGCACGGCCTGTTCAGTTAAGCACCTACTTCAGCCCGGCCCGTGTGGCTCAGAGGTTGAGTGTCGACCTATGAACCAGGAGGTCACAGTTCAATTCCCGGTCAGGGCACGTGCCCAGGTTGCGGGCTCGGTCCCCATTGTGGGGCGTGCAGGAGGCAGCTGGTCAATGATTCACTCTCATCATTGATGTTTCTATCTCTCCCTCTCCCTTCCTCTCTGAAGTCAATAAAAATGTATTCTGTGTATAAAAAAGCACCTACTTCAACAGGCTCCATCTGGGCAGAAGGCAGGAGGGCAGACAAGGGCTCTGGGGTCTATGGGACAGGGGTCAGGGGCTGTGGGACAGGGAGGGGCGGCAGGGAGGACAGGGGGCCTGGCCCCTCACCGTTACCCACAGGCAGCCCCGCCCGCTCTCTGTGGCCTCTGTCCCCGCCCTCCTCACTGGGGGGACATGGGGGGGCGTGTCAGGCCCAGGCTCCTGCCCCTGCCCTTCCTCCAGACACTTAGGCCCCCACAGGAGGCCCTGGTCTGAGCTCAGGCCGTGGCGTGCCCTGCCCAGGCGGGGCCTGGCCTGCAGGGCTGTGCGGGGGGGTGGGGGGGCCCAGGCCAGGCGGAGGAGTTGATCGAGCGGCAGGCGCCCCGTCCCTCAGGGCTCGCGGGGACCTGCTCTCAGGAAGAACAGGCGGGTGCGGCAGGCGGGGAGCCGGGTCCAGGGGCTCCTGGGAGGAGAGGGGGAGAGGTGGGCGTCCTGGCAGCAGGGCCCCCACAGAGGGGGAGGGCAGGGTCACGAGAGGCGGGTAGCAGGAGGGGAGCAGGGACAGGAACCCCTGTTCACCCCCAGGGGTCAGGGGCTGAGGTCGCTGCTCTGACCCCGGAGGCCCCCCAGCCACGGGCCATGCTGGCTGCTAGGTGGCCGCTGCCCGGGCCGTGGGCAGTGCCCGAGGGTGGAGGGAGGTGCGACCCGCAGCCGGGCCCCCACTTTCCTGCTGGGAAAACTGAGGCCAAAGGAGGACGCGATTGGAACCAGATGAGGCTGTTTTGCTGGACACTTTGTTCCCGGCCCCGCCCCAGCCTGGCTCAGGGCGAGAGGGACCCCGAGGGGAGGCCCTCGCCCAGCTCCAGCCCCTCTCTGTCCCAGCAGCCCCTCCCTGCTGCCCAGGGTCCTGCCCACTCGGGCCGCAGTGCAGGGGTTAAGTAAATAGGCCACTTCGAAGGCGGGACCCGGGGCTGGCGGGACCTGGGCGCAGGCCGAGGGCTGCCGCCGACCACCCGGCCCGTACCCAGCGCCCCACAGACCCACGGGGAGGGTGGACGGTCTGTGGAGGGCGCTGGGTGGAGGCCAAGGCCAGCGCCCTCCGCAGACCGTCCACCTCAGGCCGCGCTCCCGCGGGCTCTGGCCCCGAGAGTAATGTTGAACTTGGACGGGCTGGCAGACAACTGCAGGGCTGGAGCGAACAACAGGTTTGGATTGCAGTCTGCCTGCCAGGAAGGGGAGAGGGGAGGGGAGGGAGAGAGGGCAGAGTGGGGGGAAGAGAGAGCAGGCGGGAGGCGGGAGGCGGCGGGGACCAGCCACTCCAGGGGCCACTGGGCCTGGACCCCTCACAGGCCTCAGGACCGCCCCCAGCAGGCGCTTGGCGGCCGAATGGCTGAGGTGCACCTGGGGATGTGGCTGAGCCCTACAGCCTCAGTTTCCCCTTTGGGAGAGCGCTGGGCTCCTGCTCTGGGGCAGGGACACAGGACATGTACACATGCACACACAGTTCACATGAACACACCCATGTGCACATACACCACACACACAATACATGAGCATGTATGTACACACACCACACGTTCACACACCACATGTATGCACACAATACATGAGCACACACAAACACACATCACATGCACACACATCACATGTACACACCCATGTGCACACACATCGCATGTACATGTGCACACACACAGAGAACATAGAACGCACAGTGTGAGCAGAATGGCCGCCGGGAGCTCTGAGGCTTCGACCCCGGGCTGGAAACGCCGGAAGCGGGAGCAGAGCGGAGGCTCCTGTGTGGGTCGGGGTAGGGCGGGCAGGACTGCCCCCAGGCTGCCCCCAGTGCGCCCTCCTCGGAGGGTCTGCACCCCACGCCCCCAGGGCATCGTCTGCCCGTCAGCCCAGGTCCATCCCCGTTTCCAAAGGCCTTGGAGTTCCCCCTGCGGGCACCCTGCCTGCACCCACACGCCCTGGGCACCTGGGGGTGAGTGGGCCCCAGGCTGTGGTCCTCAGAGAGGCGCCGTGACCCCGGGGCCGCGGGGCCGCAGGGCCGGCCTGGGGTCTGCACACTTGGCGGGGCCCTTCCCTGCGCCCTGCGGCCGGACGCCTCCTCGCGCATCGCGGGGAAGACGAGCTGCTATTTGGGAGCCCTGACCACCCGGCTCCACTGGGCGGCGGAAGTTTGGGCTGCTGGTCAGTGCGGCTCCTCTGGGGTCCCCCACGGCCACGGGTGCACAGGCCAGTGATGCTGGCAGGACGGGCACCAGACCCGGACCCGGCTGCGGGCCTGGGCGGCTGGCCATGCGGGCCCATCGGGCTGGGACAGGGCTGTCCATCGGTCCCGGGAGCAGCCGGGGGCAGCTGGGCACCGGGGAGGGAAGAGCAGGCCTCACCCTCTGCCCAGACTCGGGCTGGGTCTCCCAGGCGCTCTGTGTGCCCAGCACGTCCCTCACTCCCTGACCCTGACCCTGACCCTGACCCTGACCCCCACACAAGGTCACTTGGGCACAGAGTCAGCAAGGTCGTGGCTCAGGCCGCTCAGCCCAGGGACCCGGTTCAAGCCCCAGCCCGGTGCTCGCTGTCACATGGCCTACGGCACAGGGACAATGGGGGGCCCAGCCTCAGGGCCCATCTGTCCGTGGGGGGAGGAGGGAGGAGCACCCCCTATCACGGGGCTGGTGCAGGCTGGTGCCTGGGGAGTGAGTGCAGAGGGCCAGTCCCCCCCCCCCCCCCCCCAGGCACCTGGGTGCCTCCGGGGCAGGATGGGGGAACAGAGGGGCCCAGCAGCTCACTCGCTCTGGCCCTGATGCAACCTCATGTCTGCATCCCAGTTTGGTTCTGACAAATGGGGGACCTGCACACCTGGCCCCCACCCCCCCGCCTCCACCCCTGGCAGAGCCTGGGGGCACCATCAGCCTGAGCCGGGCGTGAAGGGCTGCTCAGGCCTCAGCCACCTGCTGTCGCTCCCTGGAGGGCGGGCAGCCAGGCCAGGCTTCCCCGGAGGGAAGGAGGTGCTGGGCCGACCCCACGCAGGACCGCCCAGGCCGTGGCCGCCTGCCCAGCTCTGTGGGAGGGGCTTCGGCCACAGAGAAGCCGGGGTCCTGCGGGGGAAGGAGATGGTGGGAGAGGGGCGGCGGGCTGTTCCAGGGCCTGGCCGGCCGCTGGTGGGCCCTCCCAGCTCCAACGGGGCCCAATGCCATGGGGGGGCGGGAAGCACTGTCCTGGGGTGGCAGCCGGGGAGGTGCCCATGGCCGTGCTGGGCTGTGCTCCAGCGAAGGACCCACAACAGCCCAGGGCCCCCCCTCCCCTCCCCGCTCCACCCCCTCCCTCACCTCCGGGGTTCTCCCACTTCCTGTTACCCTCCCGGGCCTGCCTCTCGGAGGGGCCAGGTGGCCCAAAGGTGGAAGGTGCCACAGGGCTTTGAGGGGAGAGGCCAGCCCTGCCCCGGGCTGTGACCCCGCCAGCCGCCCCCCCTTCTGCCTGCATCCAATGAGGCCTGCGGGGCAGCTGAGGGGCTGGGGGGCGGGCAGAGGAGCCGGTTGGGGGTGGGAGAAGTGGGGACCTCCCGGGAGTGACCAGGTCACTGTGAATGCCGGGAGGGTCACCATCCAGGAGGCAGGGGGTGGCAGGACAGGGGCTTGGAAATGAGGTCCCTGTCTCTCTCACCCCCCAAGCTGCCCCTTGCCTCTGGGGCTCCTGGGGCGGGGGCTGGAGGCTGTGCCAGGCCTCGGCTTTGGCCTGCGGACCTTGGCAGTCCCGGCCGTCGACGCCCGCCCTCTGTCGGGTGAGGAGCCCTGGTGCCCGGGTTCCTCCCTGGTGGGTGGTCCCTGCGTACCAGCTGTGCCCTCCGAGCCGCCATGTTTCCCAGGCAACTGGTTCGATCCAGCTTGTCTGCCTGGTGCTCACACAGCCACGAGTGCCACCTCCTGGCTCCGGGGGGGGGGGGGGCCGCCTGCTTGGCACACACAGGCGGGCAGGTGTGGCTGAGCAGCAGGAGGCCGGGCTCGGGAGGAGGCCGCCCAGCCCGCGGGCACAGACCGGCGCCCGGGGTGGCTGCTGCGCCGTCCCGACAGCTCTGAGCCGAGAGCACGTGCCCGCTGGCCGCCAGTTTCACTGGGAAATTGAAAGGAATGGAACCGTGACCTCCTGGTTCAGAGGTCGACGCTCAGCCCCTGAGCCACGCCGGCCAGGCTGAAGTGGGGCTTGGACAAGCCCAGCTGACTCTGGCCGGGCCCTGGGGGCATCAGAGGCAGGCCTGCCCTCCCCTCCCCCACGCCCCCCCAGGGGGAGCCAGGGGACCACCCCCAGCCCTGGTCCTGGGCAGTGGAGGAGCCGGGGAGGGAGAGGGCCCTGACCACTGGCTGCTGACATCACCCTGACTCTGGACCGGTCCCTCGGAGGGGAGGGGGTCTGGCTCACCAGCCACCAGGTCTCCACGTGGGCGAGGCCAGAGCACACGGTGAGGGCCCAGCGCCGGGCGCTCCGGGTCCGCAAGGCCCGGCCCGACACCCCTGGCCCCTGGACCACTTCCTGCTCAAAGGGGAGGTGCCTCCGGCAAACAGAAATGTTCTCTGTAAACGTGAGTTCGGCTCCGGAAAACTTGTGCCGGCCAGTCCCCTGGCTCGGCCTGTCACCGTGACGGGTGGCTCAGAACACAGGAGCCTTTTAATCAAATTCAACTTTTAAACTTTCTCCAGCCCGGCCACGGCCACGGCATCTCCCGGGGACACGGGGATCCGAGGATAGGACGAGGGGGGCTGTCAGGGGGCACATGCTCCTGTCCCACCTCCTGAAGGTCCCTGTGGGGCCTGGGGGTTGGGGGGGGGGGGTGGCAGCTGTCGGAAAGCAGAGCGAGGGGACGGGGGCTTCCTGACGGCCGCACCTGCTGTGCCGGCTCCGGGTGGACCAGCTCCCGGCGGAAGTGCCCCCGGCCCCGGGCTGCGGGTCTCCGTGGGGAAGGGGGGAGCTAATCCTCAGCAGCCGGATGAAACCAGAGAGGAGAAGCCCAGGCTGACGTTCACGCGCGCCAGGCCCTCGGGCCTCTGTGCCGCCAGCGCAGGCCTGGCCTGGGGTCTGGGCCCCTCCTCTGGCATCCAGGGAGGACCGGGTGCCGCTTCTGTGTGAAAGGCTGGAGCGAGGCCCTGACGGCCCCTGGGGCCTGCACTGCCTGGGCACCCGCCCGCCTCCCGGCCCAGCGCCCTGGAACCAGCTGAGGCCGCTCCCTGCTCCTGTCCCACTCGGTCCCTCGGGGGACAGGCCTGTGAGGTCCGTAGGGGAAGGGGCCAGAGTGGCCGGGACGCGGAGGACCTGGCTCCTCACCGGGTGTCCCCGCAGCCTCCCAGCCCGGGCGCCGGGCACACACTGGTCACCACACTGGCCGCCCCCGGGCGGCTGGCAGGGCCGTGCTCTGCCTCAGGGAGGCCTGGCGCCGCCTCCTGGACGTCCCCGCGCTGGCGTGCGGCGTGTGGTGACACTTCCAGGACCGGCTCTGAAGCCAGGGCAGCTGGGACCTGGGCAGGGAACCCCGGGCACAGCTGTCGGGGAGTCCTCCGTTGGCTGGCACCTGCCATGGCCGGAGCGGGGAGCCCCCTCGCCGTCCAGGGGCCTGAGCCAGAGCTCCTGCCACAGCCGACCCACTCACTGAGGGGCTGTCCGCCCGCCGCTGGGAGGCTCTGGGGGTGAGGACCCCGCCTGTGTTCCCGGGGTCCAGACCCGTCCCTGGCGCAGGCAGGTGCTCAGAGCTGCGCGGAGGCCGACCTGTCAGAGGAGGAGGACCGTGCACTTGAGTGGCCTGCACTTTGGGCCTGGGCCTGGGCCGGGGGAGGCCAGACCTGGGGCTTGGAGGGGTTGGTGCCGTGGAGAGGGGCTGAGGTGGCTGGGACAGCGCCCTGGGAGCCCCTGCAGAAGTCGGTGCAGAGCAGAGCCCCATGGCTGGGGAGACAGACACGGCTGAGTCCCAGCCCCCGAGTGACAGCTGCTGTGTCCACATAGAGCAGCCGCCCGCCCCCCCCCCCCTCCCCCTGCACACCCTCCGGGTCATCCAGGGCGGCCTCAGGCCCACAGGCAGGGCTCTGGGCTCTGCAAGCTCGGGAGTGGCAGAGGCTGCCTGGGCCTCTGCTGCCACCAAGTGGCCATCCAGCGGTGGCTGGCGATGGGCCCGCCAGGAATGAGGGGAGCCCCTCCCAGGCCCTCCCCCAGGCCCCCCAGGCCCTCCCCCAGGACCCCCGACCAGGCCCAGGCCCTGGGCTGTGTCACCTCACCCCGGTGACGGTCCTGGGAAGGCCAGCGGGGTCTACAGAGCTGGGAACTGAGGCTTGGTTGTGGGGGGCGGGGGGGCGGGGTTGACTGGAGGGGATGGGGTGCAGACCCAGCGTGACCGCCTGCCCACTTCCTCCTCCTCCCAGGCCTCGCTGACCCCAGCTCCCGCCCGCACCCCTTCCTCGGCGGAATAACGGTTCCTGGGGGCGAGTTCGCCTCCCCCTGAGCCCGCTCTCCGGCCTCAGTCTCCCTAAAGGTTGGAGTCGGGACCCCTCTGCTCTGACAGGGTCACGGAGGCCAGGGCGCCTCATGGCCAGAGGGCAGGCCGAGGGGTCCCCCAGGAGACGCGATCCAGCGCGCAGGCGGGGAAGGTCGGGTCAGGCTGGGGCGGGAGTTGGGGTCCCCTGCGCTCGTCCTGCAGGGGTCCGAGCGGAGCTCCATAGCCAGGTCCAGCCCGGCCCGACAGGGATGCCCGGCGGGGGCGGGGCCAGTGTCAGGGCCAGGGGCGGGGCCAGGACGGAGGCGGGACCAGGACCGGGGGCGGGGCCAGTGTCCGGGGTGGGACTAACACGGGGCGGGGCTAACGTTGGGGGCGGGGCCAGTGTCCAGGACGGAGGCGGGACCAGGGCCGGGGTGGGACTAACACGGGGCGGGGCCAGCGTCCGGGGCGGGGCTAACGTTGGGGGCGGGGCCAGTGTCCAGGACGGAGGCGGGACCAGGGCCGAGGGCGGGGCCAGTGTCCGGGGCGGGGTCCACCGGCATTTCCGCCGGACGCGCGAGCTCTGGGGACGATGGAGGCGCCGCGGAGGCCTCGGCTTCGGCTGAGCCGCCGGAGGCTGCCCTCCGGGGGCGGGTGAGGCCGGGGCCTGGGCCTCAGGGGGGACAGGTGGGCAGTGGGGAGCAGCCGGGTGGGCGGCCCATGTCCCCCTGGCCGAGCCGTGGCCAGTGTCACTCCCCCACGTGCTTCCCGGGGCCCGCCCCTCCCCGCGCCCCTCTCCGCGCCCCCTCCGCGCCCCGGCCGGCGCCTCCTGCTGCCCCCCAACCCTGCGCCCCGCGCTGACCGCCCCCCGCTGGGTCCCCCCTCAGCTGACACTCGACCCCCCACCCGGTGCGGCCCAGGCCCCCGAGGCCCCGCCCCCGGTCCCCCCAGGACAGCGACGGCGCCGGCGAGCGCGCGCGGCTGTGGGCCG
This sequence comes from Eptesicus fuscus, assembly GCF_027574615.1. Taxonomy (NCBI): domain Eukaryota; kingdom Metazoa; phylum Chordata; class Mammalia; order Chiroptera; family Vespertilionidae; genus Eptesicus; species Eptesicus fuscus. The sequence goes on along the minus strand of NC_072481.1, from coordinate 797,384 downwards.
AGCTGCTGCGCACGGTGAGCGCGGACCTGGGTGTGGACGGCGAGCTGCCGCCGCTGCCCGCCTTTCCCGCCGAGGTGCGAGCGCCGGACCCACGGGGTGACGGAGGCGGGAGGGGGGGGCTCCGGGAGGAACGCCGCTGACGACCCCGGTCCGCAGGAGCCCAGGCTGGACCCCGCGCGCGCCGCGCCCCCCGAGGTGTTCACCGTGGGATCCGAGACCTTCTCCTGGACGCCCTTCCCGCCGGCCCCGCGGGGGGCAGAGGGCCCCGGCTGCTCCTACCGGGTGCTCCGCGGGGCCGGCGGGCGCCCGGGGTCCCCCGCCCCGTCCCTGCCAGGATGCCCCCCGCCGGAGCCCCGCGAGGCGCCCCCGGTCCCGGAGCGGCCGGCGGGGGGTGGGGCGCAGACTCTGCAGAGCTGCCCCATGTGCCAGGCCGACTTCGCACCCGGGTGAGTGCCCCGGCCCTGGCCTCTCCTCCGCCCACCGGGGACCCCAGCCATGCTTAGGCCAAGAGGTGCCCGAGCTGGGCTTTAGACTTTCAAAGTAACTTATTTTGTAAAAGAAATGTATTTTCATTGATTTCAGAAAGGAAGAGGGGGGGGGGGAGAGAAACATCAATGATGAGAGAATCAAGGGTCGGCTGCCTCCTGCAGGCCCCACACTGGGGATCGAGCCCACAACCCGGGCACCTGCCCTTGACCGGAATCGAACCTGGGACCCTTCAGTCCACAGGCGAATGCTTTATCCACGGAACCAAACGGGGGTCCGGCTGTTTTGTTCCATTTTAAAAATCCAACATATATTGTTACTCCGTATTCTAAGAGGGAGGTGGAATCCAGCTTTGCTAAGTTACACCGCCCGGCTTGGGGGCCGGGTGCCACACAGCAGGGGACACAGCGGTGGGTGTCATGGGTCCTGATGGGAGAGGACCCTGGGGAGGGTCCCGGTCGGGTGCAGGGCGTGGACGGCGGGTTCTGAACTGGACCTGCTCCCGACGGTGTGGCCTCGTCCCTGCACGTCCAGAAGCTGAAGAAGCGAAGGGAGTGGGTTCCAGACTCAGCAGCTGGGGCCCAGGCAGGACCCCCAGCCAGCGATCCCCACACAGGACAGACCTGCACAGGACGCTCTTCAGACACGATTTTTCTTTCCTTTTCTACGCTGAAGGTTTTTTTAAAATTGATTTTTAGAGAGAGAGAGAGAGAGAGGGAGAGGGAGGAGAAACATCCACGTGAAAGTGAAACAGATCAGCTGCCTGCTGCGCTCTCCCTACTGGGGACCTTGGGGGTCGAGCCTGGAGCCCGGGCTTGTGCCCTGACCGGGAATTAAACCAGCAAAACCCTGGATGATGCCCAACCAGCCGAGCCACCCTGGCCAGGGCGGACACGGTTTCTCACTCAGAGATGAAGCCCCGGCAAAGTCAGAATCGAGGCTCCTCTCGCCGGACATTTTACTGGAACCAAATCTTTGAGAGCCTGGTGTTGGGGGGAGCCGAGATGGCACCCCTTCAGCCTCCCCTGCCCAGGTCCAGGCAGCACCCAGACAGCGTGGAGTAGGAGACGAGAGGACTGGTGTGGGCGAGGCGGCGGCTGTCCTGGGCGGGGGGTGGGGGATGTGCCGTCCTTCCTGTGGGGCTGTGTCCCTGCCCCTCGTGTTACGGCAAAAGGCCGTCCTCGGCAGCTGCTGCAACTCTGGCTCAGCGATGGCCCGTCCTGGCCGGGAACGTGCCAGTTGACGGTTGTGGTCCTGGCAGTGCCTTGGCCAGGAGGCCCCTGCGGGCAGGGAGAGGGCGTCTGGGCGGGCAGCAGACCTCCTCCCTGGCGTGGCCACGGGTGTCCTCGGGCCTGCAAGGCTCCCGTGTCTCTCCGGTGTCTCCTCGCCCCTCAGTGGGCCCGAGGTGGGCTCTGCCGCTGCTGGAGACCCAGCCGGACGGGGGAGCTGTCGGCCTCCTTCCTGCGTTACCTTCGCGGGCAGATCGGCTCTCGGCTCGGCTTCCGGCAGCTGAGCAGGTGCCAGTTCCCCAGAGGCTTAGGGGGCCCCAGTCTCGGACGCAGGAGCCTGAGAATGCATGTGCCACTGGGTCTCCCGATGTCGCCTGTCCAGGGCGCACTCAGAGCCTCTGACCCGAGAACAGGACGTGGAGAGGACTTTCCTGGTCTGAACGACCCTCCCCCCAGACCTCCGCTCGCTTCTGACCAGCCAGGGAGGACCCCCCCCCCCCACCCCCCGTTTCTCCGTCGGCGTGAAGAGCGGGCGGGTTTGCGCAGTGGCGGCCCGGGACAGACGCCTCCCGTGCCGCAGCGCCTCCCCTCCCGTGAGTGACCGCCCGCCTTCTCCTTACAGGCTGGCCCAGCTGGACATCGACAGCCACCTCGCCCAGTGCCTGGCGGACAGCACAGAGGACGTGGAGTGGTGAGTGCCCGCATGTCGCCTGCCAGGACCACTGCCCTGCACAGCCCGAGAGAAAACCGAAGCTACACATCAAAACATGCCACTGTGGCCTGGCCGGCGTGGCTCAGTGGTTGAGCATCGACCTGTGAACCAGGAGGTCACGGTTCGATTCCCAGGTCAGGGCACAGGCCCAGGTTGTGGGCTCCATCCCCAGTGTGGGGCGTGCAGGAGGCAGCTGATCAGTGATTCTCATCATTGATGTGTCTACCTCTTCCTTCCTCTCTGAAATCAATTAAAATATATTTTTAAAAAACACACAAAAACCTCTGCTTCCTGGAAACACTTACTTTTAGAGAGAAGAACAACAGTAAGCGCTTTCATGAAGGTCTTTAATGATGTGTAGGGACAGCGGCCATGGCTGTGGTGGGTGAGTGTCCGCCACAGGACAGCGGGGGCCCCGGCCCCTCTAGCTGCACAAAACCACAGGACGTGGCGAGGAGCCACTGGCCGACGTCAGGACGCGACTCCAAACCTCAGGCCAGCGCGCCCTCCACCTGCTTTACTTTATGAAGCAACGGCTGCGTGTACCCTCCACGGAGCGCAGCGCTGCCCACACGCTCTGTGCACGGCCGCCAACCCGGCCGCCGGAGCGAACCAACCCTGAGGCGGTGCCTCACGCGGACACATCCGGGCCCGGTGCCGCCGTCACTGTGCCCAGCGCAGCGCGGAGGAGAGGGGCTCCCCTCCCAGGCCACCGGCCCTCGCCAGTCCCGACTGGCCGCTCAGCTCCGATCCAGCTCTGCCGCTGGACACCCGCCAGGACGCCCGTGAGGCCGAGCCGGTCTAGCGCTCTGCCCGTGCTCCCGGTCTTGGTCCTGGTCGGGTTTCCTGGTGACACTGGGTCTGGCGGACACAGTCTCCACGATGCGTGACGGCTGCGGGGCGGGCCCGAGACCCCGGGGTGGGGACGGGCGGGGAGCCTCGCGTTCCTGCCCCGGTTGCCCCGAGCGTGAGTGCCGGGCGTGGGCTGCGCGAGTGCAGCTGAGCTGACCGGCTCCAGGGCAGCTGCTTGGTCATCTCCTGCCCCAATCGCCGGCCCCGCCCCACGGAGGCGCAGAGGGGCCTGGGGTGCGGCCGTGCTCACACTGGGGGACGCGGTGCCCAGCTAACGTGCTAGGACTTAAAAACCCACAAGGTGCACCCGTTTCTAGAAAACCTTCGGTTTGGCCTTCCCGAGGCCCCTTTCCCCGAGGAGGAGGGTGGCTGGGAGCCGGCCCTGCTGGTGCGCAGGGAGCCTGCGGGTTCCGGGTTCTATGCCTCGGCCCGTCACACACGCATCTTAAACGTCCTGATTCTGAGCATCACCGGAACCGACAAAAACGTTCCCCCAACCCAACACGTGACACAGACATCAGGGAGGCACTGCGCAGTGTTTGCAGAAATATATTTTGAGCAGATTTAGTTTTCAGTTTCCTTGTCTATTTTGGTCTATTGCTGCTCCGGTGAGCAACCGTTAGCATCTCTACCGGCCCGGCTGGCGGGACCGCGGCGCCGGCGGGGGAGGGGTGACGTCAGCGCCAGACCCCACGGCCACTCACCTGCTCGGTAGGAAAATACTTGTTAAATATTAACAACAGGAACTTACCGGGACTTAGAAAACCTTCCGCACAAAGTTCTCCGCCGCGGGCGCCTGGACTCCCGTCCCGCCCACGCGCAGGCGCTCCGGCCGGAAAGAAGGCAGCCGGGGCGTCTGACCATCGCACGTTTATTCCTCGGGACATGACAGGTGGGTCCCCGGCGGCGGCCGGGCGGTGTCTGGAAAGTGTGCACCTTCGGAATCGAGGGCCCGTGTCTCCCTCGGACGCGGTCCCCGCGGGCCTCCGCGCCGCGGGCACAAGAAGCAAGTTCCCCGGCGCGGGCCGGGCTGCGGCCTGTTCCGCCCGAGGCGCCGGGTGCGGTCCGGCGGCGTCCTCCCGGCACGCATGCGCGGCGGCCAGGGCGCGGGTCATTCACAGGCGTGTCCACGGCCCGGACGCCTCACACGGACTCCTCGGTGGAGAGCAGCAGCGGGTTGATGTACTCGAACCCCTCGAACTCGGACTGGTCGATCCTCTTGATGACGTCCCTGCGGGCACGGGCGGAGGCGCGGCTGCCGGGGTGCCCTCCGCCCCGCCCCCACGCAGGACAGAGGTCCCCGCAGCCCCACCCCACACCCCACGCAGGACAGAGGTCCCCGCGGCCCCGCCCCACGCCCCACGCAGGACAGAGGTCCCCGCGGCCCCACCCCACGCAGGACAGAGGTCCCCGCGGCCCCGCCCCACGCCCCACGCAGGACAGAGGTCCCCGCGCCCGCCCGGGCTCACTCGTCGTCGGGCGTCAGCTGCACGGGCTCGCTGGTGAACTGCGTGTCGAAGTTGTCCAGGCCGTAGTCGTCCGTGATCTGCGGCTGGAAGGGCGGCAGCGCCTGCTTCTTCTCCAGCTGGGGACACCGAGGTCACGTCAGGGTCCCCGTCCTCGGCGGCTCCACAGCGTTCCCACGTGCCCGAGACCCGAGGGCCCGGAGCGCAGCGAGAACGCGGAGCCAGCAGACGCCCACCCGCTGGCACCTCGGGAGGGAAGCGGCCCAGACCCCTCACGCGGGGCTCTCTTCACACCCAGTTCGAGCTGGAGTTCGACATCCGCCTCATTGATTTATTTTCCTCCCAAACGTCACTTTAAAGGCCCTATTTCAGCAACTCTGCAACCGCGGGTGTCTTTTCCCACAAATCGGGTTCCTTTCTCCTTTAACACCAGGAACCACGGCTGAACTCAGGCGGCTTGAGTTCCTTTAGGAAACACCTTCCCCTGGGCCGCCCGGACCCGGGGCCCCGCAGACTCACCAAGGGGGTGGTCGCAGGCCAGACCCCCCAGGGGCCTATCGGGTCCCCCCTCTCCCTGTCTGTCACATGTGGGCTCCAGGTCACCCCAGCCCGGCCCAGGGCAGCACCCACCACGCTCAGGCCCACAGAGGGGAGGGGACCCCAATGCTGTGGCGCATTACCAGGTCCCAGTCGATGCTGCGGAAGAAGGCGTGAGACTTGATGTCGGAAAATCCAGTCTGTGGCCGGCAGCCGAGCCTCTCTTTGGGGTCCTAAGGGTCAGAGTTCAAATGAGGACCGGTCAGCACCCGCTCTTGGCCAGCGGCGCGGCCCGCCTTCAGCAAACTGCCAGCGCCGCCGGCCTCCTCGCTGGGTCTCCGGTGTGATCCCCGCGGTCTGTCTTGTGGGTGTGGTCAGAGTCGCCGGCTCCCTCCCACCCGGCGAGGCCCCAGAGCCCGGGAGTGACCGGGCGGTGGTGGAGCCTCGGCCCCGAAGGGCGTACCTTGTTCAAGAAGCCCTTCAGGACGTGGGAGGCCTTGACGGAGAGGAACCGGGGGATGCGGATGGGCTTCTCCAGGATCACTGCGAAGGGGTCAGGGTGAGCGGCCGCGTCCCCGCCAGCCCCCCGTCTGCTGTGCGCAGTGAGGGAGCCCCGGGCAGGGCCCCGGGACCTTCCCACAGCCCAGCGGGGTCTGCCACCCGGTGGGTCCCCGTGGCGGAAGGTGCTCATCCCGGATGAACCACGGTGCCCCAGGCCCTTCCGCACTCGGCCGCCAGAGGGCGCCACAGGGCCCAGGGTCGGGGCCCAGGGGCAGGGGCCCTGGATGGCAGGGAGCCCTAGGGTGGCTGGAGGGGCATGGCCTGGCTGAGCACCCCCTCCCCCAGCCCAGGCCTCCAGGGAGCGTGTGGCCAGGCAGGAGGGAGCCTGTGCCAAGTCAGGTGACAGGAGGGCCGTGGGCCCCGCCCCCCGCGGGTCTGAGAACAGGCACGCACGGTTCCAGGTGGGGACCAGCCTGGGGCCCCCCAGCCCCGCCTCACCCTGGAACAGGTAGTCCTCGGTGTTCATGTCGGGGTTGTCGGTGATGATGTCGAAGGGGGAGCGCCCGGCCATCATCTCGAACATCAGGACGCCCAGCGCCCACCAGTCCACGCTGAACCCTGCGGCAGCACAGGCCCGTCAGCGTCGGGGGCGGCGTCCCCGACCTCCCCGTCCGCGTCCTGGGGCCGGTCTCTCGTGCTCGCAGGGCTGCTCACCTCGAGGCAGGGACCCCGACCTGGCTCTGCCCTGAGTCTGGGCTGCCACCCGCCTTGCAATCCGCGTTGCACCTCCAACTGCGTGCACGTGCACACACACACACACACACTCACTCATGCCACATACCCCACTCCCCCACCCCCACGCCACACACACCTCCCCTCACACCACACACTCATACCACACCACACCCCTCCGCCTCCACACACATACACACCACATGCCACACACACCTCCCCCCACACACACACACACAAACACACACCCACACACACACACCAAGCTGAGCCGATGGTGGGACGGCCGTGCTTTCTGTTCCTGCTCTTGTTTGCGCGGCCCCTTCTCTGACACCTGCCCACAGGTTCCCACGCTCCCTGTTTGGGCTCATGGCCGAGCACAGCTGACCTGCGGGAACGCCTGGGGGCAGGGAGCCCACTGCAGGGGTGGGGGTCTCTCTGGAGCCAGCGACCTGCCCTCCTCTGGCTGTGAGTCAGGGTCTTGGTCCCCAGGGCCGCCCACCCTGCCTACCCCCTTCCAACAACCAAGAAACGGCTTAGAAACACGTGCGTCTGGGAGACACTTCGTGGAAAATGCGGCCCAGGCCCCGCCATCTCCCGTCTGCTCCCCGAGGGGCACGGGGGGAGCGGGCCGTGTGCTCAGGCAGGGCTCTGAGCCGAGCCGAGGTGAGGGCAGGTACCCGCTGTCTCGGGGTGTGGTCTGTCCTGGCTCTGCGCCCTCTCCCTCCTCCCGGCCCTCAGGCTCCTCGTGTTAAGAGGCCTCCTGCCCAGGGCCCTCCTCCGGGGACACTGGGGCGAACACCTGAGACCACCGATGGGGCCGAGGGGCTCACACAGGCAGAGGCCAGAGGGCGGCCGGGGGGAGGGCGTGGATTTCAGGTGTGACCTGTCAGTGAGCCTCTTCTCGCCACTGGGCCAAGCCCCTCCCTCCCTCCTCTCTGCCCGTGACCATGTCCCCAAGACAGGAGCTCCTGGAGACCCCCCCCCCCACCCCGCAGCTGCGCTCACCGTACTCCTCTCCGCGCAGGATCTCCGGGGCGATGTAGTTGGGGGTCCCGCAGAACGTGCTCGTCGTGTCTCCGGGGCCCAGGCCTTCCTGTGGGGACAGCGGTGTCACCAGGAGGGAGGACGGCCTCCGACGGGCCCTGCCGGGCCGTGAGCGTGAGCCGTTGAGAGAACCCTCGGGACCAGGCGGGCGGGGCGGGGGCAGGACGGCGCGGGGCGGGACCAGGCGGGCGGGGCGGGACCAGGCGGGCGGGGCGGGGCGCTCGCCTTGCACATGCCGTAGTCCGTCAGCTTGATGTGGCCGTCGGCGTCCAGGAGGACGTTGTCCAGCTTCAGGTCCCGGTAGATGATGCCCCGCTCGTGCAGGAAGTTGAGGGCGATGCAGATCTCCGCGGCGTAGAACCTGGCGGGGACACGCCGGGTCAGCAGGAGCCCGCAGGGGCCGGGGCGAGGCCCGGGCACACGGCACGAGCGGGGTGGGGGAGCCGCTCTCGCATCGGCTGACAGTGCTCAGGGCCCCCAGGACTGGAAAAGATGCTCAACATCCTAGTTGCCAGGGAAACGCACATCAAAACAATTCCTCCCGCACCCCCACCCCCACCCTCGCCAGGGGGTGGGCACCGCAGACAAACTAGCACCAAAAGCAAAACCAGTGTCGCCCAGGACGGGGAGCGGTGGGTCTGGGCTCTGGGGGTGGGTCCGGGCTGGGGAGGGGGGATGGGGACGTGGAGGGGCAGCTGCAGGGAAGGCAGCGTGGAGGGGCCGGAGGAACTGAAAACAGAACGCCCACACACTCCAGCACCCACGTCTGGGGTGCAGGCAAAGAGCTGAAGAGGGCCTCGAACAGATCCCCGCCCCTCGTCCCTCCACTCGCCAAGAGGGGGCGACAGCCAGGTCCAGATGGACAGACGGGCAGACAACACGTGGCCCACCCCCCACAGGGAGATTGCCTTCAACAGGAGGAGCTGCCGGCCAGCGAGGCTCAGGGGCTGAGCATCCACCTGTGAACCAGGAGGTCACGCACAGGCCCCGGCTGCAGGCGCGACCCCCAGGAGGGGGCGTGCAGGAGGCAGCCAATAGCCTATCCATGACCGCTCTCATGATTGATGTATTTCTCTCTCTCTCTCTCTCTCTCTCTCTCTCTCTCTCTCTCTCCCCTCCTTCCTCTCTGAAGTTAATAAACCTATTTTTTTTTTAAAAAGCCCGACTCAGAAGGACAGAGGCTGTGACTCCGCTCCCAGGGGCCTGGAGGAGTCAGGTCCAGGGACAGAGTAGACGGTGGTGCAGGGGAGGGGGAAGGGGTAGGAGTGAGTGTTTAATGGGGACAGAGAGTTAGTGGGAAGATGGAAAGTTCCAGAAAGGATGGAGGTGCCGGCTGCAGAGCAGCGTGAAAGGCTTGATGTCCCTGAGCTGTGCACGCGGAAATGGTGAACCAGGGAATCTTCACGTCCTTTGTATTTCACAGAATTGGGGAAGGGGAGTGTGGGGAGTGTGCGATTTTTGATTTATTAACTGCCTCTCCCCAAAGGCTCTCAGTGACTCAGAACGGCGTGGAGCGTCGTCCAGTGAGGAAACGAGGGACGGGAAAGCGGTGAAAACAGGAAAGCGAGGGTGTGGACCAGAGGCCGCGCCGCGGGGAAGTGGGCCTCGCGGAGAGGAAGGGGTGAGCGTCCTGCCCTTCCCGCTGGTTAGAGAGAACAGTGACCCCTGTCTGAGCCCCGACCCCTGTCTGTGCCCCCATCCCATCTGTCTGTGCCCCCATCCCTGTCTGTGCCCCCATCCCTGTCTGTGCCCCTATTCCTGTCTGTGCCCCGATCCTCTGTCTGTGCCCCCATCCCTCTGTCTGTGCCCCGATCCTCTGTGCCCCAATCCCTGTCTGAGCCCCGACCCCTGTCTGTGCCCCATCCCTCTGTCTGTGCCCGATCCCTCTGTCTGTGCCCCGATCCTCTGTCTGTGCCCCGCAAACCCGGCTGTGCGTGCTGTGAACAGCCGGGAAGCCGGCCCCGGCCCGGGAGCTCAGGCAGAACCTGCCCCGCTTGGGGAACGAAGCCCGCAGCACATGCCCGGAACCCGCTTCCCTGCAGGCTCGGGCACCTGCCACACGCGGGGGAGCAGGCACACGCCCCTGCCCCCTGCCCCACCCACCTGGCAGCCCTGGCCCCGCCCACCTGCCCCTGGCTCCTCCCACCTGACAGCCTCGGCCCCGCCCACCTGACAGCCCTGGCCCCACCCACCTGGCCCCCTGGGCCCTCCCACCTGGCAGCCCCTGGCCCCTCCCACCTGGCAGCCCTGGCCCCGCCCACCTGACAGCCCCCGGCCCCACCCACCTGGCAGCCCTGGTCCCTCCCACCTGACAGCCTCGGCCCCGCCCACCTGACAGCCCTGGCCCCACCCACCTGGCCCCCTGGGCCCTCCCACCTGGCAGCCCTGGCCCCGCCCACCTGACAGCTCTGGCCCCGCCCACCTGACAGCCCCCGGCCCCGCCCACCTGGCGTGCTCCTCCGGAAGCTTGCGCTGCCTCTGCATGTGGAACATGAGGTCCCCGCCGTTGACGTACTCGATGACCAGGAACAGCCTGCAGGAGGGAGGGCGCCGGCTGAGACCACCCGCCGGGTGCCCTCGGGGGTGGTTCCAGGCCGCGGTGGCCGGTCCCTGAGCTGCTCCTGGGTCGGGGGGGGGGGGGGGGAAGCAGCCCCAACCGGAGAGGCCACGGGGCCGCCAGGGGCCCTGCTGTCGCCCATTCTAACCCCCCTTCTCACCCTCACTCGTGGGCTTTAGAACCCGGGCGGGGGACACCCTGTCAGGAGAGGACCCCACGGGAGCCTGGCCGAGGCCCGAGCACACACAGCACGAACTGGGGGGCTGCTCTCGCACCGCACGTCCCCGTGTCCCCCCCGCCCCCCCTCCCCGCTGACAGCGCACGGGCCACAGGACCCGGAAAGACCTCAGCATCCCCGTTGTCAGGGAAACGCAGATCTGGGTCACCGAAAAGGGTCGTGAGCTGCTGCCCGCGGGCCGCTCAGGCTGGTGCTGACAGCAGCTCTCGCTCTCCCAGTGGAGCGAGGTCTGCCTCAGGGGAAAAGGTAAAAATAAGATGGGGCCGCGGCCAGAGCCCGCAGGGGAGCGAGGCCTGGACACACGGGTCCAGCTCCCCGCGTCGGAGGAAAGGCCACGAGAGGATGGCCGCGAGCACGGGCAGGGGAGGGGCGACGAGGCCGCGAAGGCCCGTCTGAGTGCGACGGGCTCTGGCGAGGGGACGGTGGGCGGCGGCGGGGCGAGGGCGGCGCCGTCCGGAGAGGGTGGAGGCCCGAAGGGGAGGCTGCAGGCGCAGGATCAAGGGGAGGAAGGAGCGGGTGGGCCTTGGGCGGAGCCCGGTCCCTGTGCCCAGGCTGAGCCCAGTGCAAGGACCGGAGCAGCAGGCCTGGGGTCGGGGGTCAGTGGGCCGCGGTGACTCTGGGGAGCGGTCGAGGGGCCGCTGGGGTCAGGCCCAAGCTGCGGGGTCCTGGGCGTCACAGAACCGAGACCGGATCGTGTCGTCAGATGCGCTCGTGTCTCCAGCCATTTTTTTCCGGGTGAGCTAAGCTCTTTATCAAACGGAATCAGGTCCCATTTTAACAATTAAATTCCCACACGATTTTCCAGAAACACCCTGCTGGGGGCAGCTCTCGGATTTGTAGGTCGCGGCTCCGGGGGGCGTCAGGGAGGGAGAGGCCCTTGTGGGGTCACAGGGCACTTTGGTGTTTCTTCCGTCCCCGCCTCCGGAGGGCGGGCTCCGAACGAGAGGCAGCTAACTGCTCAGGCCGGGAAGTGGGAACTGCAGGGAGGATGCCAGGTGGGAGGGGGCGTGGGGGGGCTGCCGCCACAGGGACCCCGTGTCCCGGGACCTGCAAACCCGCACATCCCCATCAGCATGCCCGATTCCCCTCCGTTCCGGCGAGACAGGTTGGTTCCAAAGCCCATGAGGGGAAATAAACGCAAACACACAAGCAAAACCGAAGCAGCACACGGGCCGCGGCGCGGCTACACGGGGAACCGGGGAGCGCACACGGAGGTCTCCTCTGGGCACGGGGCTGCGTGTTAGAGCGTGTAGGTGTCCTGTGGTGTTTTTCACGCTGTTATTTCATGTGGTTCCTGACGTTCTTTAAAGCAGTTTCAGGTCGGTCCTGACAAAGGAGCCCCGGGCGTCGTCCGGGCCCAGGCCTGGCCCGAGGGAGGCGCTGTCCGGGGAGGGACCGGCCCGGCAGGGGTCCGGCTGGACGAGGAGGCGGCACCGTGGCCTCAGCGCCACGTGTCGTCCAGGTCGGGCCGGGGACGTGAGGCACCACGTCACCACCGCCTTGCGGGGCTCGCCACCCCCACCCCCCCCCCCGCCCGGCTCCTCCGCCCCCGGTGACAGGCCCCCAACGCGTCCGTCCCCAAGCCGCCTCCGGTCCAGGCACAAAGAACCAATCAGTCCCCTCGTGGTGTGTGTGGGTGGGTGGGGTCCCCCAGCAACAGGACTCGGTCCCAGGCTCCAGGCACAGAGGCCGCGCCCCGAGGGCCCCTCCCTGTCCAGGGCACTGGGGTGATGCCCAGGGGCCGCCAGTCTGCACTCGACACAGAAATGAACCCCAGAACATCTCCAGTGCCCGGCCGAGCCGCAGTCACCCCAAGAAGGCGGGTGTCTCCCGCCAGCCTGAGGGGTCCGGGTCCGGACGCCGGGCTGTTTCCCCTCGTCCGGCCCAGATGACAGCGAGCACCCCGGCCTCGGAGCCGTCACCAGGTGTCAGAGAACAGGCTGAGGAGCCGGTGCCGCCCGCCCGCCACCTGTCACTCACGCTGCTCTGTTCTGGGTTAAACTGACAGTAACGGGCGCACCGCGTCGGCAGGGGCGGTGACTCACGCGCCCACGGAGGACGCACCGGCTGTCAGTCACGGGCGACTGCGCCCAGGTCACGGCCTTTCGCCGTCCCTGCTCGCAGCCCCCGCCCCCGCCAGCGCCTCCTCCTATCACCACACCTGCTGACGGCCGGCCGGCCTGCTCTGGCACAGCAGCTCCCTGCTGCTACCCGTCCCCCACCCCGCCCCGCAGGTGGCTGACCTCTCCCCCGAGCCTCCCCCCCACATCTCCCCCCCACCCCCGCCAACTCCCCGGGCGGGCACTCAGGCACCAGGTCCCTCGTGTCCAGCGAAGGGAAGCCTCGGTGCCGTTTACAGAGACCGAGCAGCGCGGGGCCCAGTGTCCCCGACACGGAGTGAGGGGCGCCCTCGTTTGTCAGGAGCAAAACCCATCCCGACTCCGAGGTTAAACAGCAGAAGCTGCAGCAACCGGGTCTCCGTGGTGCCCTGTGCCCTGTGGTCTGTGCCCTGAACCCTGTGCCCTGTGCCCTGTGCCCTGAGCCCTGTGCCCTGTGCCCTGAGCCCTGGGGCCTGTGCCCTGAGCCCTGTGCCCTGAGGCCTGAGCCCTGAGCCCTGGGGCCTGTGCCCTGAGCCCTGGGGCCTGTGCCCTGAGCCCTGTGCCCTGGGGCCTGTGCCCTGAGCCCTGTGCCCTGGGGCCTGTGCCCTGAGCCCTGTGGCCTGTGCCCTGGGGCCTGTGCCCTGAGCCCTGGGGCCTGTGCCCTGAGCCCTGGGGCCTGTGCCCTGTGCCCTGTGCCCTGGGGCCTGTGCCCTGAGCCCTGGGGCCTGTGCCCTGAACCCTGTGCCCTGGGGCCTGTGCCCTGAGCCCTGGGCCCTGTGCCCTGTGCCCTGTGGCCTGGGGCCTGGGCAGGTGCGGAACCGCAGTCCAATGCGCAGGGGGTGGGGTTGCTAAAAACGTGACTTTAGCCACAGCCTTTGGGTCGTTTCCGGAAACAGCTGAGCCGGAGGCAGTTTCCCTCTGGGCCGCTGGTCCTGACCACCTGCTGCTGTCCGGGGGCGTGGCTGACGGTGCCGGTGTGGGGTGTGCTTCCCGGAGCGCCGAGTTCACTTGGCACTGAAACCCCCTGTGCCCGGAGCCATCGGTACCCGCGGTGACACCCGGCAGGTGACCTTACCCACGGCCGGAGGCAGGCATCCCTGCTGTCCCTGTTCCCAGAGGAAGCTGGGCCGAGGGAGGGGACCAGGGCGAGGCGGCACGGGCGGGGAGGAGGGGCGGGAAGTGGAGCCGGTGCCGCCCCAGAGCCTCTGCTGGGCTGATGGTGTCTGCAGGGGACGGAGGCGCTGCCCGCACAGCCGGGGGATGTGGTTCCCGGAAAACCCTTCCCGGCCGTTTCTAGGCGCTTTTCCCCGTGTGCAGCCACGTCCCAGCCCAAAGCCAGGCCGGCCGGTAGACACGCCGGTGCAGCCTGTCGGGCGGAGGGACCCGCTCCCCCTCCCAGCAAACCCGCCAGCCCAGACGCGAGCAGGACTGAGCTCTGCTTGGAGCTGTGACGTCGCCCTCGCCCCTCCTAACAGGTGAGTCACAAATCCGACAGGTGCTCACCTCACCTCTGTGCCAGGAACTGACTGCACCTTGGACACCACGGCCTCTGGCACGAGACCTGCCTCTGCGGGCGCACATCGCACAGCCTGGTCCCCGTGACACAGCCCGGAGACGCCACGTCCCGGAGACACCGTGTCCCGGAGAGGCCGCGCGTGCACACAGCTACCCCTGGGCGGGCCGCTGTGGCTGCCGAGCGCTGTGAGGACCAGCTCGGAAGAGAAGGGGAGTGGCCCCGTCTTCCTGGGGCCACAGGAACACCCGACGGAGGAAGCCGCCAAAGCTCTGCCCGCCCTGCCCGCCGCACGGGGACGCCCCTGGCGCCGGCTCCCGGGCCTGAGCGCGAGGCTCTGTGCTCAGCGGTGAGGGAAGCGAGGCTGGGACATTCGCCCCTCGGACCTCCACGCCTACAAGTTCACGGAGTGCAATTCACCCAACACCAAGCCGGTGCTTTTCTGGACTCCAGTGAGGGGGGGCGCTCCCTCCCTGGGCCCATCCCTAACCCAGGAGGCTGCGGTCGGCGCTGAATGGAGGCCGGGAGACAGTGCGTGTGCCACTGAGAAGGCCCGCCTGTCACTTCCCGGCGAGCCCAGGACGAGAGGAGGCGAGCGAAGGACGGGCTACCGGTCAGGCAGCCGCCGAGTCGGACAGAGCAGGCGCCGGGCGGTCACAGCGACGGGTCCGCACGCCCAGACAGAGCAGAAGCCGTTCAGAACGTAACGGGAGCCCGGAGCCCGGAGCCCGTGGCGGGTTCGGGCAGGAGAGGGGGAAGCGGAGACATTCAGGAGGTGGAACCTGCGATCCGATCCGGGGAGCGGCAGCCAGGGGCTCTGTGCTCACGGGAACGGAGTACTTGGGTCCGGATGATGACATTCACTCACCGTGACAGCAGCCAATGAGAACAAAGCTCGCAGGCAAACCCAACCCCCGCACTCAGCCCCGGGAGAAGCCTGCGGCTCACACGGGCTCACACGGCTCACACGGGCTCACACGGGCTCACACGGCTCACACGGGCTCACACGAAGCAGCGGGCCCAGCCCGCCCTACCTGCTGGTCGTCTGGAAGCAGGAGTGCAGGCCGACCAGGAAGGGGTTGCTGGACGCCTGCTCGAACACGTGCTTCTCCGTCTGCACCCAGTCGATGTCCTGGAACAGAAGCCAGGGGTCAGGGGGCTCCTGTCCGCCCGCAGGCAGCCCGGGGGACGGATGCCGTGTCTCCCCTCGTGGGAGACAACGCAGAGAAAGAGAGAAAGAAACACCCATTTAGAGAGAGATCAGCACCATCACCATCTCCAGCCCCATCCCCACCCTCCCCACATCATCACTTCACCATCATCACCGTCACCGTCACCCATTACTGCCATCGCCACCTCTACCACCATCACCATCATCACCACCATCACCATCACCGTCACCTATTACTACCATCGCCACCTCTACCACCATCACCATCTCCAGCCCCATTCCCACCCTCCCCACATCATCACTTCACCATCATCACCGTCACCGTCACCCATTACCGCCATCGCCACCTCTACCACCATCACCATCTCCAGTCCCATCACCGCCTTCCCCACATCATCACTTCACCATCATCACCGTCACCCATTACCGCCAACGCCACCTCTACCACCATCACCATCACCATCACCATCATCACCACCACCATCACCGTCACTGTCACCCATCACCACCTCTACCACCATCACCATCTCCAGTCCCATCAGCACCTTCCCCACATCATCACTTCACCATCATCACCGTCACCCATTACCGCCAACCCCACCTCTACCACCATCACCGTCACCATCATCACCATCACCATCATCATCACCATCTCCACTGTCATCACTACCATCACCATCATCACCATCACCTCATCTCCATTCATCACCGCCTCCACCAGGGGCAGCATCATTCTCCATCATCTATCACAACTGTCATTTATCACCGTTCCTACCACTGTCCCAGCTGTGTGTGGCCTTGGCCACAGGCTCTCTGTGCTCCCGTGGCAGCCTTGGGAGGCGGGTATCACCGCCCGCTTAGGGCACAAGGAAACGGGTGGAGGGTTACGCAGATTTCCAGAGTCCCACGCCCATCCCCCAGCACTGCCCTGCCCCCAGGGCCGCCGCTCCCGGTCCCTGCTGGAACCTGGGGGAAGCCCCTCTTCCCTCCACCAGCAGGAGACCCCTGGGTGGAATGGCTCCAACCCCATCCGTCCGTGCAGAGGTCCCTGCTCCTCCTGTCCTGAGCTCCAGACTTGCTCATCAGTGGCTGCTGGGCAACTCTACACGGCCTCCCCGCTGCAAGCCAGGCCTCCACAGAGCACGGGACCAGCCCCGCCATCTGCTCGCCAAAGGCAGCCGGTCACCCAGGCGCTCAGGCAGAGCATCCTGCTGGTCGCCGAGCCGCCTCCTCCCTCCCAGGTGGAGATCAGCCCAGGTTCTTCCGCCCGACTGCCCGGCCTCCCTCCTGCCAGCACGCCTCCCTCCTGCCCACTGGCCTCCCTCCTGCCCGCTGGCCTCCCTCCTGCCCGCACGCCTCCCTCCTGCCCGCACGCCTCCCTCCTGCCCGCTGGCCTCCCTCCTGCCCGCACACCTCCCTCCTGCCCGCACGCCTCCCTCCTGCCCGCTGGCCTCCCTCCTGCCCGCACGCCTCCCTCCTGCCCGCACGCCTCCCTCCTGCCCGCACGCCTCCCTCCTGCCCGCTGGCCTCCCTCCTGCCCGCTGGCCTCCCTCCTGCCCGCTGGCCTCCCTCCTGCCCACACGCCTCCCTCCTGCCCGCTGGCCTCCCTCCTGCCCGCATGCCTCCCTCCTGCCCGCTGGCCTCCCTCCTGCCCGCTGGCCTCCCTCCTGCCTACACGCCTCCCTACTGCCCGCTGGCCTCCCTCCTGCCCGCACGCCTCCCTCCTGCCCACTGGCCTCCCTCCTGCCCGCACGCCTCCCTCCTGCCCGCTGGCCTCCCTCCTGCCCGCACACCTCCCTCCTGCCCGCTGGCCTCCCTCCTGCCTGCACGCCTCCCTCCTGCCCACTGGCCTCCCTCCTGCCTGCACGCCTCCCTCCTGCCCGCTGGCCTCCCTCCTGCCCGCACGCCTCCCTCCTGCCCGCACGCCTCCCTCCTGCCCGCTGGCCTGTATTCAGTCCCAGGGATTAGCGTGGGAACATCTCTTTGGGGGCCATTAACCAGCCCGCTGCTCTCGGGGCCCCTCTAGCCTTCTGTCCAGGCCCAGGCTCATGGCCACCGGACACCACCGTCTCACACACACACACACACACACACACACACACACACACACACGGGAACACACTCACTCCCACACGCCAACTCCGGAGTCCCTCCCACTCTTCTCGAGGGACCCCCTGAGGGCCCCCTCCGCCTCTGGGCCCACAGCGGGCGACGCAGAGGCTGAGCCCGGACACCGAGGCGCCTCGTCCCTACAAACCGCCTCGCGGTTCCGTCCATTCCCGCGGGCCGCTGGGCCGGGAGGCCTGCAACACCCGGCGCTCAGGGCGGACACGCCCTCACGTGTGAGCTCAGCGCTGGGGCGGACACGCCCTCACGTGTGAGCGCAGCGCTGGGGCGGACACACCCTCACGTGTGAGCACAGCGCTTGGTACAGACACGCCCTCACGTGTGAGCGCAGCGCTCGGGGGCGGACACGCCCTCACGTGTGAGCGCAGCGCTGGGGCGGACACGCCCTCACGTGTGGGCGCAGCGCTGGGGGCGGACACGCCCTCACGTGTGGGCGCAGCGCTGGGGCGGACACGCCCTCACGTGTGAGCGCAGCGCTCGGGGCGGACACGCCCTCACGTGTGGGCGCAGCGCTCGGTGCAGACACGCCCTCACGTGTGAGCGCAGGGCTGGGCGGACACGCTCTCACGTGTGAGCGCAGGGCTGGGGCGGACACGCCCTCACGTGTGAGCGCAGGGCTGGGCGGACACGCCCTCACGTGTGAGCGCAGGGCTGGGGCGGACACGCCCTCACGTGTGAGCGCAGCGCTGGGGCGGAGGGCAGCTGGGCAGCCTGTGCCCGGCCCAGATGCACCCTGCGGGGCGGGGGGGACGGGTGTGAGCACTCAGGCCCGGCCCCAGCTCTGCCCTCACGCGTGAGCCGGGCGGGGGCTGTGTCCCGGCCGCAGCAACAGGTCACGGCCCCGGACATGGGTCTTTTCTCTGCGTTTAGACACAGAACCTGCATCGGGTGCAGGAGAAAAACACCCCAAGAGCATGAAGCCAACCAGCCCAGCAACGAGGCTCAGTGTCTCTAGTCACTATGGCAACGCAGCCACGACCACCGTAAGAGGCCACGTCACACCCACCAGGACAGAGCCAACCAACCCAGAACCAGGTCCTGGGAGGGGCTGGGAGCGGGCCCTGCAGGCGGCCGCGGGAGCGTGAGGGAGCAGCGGCGGGAGGACGGGCCGCGGCTCCTCAGACAGGTAAGCGCGGACTCTCCTGCGACCCAGCAATCCCACTCCCGGCAAAGACCCCGAGGACTGAGAGCCGAGGCCCTAACAGATCGCTCTGCGCGTGCGTCCACGCAGCTCTCCTCACGGCAGCCGGGGGGCGTCAACCAGGGCCCAGGCACAGCGGACTGGACAACCCGGAGCCACCCCCACGCCGGAACGTTCCTCGGCCGGGAAAAGGGGGGAGCTCAGGCACAGGCACCCGGGAGGAGCCTGGAGCAGGAGAGAGGCCAGACACAACGGCCCCGCGTGTGACCTGTGTACACGCAGCGCCTCGAACAGCGAACCAGACGGAGCAGATGGGCCGGGGCCGGGCGGGGGCCGCGAGGGAGGCTAACGGGCGGGGTCTCCTTGTCGGAGGAAATGTCCTGGCTCCGGGGAGAGGTGATGGGGGCGCCACATTACAACACTGGGGGTGGGGAGTGCACTTCAGGGTGGTTACATGGCAGTTACATGTGTGTTTCACTTCGATTAGAAGAATAAAGCCCAGAAGCCAGAACTGACGTTCACACAATAAACGGTGCCGTGCACTCCTCTGGCGCCCCCGTGGCTCTCCCACATGTGGTGCCCCCGTGGCTCTCCCTCCTCTGGCGCCCCCGTGGCTCTCCCTCCTGTGGTGCCCCGTGGCACTCCCTCCTGTGGTGCCCCATGGCTCTCCCTCCTGTGGCTCTCCCTCCCAGGATGCCACCTCCCATGAGACTCCATGGCTCTCTCCCGTGGCATCTCCTCCCGTGGCACCTCCTCCCGTGGCACCCGCAGCCGGCTCACCTCGTCGTCATGCACCAGCTCCTTCTTCACCACCTTCATGGCGTAGATCTGGTCGTTCTTCTTCAGCCGCACCAGGAGCACCTTGGCGTAGCTCCCGCGCCCGATGACCCTGATGAGGTCGAAGTCCTGCAGCCCCAGCCCCTGAGAAATCTTGATGCCGTCCATCCCGTCGATGACCGGCTTGAGGTCCTGAGCGGGGGGACGGCGGAGAGGAAAGGGATTCAGGGAAGCACGGGGCATCCCTGCCAACCTCAACCCAGGCCTGCGCCGACCCTCCCGCCACCCCACTCGGGAGAGGAGCCCAGAACGACGGGCGATGCAGCTCTCGGCGGAAGGAGCTCGAAACCCCAAAGCTCTTCATTTCCTCAGACCGCGGCCCGGCCCCGCCGCCGGCGGCCCGTGAGGGATCCGGGATGCGGGGGGCAGCCTCGCGGGGACTGAGGAGGTGACCGCAGGCTCTCGGGGCCCAGGGCATCAGGGCTGCGGCCTGGAGCTGCCTGGCCCTCCCCGGCCATCACCAGCCTCGTCTCCAAAGCGAGCATCGCTGGGACGCGTGACACGAGGGAAGGGCGACCACTGCCTCCCGCACGCCCCACCTCTGCCCAGGACCCTGGGGGGGGGGGGCGGGCCAAGGAGGTAAGTGGCTCTGACTCGCGCGCACGGGTCACAGGCAGGAGGCTGACCGGGACATCTGGGGGGCACTTGGGAAGGGGCCGGGGCGGCTCCCCAAGGCTTGTGGACAGAGGTGGCACCGGCTGTGTGGCCAGTTGCCCTGCTCACGAGGGCACCTCCACGGGGCCCATCGCCAGTGCTGCCCGGAGGCCACGCGGACCTCAGGCCGAGCCGGGAGGAACAGGAAGGGCAGCAGCGGGTCTGCCGGGTCAGGACCCTCTCGGCCTGGGGACCACGGACGACCTGGTTTATAAAAAGGTCCGTCCTGGACCAGAGCTCCCAAAGCCCCAGAACTTCCCAAGTGCCAGAGGCCTTTTGTGATGCTAACGAAGCGACTCCGGAGAGCCCCTCAGTCACCTGGGAGGGGCGGTTGCCAGGGAAACCAACGCGGAGAGACTGAGGCTGGGAGGTGGGAGGGTGGGAACTCTCAGTCCCACAGGGAGGGGCGGGACTGAGCTCGATCCTGCCCGTGTAAAGAAGCCCCATAAAACCCCAAGGCCGGCCTGAGAGGGCGCCCTTTTACAGTGAGCCTGCGACCTACAACCCTGGGAGCGGCTCTGAGCCTGGGAGCCGCTCTGACAGGCGGCTGCCCTGTGACCTGCACAGGAGGCAGGCGGTCTCCTGGCCCGAATCCTCCCCCGTGGGGCCGAGCCGGCTCCCGGCAGATGTGCCAGAACTGGGTTAGACGGTAGGACGCCCGTCAGGGTCCAACGAGAACGAGAACGGCTCGGCGGTGAGGGAAACACACGACCGGAAGACAAAGGTGCGTCATCTGACGAAATAAACGATTTCACAAAAATGACGGCTCAGAAGCCAGCCCGGCCTGGTCTGCCATCGGGGTGAAGAGGGTGCTGGGTGCTGGTGCCAGGACCCGACCCCACAGAGCCTTCGGGACCGCAGCCTCAGGGAGTCACACAGGACGCGCCCCAAGCGAGCCCGGCCGGCGGGGCTCAGGGCTGAGCGTCGGCCTGTGAACCAGGAGGTCACGGTAGATTCCCGGTCGGGGCGCAGGCCCGGGATGCGGACTTTATCCCGTGTGGGGCTGCAGGAGGCAGCTGACCCATGATTCTCTCTCTCCCTCCCTCTCCCTTCCTCTCTGACATCGATAAACATACATTAACAAAAAGAAAAAGACCCAGCTCTGATGCGGCAGCCTGCGCTGCCAGAGCCATGTCCTGGGTGGCCCCTCCTCGCCCCCCCTCGCCGCCCCGTCTCCCCCCCCCCCCCGGCCCCTCACAGAGCGGCCTTCACATGGCACACAGGTCCCCGAAGACAGAGGGCCCCCGTGCCCTGTGAGAGGTGCCCGAGGACGCCCAGGCCTCATGGCTTCACGAGGCACCCATCTCTGAGATGGGAACGCCCGTCACAGGAAAGCTGAGGGTCTGAGCCCTGGAGTGAGAGCCACGTCACTAACAAACTCGTGGGCATCTCAGTCCACGTGTGGCCCTGGGCCCGACACGGCCAGCCCTGCAGAGGCCAGGAGACAATACGAAGGCTCCTGAGCCCCCCCGACCCCGCCAGCCTGCCCCGAGCCGGCGCCCACCGTGATGGCCTGAGCCCCTGGACTGACGTGGGAACAGCCACGCCAACTCCGGTGCCTCGGAAGCTCCCGGAGGGCCAGCACGGAGCTGTTTCCTCACAGACAGTGCGATCGTTATCCATCCCTGACAGCAGAGCCTGGGCCAGAGGTCTCCGAGCCAGGGTAGGCCGCCTGGGCTCCCACAGCCTCAGCCAATGACAGCTCGCACCGCTCTGCCCGGGAGGGGGTCGTGTTCTCACCGGGAGGAGGGGGTTACGTTCTCACCGGGAGGGGGTCGTGTTCTCACCGGGAGGGGGTCGTGTTCTCACCGGGAGGGGGTTACGTTCTCACCGGGAGGAGGGGGTTACGTTCTCACCGGGAGGAGGGGGTCGTGTTCTCACCGGGAGGAGGGGGTCGTGTTCTCACCGGGAGGGGGGGGTTGTGTTCTCACCGGGAGGGGGTTGGGTTCTCACCGGGAGGAGGGGGTTACGTTCTCACCGGGAGGAGGGGGTTACGTTCTCACCGGGAGGAGGGGGTCGTGTTCTCACCGGGACGGGGTTGTATTCTCACCGGGAGGAGGGGGTTGGGTTCTCACCGGGAGGGGGTTGTGTTCTCACCGGGAGGAGGGGGTTACGTTCTCACCGGGAGGGGGTCGTGTTCTCACCGGGAGGGGGTTACGTTCTCACCGGGAGGAGGGGGTCGTGTTCTCACCGGGAGGGGGTCATGTTCTCACCGGGAGGAGGGGGTTGTGTTCTCACCGGGAGGAGGGGGTCGTGTTCTCACCGGGAGGAGGGGGTCGTGTTCTCACCGGGAGGGGGTTACGTTCTCACCGGGAGGAGGGGGTCGTGTTCTCACCGGGACGGGGTTGTGTTCTCACCGGGAGGAGGGGGTTGGGTTCTCACCGGGAGGGGGTTGGGTTCTCACCGGGAGGAGGGGGTTACGTTCTCACCGGGAGGAGGGGGTTACGTTCTCACCGGGAGGAGGGGGTCGTGTTCTCACCGGGACGGGGTTGTATTCTCACCGGGAGGAGGGGGTTGGGTTCTCACCGGGAGGGGGTTGGGTTCTCACCGGGAGGAGGGGGTTACGTTCTCACCGGGAGGGGGTCGTGTTCTCACCGGGAGGGGGTTACGTTCTCACCGGGAGGAGGGGGTCGTGTTCTCACCGGGAGGGGGTCGTGTTCTCACCGGGAGGAGGGGGTTGTGTTCTCACCGGGAGGAGGGGGTCGTGTTCTCACCGGGAGGAGGGGGTCGTGTTCTCACCGGGAGGGGGTTACGTTCTCACCGGGAGGAGGGGGTCGTGTTCTCACCGGGACGGGGTTGTGTTCTCACCCGGAGGAGGGGGTTGGGTTCTCACCGGGAGGGGGTTGGGTTCTCACCGGGAGGAGGGGGTTACGTTCTCACCGGGAGGAGGGGGTTACGTTCTCACCGGGAGGAGAGGGTTGTGTTCTCACCGGGAGGAGGGGGTTGGGTTCTCACCGGGAGGGGGTTACGTTCTGCACCGGGAGGGGGTTGTGTTCTCACCGGGAGGGGGTTACGTTCTCACCGGGAGGGGGTTACGTTCTCACCGGGAGGGGTTAGACACTGAGCATGGCACCTGCACTCTGAGGTTCAGCCACGGCTCACGCTGCCACGTTCACCTGCTAGTACTCTGTCCATCTAGCCACTCAGGGCCGCCTCTGCGCTAAATACAAATATTCTAAACCTCACCGACCTCTGCCCCCATGCTGCAGGGTCTCTCCTGCATGCCCTCAATCCCACGCCCTCCTTCGAGCCACAGCCCCGCACGTGTCCACAGCCCCGCACGTGTCCAGTTCACGGGAAGATTCCTCCGCTGCCCCAGGAAGGAGCCACTGGACCGACAGACATGGACTTCTGGGCGCCCCGCACTCACCTCAGAATCATCTTTGATGCTGTCACGTTTCCGGGAGGAGGAGAGGTAAGGAACTAGGGAGAGAAAGGAGCAAGGACGTCACAGGTGTCGTCAGGAGGACGCCCCGACACCAGGACCAGGCGAGCGGCGCTCGGGGCCGACGCCTGCAGCAGCCACGCCCGGCTCCACCAGGCTGAGGAAAAGGCGGCCTCCCGGGCCCGCGCAGCCTGTGAAACGAGTCGTGTGAGATGCTGGTGTCCACCTGCCAGGCTTTGTTCTTACAGTGGACAGATGGACAGATGGACGATGGACGGACGGGGGGGGTGGCAGGTGGATGGGGAGATGAGGAGACGATGAAAGAGTGGTTGGTGGATGGTGGATAGAAGAAGGTGGATGGGTGGGTATGTGGGTGGATGGATAGATGGGTGGATGGTGGATGGATAGGTAGATGGATGAGTGAATAATGGATAGGTGGGTGGATGGTGGGTGGTAGATAATGGATGGTGGATGAGTGGGTGGATGGATGGGTGGTGGGTGGATGGGTGGGTGGGTGGATGGGTGGGTGGGTGGATGGATAGATGGTGGATGGTGGATGGATAGATGGGTGGATGGTGGATGGATAGGTAGATGGATGAGTGAATAATGGAGAGGTGGGTGGATGGGTGGGTGGATGGATGGGTGGTGGGTGGATGGGTGGGTGGATGGATAGATGGTGGATGGTGGATGGATAGATGGGTGGATGGTGGATGGATAGGTAGATGGATGAGTGAATAATGGAGAGGTGGGTGGATGGTGGGTGAGTGAATGACGCGGATGCTGGGTGATGGACGGGTAGGCGGGTGGGTGGATGCTGGGTGATGGGTGATGGTGGGTCACTGCTGTTAGGCGTCTTCTCTGTGGGAGGTGCTGTGCTAAGAGCCTGGTCTCATTTCAGCCCGAAGGGCTCCTGGGATGGAGGAGCCTGTCCCCACCAACAGAAAACCCTACAAAACCCCGGGAACGGCAACGCACGCCGAGCGCCCAGGCTGCCCAGCAGGCCTCCCCCCGGGGCCAGCTCCGCAGCAGCCGAGTGGGGGGGCTGGCGCGGTGTCTGCCCTACCGAGCGCCTTGCAGACGCCCCTGTAGGCGCAGAGGGGAGACCAGCCCCGGGCTCCCACGGCAGCAACTCGGGGAGACGTGGGGCCCAGGGAAGGCCCTGGAGAGCGCCTCTCGGCCCCACGACGGCGGCCGCCCCGCTGACCTGGTCCCTTGGAGGGCAGACGGGGTCGTAGGGGAGGCCAGCGGGCACCCAGGGTGGGCAGAGCCCGCGCCCCCGGGGAAGGAAGTGCCCTTACTGCCATCAGTCTCCTCGGGAGCGAGGTCCGCGTCGTCGTCCTTGTCATCTACCGGAGGCTCCTGGGACGGCATGACGGGATCCTGCGGGGACGGGTTAGGGCGCGGGCGTTAGGGTGCAGGAGCCGGAGCTCCGAGAGGCGAGACTGCAAAGCTCCTATCAAAGCAGACACGCTGACCGGCCGGCCGGCTCAGTGGATAGAGCGTCGGCCTGCGGACTAAAGGGTCCCGGGTTCGATTCCGGTCAAGGGCATGTACCTTGGTTGCGGGCACATCCCCAGTGGGGGGTGTGCAGGAGGCAGCTGATTGATGTTTCTCTCTCATCGATGTTTCTAACTCTCTGTCCCTCTCCCTTCCTCTCTGTAAAAAAAAAACAATAAAAATTTTTAAAAAAAGCAGACGTGCTGGCCGGCCGGCTGGCTCCGTGGTGAGCGTCGGCGATGAACCAGCAGGTCACGGACTGATTCCGGGCGAGGGCGCAGGCCCGGCTTCGGAGCTCGATCCCCGTGGGGTGTGCAGGAGGCAGCCCATCGATGGTTCTCTCACTGTTGTTGTTTCCGTCCCTCTCGCCCTCTCCCTTCCTCTCTCTGAAACCGACGAGAAACATTTAAAAGTAAAACACACCCGTCGTCCCACGTGTCCTCACACACACCCTGCAGCTGCTACCTTGTCGCACGGCAGTGACCTGCGGTGCCACCGGCGGGGGTGCCCGCGCCGCGCCCCGGGCAGGTGCTGTGTGCAGCGGGCACCGTCCCCCGAGGCTCGGCCACCGCCCCAGCCCGCACTGCGGCTTCTGCGCATGGCAGCGGCCAGGCAGGCTCGGAGCCCACGTCCCGCTCACGGGGTTCCACTCGCCGAGTCATAATGGAGGCAGCTCCCCGCTGGCGGTCACCTGGGCGCCCGCGTGGGTTCCCTCGGCCTGGGGACTGGCTAGTCTTTGGGGCTGAACTCATCTCTGAGGGAACGTGGGCCTGGGGACCCCCTAGGACAGGGGTGGGAACGTCCAGCCGCGGGCCAGGTCACGGGTCTGGCCCCCCAGGGCGTGAGGGTGAGGTAATCCACTGTGTGACCAACAGGACAGGCTCGTTCTGAGCTGTGCCGCTGTGCGGCCCGAGGATGACGTCATAAATACCGACGGCCCGGGTCCCAGGGAACGTGGAACCGAGCGCCCGTCTGTGCGGGGACCCCGCGCCCGTGCTCCGTCCTTCCGCCCACATGGCGACAGGAGCCAACTGCGCCCGCGGCCGCGGCCGCGGAGGCCGATGCTCAGGAGGAAGTGCCAGCAGCGCCCCGGGGGCCGGGCACAGCGGGCGAGCCCTGACTTTCCTGGCAGCACGGCGTTCACGCCCACAGCTCCCCCCGTCCCAGCCCCGAGCCGCAGAGGGCACCGGGCCCCCCAAGGGCACTGGGGCTCTCAGGGCTCGGGAAGAGGGGTCCTGTCCCCAATTGATTGCCGGGGCCTGCGCCCCCTCTCATGTCCTCCATGGCAGGGTCAAGGGGTGAGCAGGAAGGGGCAGGGACGGGGAGGGGAGACAGGGAGGGTGGGGAGGGGGCAGGGACGGGGCAGGGACAGGGAGGGCAGGGCGGGGGAGGGGGCAGGGACAGGACAGGGATAGGCAGGGAGGGGTGGGGAGGGGGCAGGGACGGGGCAGGGACAAGGAGGGCTGGGCGGGGGAGGGGGTAGGGACGGGCAGGGACAGGGCAGGGAGGGGTGGGGAGGGGGCAGGGACAGGGCAGGGCCGGCAGGGGGGGGGAGGGGGCAGGGACGGGCAGGGACAGGGCAGGCCGGCAGGCCCACTCACCATATGCCTTTGGCAGGTCAGCGGGACGAGCACGTGGCAGCGCTTATGGACCAGCAGTTTGCAGTTGACGCACCGGTAGCCCTGCCTGGCCAGGCCCCATATCCTCTCGCTGCACTGGCCGCAGTACGCTCTCTGCGGGCGGACAACGCGGTCAGACGGGGCCCAGGGCCCCCCAAAGGCCCTCGTGGATTCTCTCCGAAGATGGCGGGCGTGGAGCTGGGCACCGGGCCCAGCCTGGGCTCCAGAGCCCCCCCAGGTCCATCCAAGTGGGGGGACCTGTGGCCCCGAGGAGGGGGGGGCCTGCTCTGTGTGAGGGGCGACGGGAGGCCTGCTGGGAGGGGTGACGAGCAGGGAGGAGGGGCTGGGTGCTGAGCGGCGTGGGCACCCGGCTGGGGGGCGTGGGGAAGCCCCGACCCTCATCCACACATCCCACCCACGTGAGAAGGCGGAGGAACGGTCCGCCCGGTGCCGTGACCGCCGCGGGCCACAGGCCATCATCCCGGCGTTGTCTTCAGGTTTTTCCATTTTAAATGCCCCTGTTCTTCGTGGTCCTAACCCGTGGTCGGCAAACCGCGGCTCCTGAGCCACATGCGGCTCTTTGGCCCCTTGAGTGCGGCTCGGCGTTAGAACCACTTCTTCAAAATAGACTCGCCCAGGCCGAAAACCGACTTCTGCGCCTGGGCCACGGAGTTTCCATCGCACGTGGTATTTTGTGGAAGAGCCGCGCTCAAGGGGCCAAAGAGCCGCATGTGGCTCGTGAGCCGCGGTTTGCCGACCGCGTCCTAACGATTGGACCCTTGTTCACTGACCCTGAGTGGGAGCTGTTCCCACGTGTGAGGACAGAGCTGGTCTCAGCTCAGGCCCGTCTCCCAGCTGGAACTTTCCAGCTGTGACTCGTTTCCAGGTTTCGGTTCGTTGTCGTTTCACACACATTCCTCTCTGCTGAGGGTCCAAGTAAAAGGGGTGCACCTGTACCCACAGCCTGGCCGGAGCTCAATAAGAAAAATGGTCAAACCCTACACCACCAGGTCGGGGGCGGGGCCCAGCAAGCCGCCCCAGGGCCAGCCCTCTCGGACGGACAGACGGACGCGCCCACTCCGGGCCAGTGGCACCGAGCCCCCCTAACAGGCGGGGACGGGGCACACGGCACTCAGCACTCGGGGGGACTGCAGGGGCCCGCCAAGTCCCGGCTCCCCATGTGACTCGGGGGCGGGGCCCAGGAGGGGCGGGGCCTGTACCCTGAACCAGGAAAAGGGGTTTTCCTCTTACAGCCTGGCCCGCCTGGCGCCTCGAGGGGCAGTGGCCTCGTCTGGACAAGGCGTCCCACAGGAGCCGCGGGGGGAGGGGGGGCCGGTGCTCCAGAACCCCTCCCCTGACAGCCTGAGGGACCAACATCTGAGCCAAGACAGACAGTGAGGGGGGCCTGGCTCTGAGGACCTGGGGGGGCGGGGGGCGGCCAGGCAGAGGCTCAGCACCTGCAAAGGCCACAGGTGGGCACGCCGGGCTGTACTGAGCTCAGTGGTGTCGTCCCCCCGCCTCCCCCCCCCCCCCCCCCGTCCATGGCCACCGGCCCCTCCGTGTGAGGCCTCACTTGGAGCATCTTCTAGGGGCAGTTAGTTAAGTTCAAGGAGGCCGGCTGGCTGTGGGTCTAGTCACGCCTGGGTCCCAGCGGCGCGGACGTGGCACAGGGGAGACAGCAGGGGGAGGCGGGGGGGGGGGGGGGGGTGGAGCTGCGGCCCAGGAACAGTGGCACCACAGTTAGAACGCTGGAAGGCCCTGGCCGGTGTGGCTCAGTGGGTAGAGCATCGGCCTGCGGACTGAAGGGTCCCGGGTTCGAATCCGGTCAAGGGCACATGCCAGGTTGCGTGTGGGCTTGATCCCCAGTAGGGGGCGTGCAGGAGGCAGCCGATCCATGATTCTCTCTCATTGATGTTTCTGTCTCTCTCTCCCTCTCCTCTCCGAAATCGATAAAAAAATAAATGAGCAGGAAGAACAGCCCCTGGAGACGAAGGGAGCCCTGCCCACACCACGGTGGACGCCCGGCCTGTTTTAAGCCTCGGGTTTGGGGTGCTGTTCCAGCAGCCCCGCGGGCCCCTCGGGCACCCCCTCCCGCCGTGAAATGGACGGGCACGGCCATGTGGGCCGTAGTTTCCAGAGGATCTAGAGGATCACGGAGAGACAGGGACACGGGCTAAAGGGCCCTTCACAGCGGGCAGGGCAGGGGCCGCGTGGGGAGGCCAAGGTCACAAGACCCTTCCTGCCGGGACACGCCGTGCAGTCACCACGCATCCCGTGGGTCCGTCCAACCCACATCCCCCCTCTGCACACAGCCGGCCGGACCGCAGAGCCACAGGCCCCGGCATGAACAGCACAACCAGGCGGCCGAGGGGCGAGACAGACTGTGTCACCCCAGCACCCCCGGGAAGACCTGACATGGACTCAACACGGCTCACTCGGCACAGAGCACTCAGCACTCAGCACCCAGCACAGAGCACTCGGCACTCAGCACCCAGCACAGAGCACTCGGCACTCAGCACAGAGCACTCAGCACTCAGCACCCAGCACAGAGCACTCAGCACCCAGCACTCAGCACAGAGCACTCAGCACTCAGCACAGAGCACTCAGCACAGAGCACTCGGCACTCGGCACCCAGCACAGAGCACTCAGCACCCAGCACAGAGCACTCAGCACTCAGCACTCAGCACAGAGCACTCGGCACAGAGCACACGACAGCCAGAGCCCACATCCCGGGGGCAGCGCTCACCCTGTTAAAGCGCTTGGCTTGGAAGAGGTGGCCGTTGGCGCGGTACAGCTTCCTCCATCTTCGGGCTCCGCGGCGGTAGATGGATTCTGAAAGGACACGGGGGCTGTGAGCGCACAGGCCCCGCTCCAGCTCCAAGCCGGTGCCTGCGCGACAGGCTGCTCCTGTCGGGCGGCCAGGGCCTGGGAGACAGGCGCGACAGCAACCGGCTCCCTCCCGCCCGCCCGCCCCTCCTCACAGGGCCCCTCCTCACGGGGCCCCTCCTCACGGGGCCCCTCCTCACGGGGCCCCTCCTCACGTGGCCCCTCCTCACGGGGCCCCTCCTCACGTGGTCTCTCCTCACTGGTCCAGTCACGGCCCCGGGGGGAGGACAGACGGGGCCCAGGCAGCAGCCCGATGCCACAGGGCAGGCCACCGCCAGGGTCAGGCGTTAGGACCCTCTGAGACGGCCGTGTCCTCCCGCCGTCCTGTGCACCCCTTCGCTCCGGCATGGACACCAGGCTCCTTGCACCCGGGACCGACAAGACTCAGACTCGAGCTCAGGTGACATTGATGCCTCCCGCCCGCCCAGGGGCTGTTGCTGCCACGCGGTCCAGCAAGCCTGACCACAGCGCCCACCAGCCCGGCCCAGCCCTCCCCCTCCCCCCCAGATTCAAGCCCCCAAGGGTCCCCAGCTCAGCGAACCCAGGGGCAGGGGAAGCAAAAAAGATCCCGTCATCAAACGCCACTTTGACGACACGCATGCGACCCAGTCCTGGAAGGTGAGTGGCGAGCCCTCTCCCGGAACCGCGGGGCCGTGCTGGGACCCGGTTCTGGTCCCAGAGCGCAAGCCGCTTCGCCCCAGCCCCTCTGACACGGGCGTGAGGAGCCACGCCTTCAGGGCCGCAGCTCGGAGCTCACAGCCCCGCAGGGAGGCCTCGGTGGAGACGGGGACGGGATGTTTTTAAAATAAGCAAGTGATGGCTCGGGCGGGAATTGCCGGGATCTGGTCACGGGGAGCACAAACCTGCTTCTCCCCTTTCACGGGGAACTGGTCAGAGCCACGGGCGGGTTCCTGGGGGACAGGAGCCACAGCCAAGGTGGGGCCGCGTGGCCTGGCCCTCCCTCAAGGGCTCCACGCCCAGGGGAGACCAGGGCCGGCTGGGGGCCGAGCCAGCACCTCCCTCCCCACCACGTGGGGCTCACACCTCGGGCTCGGCCTGGGGTCCCCTCGTCCACGTGCCCCCCATCAGCCTGCCCCCCGTCTGCCTGCCCCCAAGCCCCCAGGGCCTCTGCCCAGACGACAGGTGCACCCCTGGCTTGTTCTGGGGGAACCCGGCCCATGGCAGGTCCCTGCTAACGTCCACAGGCGTGACTGTCCGTGTGGCATTCACACCCCTGACCGTCCCCCCCCAGAGCGAGGGAGCAGGGTGCAGGGCCCGAGGCAGGCATGGCGGAGGGGCTGAGCAGGTCAGAGGGCGCACCAGCCCCACGGCGCCGGCTCTTCCCTCCGCCCGGCGCACTGGACAGGTCAGTCTGAACGCACCCCCGGGTGCCCTCCAAGCTGCTTAAAGCCGCGGAACAGAAACCGAGCCGTCCTGGCAGAGGCCGAGGGCCCCGGGGAGCCACACAGGCGGGCCAAGCGAGGGGGCGGGGCAGGAGCGGAACACGTGACAGAGTCCTCAGTGAGAGTCCTGGGTCCCCGATCGATTCATACGGGGGAGCCCTGAGCGATGGGGAAGCCCTGAGTGGGTGGCGGCTCTGAGCGCGGCCTCTAAGGGAAGCCGCCCGGGGGAGGTCACCAGGACGCCTGTGATGGGACACGTGTCCTCGTAGGAACAGGAGAGCCTGAGCCGGGCTCTCCTGAGCTCAGTGGATAGAGCGTCGTCGGCCTGCGGACTAAAGGGTCCCGGGTTCGATTGCAGTCAAGGGCAGGTACCTCGGCTGCAGGCTCCTCCCCAGCCTGGGCCCTGGTCGGGCACATGCAGGAGGCAACCCATCGATGTGTCTCTCTCACGTTGATGTTTCTCTGGGTCTTTCCCTCTCTCCCTCTCTCTCCCACGCTCCCTAAAAATCAATGAAAACATCCTCAGGTGAGAATTAACCAAAAAAACAGAGAGAGAGAGAGAGTCACAGCCCTGCTCCTGGGAAGTGACCGCCACGTGAGAAAAGAGGGAAGGACAGCGTCCAGGAGAAGGAACGCGTGTGGGCGCTGGCGAGGGCGGGCGCCCAGGATCCGCGGCCGTGCGCTGTGGGCCCAGCCACGTCCACCGTCTCACTGGACTCTTCTCCCAGGAGGAGACGCCGTGGGAAACGGGCCGCAGACACGCGGGTGAAAGGAATGGCCTCCGGGCACGGGACATCGGGACAGCCGCTCAGGCGCCCGGGAGGCAGCCCGGCCACTCCCTGTGCACGGCCAGGGCACCGGCCCCGCGGGGCTCTGGTGCCGCCGTGGGGAGGCGCAGCCGGCGAGGCGCGGGGCTCCGGGCAGCTGTGGCGCTGGCTCCCCTCTCAGCCTCCGCTCCGCGGCCCTCATGGCTATAATTAGGACGCTGCGGGGAATTTTAACCAGCCGTCTCCATGGCAACCTGGCGTCTTGACGGCGCTGACAAGGCAAAGAAAATACATCAAAAAACTGAACGGAGAGCAACAGGCAGCGAACACCCCCAGGTCTGGGGTCGCACGTGGCCGTGCCGTCCGAGCGCGGTGGGAGGTCGCACGTGGCCGTGCCGTCCGAGCGCGGTGGGAGGCAGTCGAGGCCTCCTTGTTCCCTGAAAATGGACAGCCGCCGGGTGACACGCCTGGGACGCCCGGGGACGCGGCAAGGGGACAGCGCCGAGCACGGCCACGGGGCGGCAGGGAGCCTCGGACCACAGGCGGGAGGGGTGCAGCCACACGGGCCGGCCACGCCTCCAGGCCAGCTCCCTCCTGGGGAGCGACTCCATGAACTCTGCGCCCAGGAGGGCGGGGCCGGCGTCTCCCCAGGGCGAGGTGCCACCTCAGCTCATTCTAGACAAATGTTTGATCAAAAATGGCAATCGCTGCCGTGGCCCGTGTGGCTCAGTGGATAGAGCATCGGCCTGCGGACTGAAGGGTCCCGGGTTCAATTCTGATCAAGGGCACATGCCCGGGTCACGGGCTCCCTCCCCAGTGGGGGGTGTGCAGGAGGCAGCCGGTCCATGATTCTCTCTCATCATCGATGTTCCTCTCTCTCTCCCTCTCCTTTCCTCTCTCTCTAGAATCAATAAAAACATAGTTTAAAAAAGAAAAGCAGATTAGACTAATAAGAGAGGGTGGCAGGAGCAAGGCCCCAGACTGAGGCAGGAAGGAAAACGCGGGAAAGCGCGAAGGATCCACGTGGTTCGGGGAGACGTGGACTCAGGCTGGGGGACAGGAGCGCGGACGGGGCGTATCCGAAAAGACGCCGAGGGGCCTCTACAAAAGCGACGCAGACCTTGTGCCCCAGACCCAAAGGCTGGCCCGGCCCGAGTGCAGACAGCTCAGGGCCCCCGCCCCCGAGGCTGCGGGCAGCCCGAGGAGAGGGGCATCGCCTGCGCGGGACGGCGCCGTGTCGGGGCGACGCCTCAGAAACACAAACCCAGGAGAGCGGACCACAGGCGCCCGCCGGCAGCGCCACGCCCGGCGTCACCGATGCCACGCCCGGCGGAGACCGTGCCTCGCCGGCGAAGGCCAAAGGAAGACGTTTCGCAGAAACCGAACCAGCTCCCGCCGGCAGAGCGGCGCGGGAAGACACGGCAGGCGTGTTTCGCAGGAGGGCACGGCCGAGGCCACCGGGCAGGAAGCAGCGCGCTCACGGAGCGTGAATCTGAACGGGTGCCCCTCCCGGGTATTAACGGCGATGACGGCGATGACGGCGCGGTTTAAGGTACACGTGGACTCTGCACACGTACAGTAACAGCAGCATAAAAACTGATGGGGGATAAAGACAGGGGAGTCAGGTGACCAGGTTCAGCCTCAGTGGGAATCAGCAGAGGTGATCCTTGAAGGCCCGTTCCAAGAATCAAGAACGGGTCTCATAATTTCTCAGAAAGCCAGACTGTTTTAAATACACACAGAGTGGCCAGATGATGATGGTCTCTGAACGCATACTAATCTGGCCAGTCAGTGTGTATCCTATAGAATAAAAGGCTAATATGCAAATTGTCCCCTCGACCAGGAGTTCGACCAGCAGGCAGGCCGGCCAACCGCCCATGTCCCCTCCCCCTGGCCAGGCTGGCCGGACCCCACCCATGCACAATTTCATGCACTGGGCCTCTAATGAATGTATGTATGTATGTATGTATATATATATATATATATATATATATACACACACACACACACATACACACACACACACACACACACACACACACACTGAGTAGCCAGATTATTATGCATTCAGAGATTATAATAATCTGGCCACTCAGTGTGTGTATATATATATGTATTTTTTTAAAGCTAGTAAGAGGGAGGGAACAGAATAACAGCACTGGATTAAAACCAAACGAAGGACTGGAAGGCCGATTACAAAACAGAGACGACGGACACACTTTACGCTGCCAACAGTCACTGAGGTGCGACCCTCCGTGTGAGCGGAGTGCGGGCTGCCGTTAACAGACCTGACTGCCGCCTCGGTCCGATCAGAACAACTGACTTCCGCTTCTAACAGCCACTTCCAGGGCAAGATCCAGGGAAGCTGAGAGGAAACGGATGGAAACACATACGCCTCATGAACACAAGCGCCCCCCAGCTGGTGTCATATTAACATCAGACCGAGGAGAAGTACGCGCTGGTCACGTTTTTCACGTTAAGGAGCAAGATTTCGTGACGATACAAGTGTCCATTCGAAAGAAAGGCAGAATGATCCTAAATCGGTAGCACCTGATATTAATATAAAAAGCAGAAAACATGAAAAAAACTAATAAAGTTAACAGAAGACACATCCCCAGCAGTAATTTAATATCTATACGTATCAAAAATGTTTAAGGACAATAAAGAAATGAACTGTTAATAAATATGATTTAGCCCTGGCCGGTGTGGCTCAGTGGATAGAGTGTCGGCCTGTGGACCGAAGGGTCCCAGGTTCGATTCCGACCAAGAGCACAGGCCCGGGTTGTGGGCTCGATCCCCAGTGGGGGACGTGCAGGAGGCAGCCGATCCATGATTCTCTCTCATCACTGATGTTTCTATCTCTCCCTCTCCCTTCCTCTCTGAAATCAATAAAAATATGTTTTAAAAAATAAGTAAGTAAATACGATTTAGACTTTTAAAAAATCCTTAAAGCCCGGACGGCGGGGCTCAGGGGTTGAGCATCGACCTAGGAACCAGGAGGTCAGGGTTCGATTCCCGGTCGGAGCACATGCCCGGATTGCGGGCTCCATCCCCGGTGTGGGGCGTGCAGGAGGCAGGCGCTCAGTGGTTCTCTCTCATCGCTGATGTTTCTCTCTCTCCCCCTCTCCCTGCCTCTCTGACATCGGTAGAAACTTACTTAAAAAAAGAAAGAAGCAAGAAACACAACGGGGGAAGAGCTTACAGTGCGGGATGCTCACCATGACGACCAGGCTGAGCTGTCACTCGTGTTGCCGCCAAGCCCAGCGGACAGAGGCCCAGAGACGCCCCGGGTCGCCCACTGTGGGAAGGAGGCTGTCCTGGGTCCCGGGTGCTCCCCACGGCCACAGGCCTCGCCCGCCTCCCACCTCGCAGCGGCTGACGGCCCGTCCAGGGCTGGGAGCAGCGCCCGGTTCGGGGAAATCCCTGCACGGGGAGAAGCGCACCACCCGTCGGATTTCCCGCTCGTCACGCTCGTCGTGCGTGAGAAGCTAGCCGCGGGGTGAGGGAGGACATGGGACCCGCACGGGACTCACTCCTGGAACTCACGCACAGAGCCCCCGCAAGCCAGTCAGAGCAGCGAGCAGCCATTAAACTGCTTTTATTTTTTATTTATTGTTTTAATATGTTTTACTGATTTTTTACAGAGAGGAGGGAGAGGGAGAGAGTTAGAAACATCCATGAGAGAGAAACATGGATCAGCTGCCTCCTGCACACGCCCCACTGGGGATGTGCCTGCAACCAAGGTACATGCCCTTGACCGGAATCGAACCCGGGACCCTTTAGTCCGCAGGCCGACGCTCTATCCACTGAGCCACACCGGTCAGGGCTAACCTGCTTTTAAAGACGGGCTGGTTTGAAACCGGGCCAGAGACCCGGCCAGCACGCCACAGAAGCGGGCGCCACGGGCCGTCGGCGTGAGCAAGGCACACGGAGGCCACGACCCGACACGCCTGCTCTGCGGGAACCAGGAGGAGCTTCCGGCCGTAAAAGAGGGGGAGCTCTGGCCCAGGGAGGGGCCCGGAGAGCATCGCGGAGCGACATCAGTCCGTCAGAGGAGGACACGCATCACGTGACCTCACTCACATGTGGCCTCTGAGGAACAAAACGAACGGGTGAACGGGGTGGATCCGGAGCCGCGGAGCAGGGAGCAGAGGGCGGGGCCTCGGAGGGAAGGCGGGGAGGCTGGGTGGGAGGGAGGGGATCAAAGACCTTGTGTGCATGGCCCACGGGCACAGACACACCGTGGGGTGGTGAGGGCCTGGGGGGGGCGCTGGAGGGGGTCCATGGGGAACAGGGGGACACATGTAATACTTTAAAAAATATATATTTTTATTGATTCCAGAGAGGAAGGGAGAGGAAGAGAGAGACAGAAACACCCATGAGAGAGAATCCTGGATCGGCTGCCTCGTGCACGCCCCCCCCCCCCCCCCCCCCCCCCCCCCCCCCCCCCCCCCCCCCGGCACGTGACAACTCGCCTACCAGCTCTGCAGGACGCTCGCCCGGCCGTTCTGACTTCTCCCCGAACGCTGACCAGGACGGACCAGGACTGAGCGGTGGGACAGCGGGCGGCGCCGTGGCTGAGCGTCGACACAAACCGGGAGGCCCGCGCCTGGACACCGTCATCTCCCGCCCTCAAAGGTGCGGGTCCTTCTCCGTCTCAACACCGTGACCTTGACCTCCGCCCTCGGCCGCACCACAGACCTACCGCCCCTCGAACCTCCCCCTGCAAGAACCGGCCTCACTTCATGTCCACGCCCACCGCCCTCTGCCCCCGCCAGGAGCGAGCTGGCGGCACTCTCAGGCCCACTGCCTGCTGGGAACGCCCTCGCCTCCGGCACCACCAGGGAGGGCCCTGTTGCCGAGGAAACGGGGCCGCGGACCTCGGCGCCCCTCAGAGGGAGACTCTCCCACCCGATGGGATGGGGCTCGGCTCCCCGGGGAGGAAGCGTCCTGTCCTCGCCCCACGCGGGTCTTCTCCGCTTGGGAACCTCCCGAGGGACAGGGGCCGGGCAGGAGGCAGGACCTGTGCCCAATGCGTGGGAACCCCGAGAGGAGAAACCAGGTTTGGGGAAAGGGTCTGGCCCCCGGGTCAGGAACCAGAGAGGGTCCGGCAAGCGTGGGCCACGGCGAGTGAAGGGGGCAGGGCTGACGGGGTGTCCCAGCATCCTCCTGGTGGCGACCTGCCTGACAGAGGGACGAGGAGCCGGCCCTCAGAGCAGGCCTGAAACCGGGGGACAAGGGGGGGCAGCCCTCTCCTGCCTCGTCCAGCCCTGACTCAGGGGTCACACCCCATCTCCCCGAACCCCTCATCGCCGCCTCTGCCCCCAAAACCCAGATTCTCTGCAGACCCTGGCGGCACCGGCTCCCCAAGCCCTCCCTCACCTCGTCTCCCCTGCCCTTGCTCCCCGGCTCTCATCCCCACCCCCCTGCTTGGCTGTCGTGTGGTCCTGGCCCAGGGGATCCCCAAAATACTTCATCTTTTTTCCCACCGCACCCACTGTTATGGGCTGACCGTGAGTCGCCCCTATCCAGGCTGAAGCCCGACCCCCAAGTGTGATGGGTTAGGAAGGGGGGCTTTGGAGGTGACGGGGGTGAGGGGTCCCACGGGGCCCGCATGGCTCAGTGGCCTCCGAAGAGAGAACACAGAACAGGGCCTGACACCAGGAGGAGGCCTCGCAGACCCGCCCTGATCTCCAACCCCCCCACCACCCCCCCACCGCCGCCAGGACCATGAGAAATAGCGGGGGGGTGGGGGGTGGGGGAAGGGGGTGCTATGGCAGCTGAGCCCCTGGAGGAGACAGCTTCCTCCCCCTCCCCCGCCCGCGGGCTCTGCGGGTGATGGTCTGAGGCCGGGCGGGTGACCACGGGCATCGAGGGCCTGGTGAGACCCCGGGGCCAGCGCAGAGACCCTGCCCCCCCCCAGGTGTGACCCAGCGGCAGCGGGACCCCCAGGAGGCCCTGACCGAGACGGAGGAGGGAGCCGTGGGGATGGAGAGCAGGTGGGCGGCTGGCAGGGGGCACGGGGCGAGGAGGGGGGACCAGAAGGGCAGCAGCAGGAGATCCCCGTGCGGACCGACCTGCCACCCCTCGACCCGTCACCCCCGGAATGAAGGGACACGGACGACTGGGCGCGATGGCGTCGCGGACGCTGCTCCGTTCGCAGCGGAGCCACGGGAGCTGGGCCACCGTTCTGCTCCCGCTGAGGGCAGGCACAGCCTCGCTCCAACGGCCTCCAGAGCAAACTTTGTTTAAAAAAAGACAGACAGTCGGGGAACCGGGATACTCGCTACCCGCGTGCGGCTTTGAAAATGCCAGGGGGCGGGGCATCGGTACCACTGGCCACAACAAGAAACGCCAACAAGTGAAAGAAGGGGTTTGGGGGAGACCGTGCTATTAGGGACGCTCGTCTCCTAGAACCTTTGCTGAAACACGGATGAGGCGCTGTCGGGGACCTGGGGTGCAGGCTGGCCAGAACGTGAGGCTGGAGCTGGGTCAGGGTGCCTGAGGCTGCAGGAGGCCGGGGTCCCGGTGAGGACCGGCGGGGCCAACACAGAGCTACGCCCGCCCCCACCGACAGGAGCGGCCTCTGTCTGCGCCAAAGGAAACGGGGAACCGAGGGAAGCCACGCGGTGCCGGACTCCTGGTCAGCTCTGTGCTCCCAAAGCCCGCTGGATCCTGAGCCCCCAAGTATCGGAGCCACAGAGCGAGGGTCAGTGGGTAGGAAAACACACGCACGCACGCACGCACACGCACACGCACACGCACATGCAACCACACGTGCACGCACAGCAGCAGTCCCGGGGGCTGGCTGAGGCGCAGGCGGCGTCCCTGTGACGCTCTCCCTCCCCGGCCCTGTCCTGGGGATGACGGACACGCAGGGGGCATCGTGGCCACGGCTGGGCCAAGAGCAGCCGGGAGCAGGGAGGGGCTCACGCTCCACAGCGGCACCGCGGCCCCTGGCTTCACGGGAAGGGGACGCGGCGCGAGGGACCGGAAGCCTGTTCCTGGGCCCACAGCTGGAGCCGACCAGGCCAAGTCCCCTGAAGCTGCCAGGCCCAGCGGGCGACGAGCATCCGAGGCCCCCCCCCCCCCGCCCTCCCTGTGGGCTCGGGACAGGGTCCACGGAGCGGAGGGGGAGGGGTCCACGGCCCGGGCACCAGGGGCCCCCGGCCTCCCCCGGGGAGACTCGGCCAGGCGTGTGCTCCTCAGGTTTCTGTTTCTTGTTAAATCCTCACCCCAGGGCACGTTTTTACTGGTTTTAGGGGAGAGAAAGGGGGGGGGGACAGCGACGTGAGAGAGGAACACCCGTCGGTCGCCTCCCACACGCGCCCCGAACGGGACTGAACCCCAAGCCCTCCGGTGTACGGACGACGCTCCCCCGCACTGAGCCGCCTGCACAGCGCGCTGGATTTCTTAAATCAGGTTTGAGGTTCAAAGCAGCGTCAGTGATTAAGCACAAAAAGGGGCGTTTCTCTGACGTGCACCCTTTGGAAGGTTTAAGAATCTCCTGGGGGGCAGCCCCCGTTGTCACAGCAAATCCAGACTCGGTTTCCCCGGGGCGAGGGGGACGTCGAGGTCGGGGAGGACGGAGTCCCCCTGCCGGGGCGGGCAGGCCTCATCCTCGTCTCCGGAGGGAGTCCAGCTGACAAACCGCCAAGCTCTCCATCACCACGTCCTCCTGCGGGGGGGGGGGGGGGGGGGGCGACAGGAGCCGCACTGGGAGGGGCTGTCCTCGGAGAGGACAGGAGGCAGAGCCAGGAGCAACCCGGACCCTGAGGCCCCGAGGGAAGGGGCAGCCGGCCGGGCTGGGGGCAGGGACAGAGGGAGCCGGGCGGCGGGCGGGCGGGGGGCCAGTGCCACGTGAAGGACCCACGGCCTCCGTGCAGCCCCTGCTGCCGGTCCCTGGTGAGCGTGTTCTTCACGTGGCAGATTCTGAAACAATTTTAGCCAAACCACCTCTGGGACCGCAGAGTAAAACTGAAGCAGCCACAGACGGAGTTGGGCAGCGAAGCGTCCGCTGTGCGTGGAAACCCTGTTTGGAAATAGTTCCGCTCCTCGCGTAACAGACACGGACAATGACCTCTAGCTCACGGGACAGGAGACAGGCCGCCCCGGGCTTCCGTGTCCCTGAATGAGCACAGAACACACAGCTACGGCCCGGCCCCGGGCGGCCCCCGGCCTCTAACCAGCCCCCGGCCCACCCCAGGGCCTGGCACGGCTGCGCCCACACCTGGAGGACCCCAACCGCGCCTTCCTCAGCCAGGCACCCCGTCCTCCCAGCTCCACCTCGCAGGTCACCCCTCGGGCCCGCCTTGAACCGCGGCGCCAGCCACTGACATTAATTGCGACCTGGAACTTTAAATTGCCTGTCTGTGCGCGTCTGCGCCCTCGGCGGCCGCCCAGCCCGGCACCGGGACCGCCACGGTGGGCGTGGAAGGAGGGGGTGAGTGGAGGAGGGTGGCAGGGCCTTGGAGGGAAACTCCCGATGCCAGGCTGAGACCAACCCCCGTGAATAACAGCTCTGCCGCCAGGCTGCCCGTGGGCGCGGGAGGGCGGCTGCCGTCCTGAGGGGAGATGGCGAGCTTCCAGGTGACCCCGAGTTGCGTGGCTCCAGGACCGACGTCTCCCAGCGAGCCCGCCCGGAGCCCAAATCACAGCCCAGATGAGGGTGGTGTGTCGTGAGGGTCAAGCAGACGCCTGTGGTTCGGGCGCGAGTGAGCGGCTGTTGGCCCGGCGTCCCCGGGAGGTGGGGTTCGGCTGGGGAGGCTCCGAGTGGAAAAACCTGATCCACAGTCAACTGGACGGAGGCTCCCGGGCCGGAGCGGCTGTCAGAGCTGAGCCCCCATCGCGCCCAGCACAGCCCTTCAGCTCCCAGGAAGGGCAGCCGCAGCGTGGCTCCTACAGGCCGAGCACCACCTCCCGGGGCCGGCACACCTGCCCCCGTGCACACCTGCCCGCCGTGCACACCTGCCCCCGTGCACACCTGCCCCCGTGCACACCTGCCCCCGTGCACACCTGCCCTCCGTGCACACCTGCCCTTCATGCACACCTGCTCTCTATGCACACCTGTCCCGCCGTGCACACCTGCCCTCTGTGCACACCTGCCCTCTGTGCACACCTGCTCTCTATGCACACCTGTCCTGCCATGCACACATCCCCTCCGTGCACACCTGCCCTCCATGCACACCTGCTCTCTATGCACACCTGCCCCCGTGCACACCTGCCCTCCGTGCACACCTGCTCTCTATGCACACCTGCCCTTCATGCACACCTGCTCTCCATGCACACCTGTCCTCCATAAACACCTGCCCTCCGTGCACACCTATCCTGCTATGCACACCTGCCCTCTGTGCACACCTGCCCTCTGTGCACACCTGCCCCCGTGCACACATCCCCTCTGTGCACACCTGCCCTCCATGCACACCTGCCCTCCGTGCACACCTGCCCTCTGTGCACACCTGCCCCCGTGCACACCTGCCCTCTGTGCACACCTGCCCTCTGTGCACACCTGCCCTCTGTGCACACCTGCCCTCTATGCACACCTGCCCTCTGTGCACACCTGCCCTCTGTGCACACCTGTCCTGCCGTGCACACCTGTCCGCTGTGCACACCTGTCCTGCTTTGTACACAGAGCCAGGCCCATGGGGCACAAATTTTCTCAGACCACCAGCTCCTGATGGGGGGCGGGGGGCAGCCTGTGCCGCTGGCTCTGCCATCTCCCCAAAGTCCACCTCACCGTCCCCCTAGACCGGGTGTATCCCAATCCCCCCCAGGTCTGGGACACCACGGTCCCCACACACAAGTCAGGGAGGGCCCAGGGCCGGGGGAGGCCTGGACGTCCGCGTGGAGAGCGGGACTTTGGTCAGCTGGACGAGCAGGACCCACTGACGCCAGGAGGCAGAGCCCCGCCTGCTCCCCGGCCTGCTCCTCCTTGGAGCACAAGGCGCTGTCCCTCTGTCAGCCTGGCACTCGGTGACGTGAAAGGACAGCTCGGCACAGCACTGCCAGCCCCACCCCGGGCACCAGCTCAGACCAGCTCGGCACGGAGGGCAGCTCTCCCCCCGGCGCTGCAGAGCACAGCCCACGCGCAGGGAGGCTCCCGGCACCGAGGCTCCGGGGAGGAGAAACCAAGATGGCGGCATAGGTTAAACACCTAACCTGCAGCCGGGCACAACAATTTCAAAAATACAACTAGAGGTCAGAACGGACATCGTCCAGAACCGAGGCTCCGGGGAGCCCCCACACAAGCCTGTCTGTGTGCAGGCCCCGGCCCCCAGGGCAGAGCGGGAGCGAGGTCAGAGTGGACCCCTCCCTTACACACACACACACACACACACACACACACACACACACCCCATCTCTGCTGGAGGAAAAGCCAGGGTCGGGAAAGCAAACCTGGCCTCCGCGTGGGAGCCACCTCCCCAGGCCTCACGGCCCACGCACCCCGGACACCAGGCCGCAGGTACCCGTCCTTCAGGCTCAGAGGTAAAAGCTCCCTTCGCACACACAGACCCGCTAAGGCCCGAGTGAATCGTGCCCTTTCTGTT
The DNA here is from genome assembly GCF_027574615.1 of Eptesicus fuscus. NCBI lineage: Eukaryota > Metazoa > Chordata > Mammalia > Chiroptera > Vespertilionidae > Eptesicus > Eptesicus fuscus. The sequence goes on along the minus strand of NC_072481.1, from coordinate 755,381 downwards.
CGCTTCCGGGAACAGGTGAGCTCAGGAAGTTACACCCGGCATCACCCACAGCCTCTGACCCGCCGTCTCTTTTACAGCCCGAAGCTCAGCCCCAGCGGGCGTGGCTCAGGGGATAGAACGCCGGCCCGTGGACGAAGGGTCCCGGGTTTGATTCTGTTCAAGGGTTCGTACCTCGGCTGCAGGCTCGATCCCCGGCCCTGGTCAGGGCTCATGTGGGAGGCAGGCAGTCGATGTGTCTCTCACATCAATGTTTCTCTCTCTCTCTCTTCTCTCTCTCTCTCTCTCTCTCTCCCTCTCCCCTCCCTTCCACTCTCTGAAAAGCAACAAAAGCCAAAACCAGTTTGGCTCAATGGATAGAGCGTCGGCCTGCGGACTGCAAGGTCCCGGGTTCGATTCCGGTCAAGGGCATGTACCTTGGTTGCGGGCACATCCCCGGTAGGGGGTGTGCAGGAGGCAGCTGATTGATGTTTCTCTCTCATCGATGTTTCTAACTGTCTATCCCTCTCCCTTCCTCTCTGTAAAAAAATCAATAAAATATATTAAAAAAATATATATATATATATCCTCAGTTGAGGATTAACAACAACAAAAACCCACGTACAGAAAATGTGGCCTTTTGCACACGGGGTCTCCCTCAGCCTCAGAGGAGGGAATGCTGACCCCTGCCCTGTGGCTGGGCCTCGGGACGTCGCGCTCCCTGACGTGACGTAATCCAGACTCAGAAGGACAGAGGCTGTGACTCCGCTCCCGGGGGCCCTGGAGTCAGGTCCAGAGACAGAGTAGCCGGTGGGGCAGGGCTGGGGAGGCGGGGCGAGTGTGATGGGGACAGAGTTTCCATTTGGGAAGATGGAAAGTTCTGGACACTGGGCCCCGGAGCACAGCGCTCTGGCCACACCCCCGGGGTCAGCGGGTCCTCCCAGGTCACGCACACCCACCCACCATCAATGCTGAGCGGAGGTGGGCTCAGGGTTCGTGTGGCGCCATGTCCCAGCGGACAAGGACCCCACCTCCCGTGACGGCATTTAAATGATGAAGTGTGAGTATTTCTAGTCTTGGACGGGGTGTTGTTTTGGGGTTCGGCCCCAGGAAGGCAACGGGGCCAGGCCCCCCCTCCCCCGGGGGCAGGCTGTGTGCAGTGGGGCTGGGCCTGGTAACACAGCACGGAATCGAGGAGACACACTGCCCCAGGCCGGGGAGAGGTCGGGGACCCGGGGACACGCTGCCCCAGGCCGGGGAGAGGTCAGGGACCCGGGGACACGCTGCCCCAGGCCGGGGAGAGGTCAGGGACCCGGGGACACGCTCCCCAGGCCGGGGAGAGGTCAGGGACCCGGGGACACGCTCCCCCGGGCCGGGGAGAGGTCAGGGACCCGGGGACACGCTCCCCCAGGCCGGGGAGAGGTCAGGGGACCCGGGGACACGCTCCCCCAGGGCCGGGGAGAGGTCAGGGACCCGGGGACACGCTCCCCCAGGCCGGGGAGAGGTCAGCGACCCGGGGACACGCTCCCCTGGTCGGGGAGAGGTCAGGGACCCGGGGACACGCTCCCCAGGCCGGGGAGAGGTCAGGGACCCGGGGACACGCTCCCCAGGCCGGGGAGAGGTCAGGGACCCGGGGACACGCTGCCCCAGGCCGGGGAGAGGTCAGGGACCCGGGGACACGCTCCCCAGGCCGGGGAGAGGTCGGGGACCCGGGGACACGCTGCCCCAGGCTGGGGAGAGGTCAGGGACCCGGGGAGAGGTCAGGGACCCGGGGACACGCTGCCCCAGGCCGGGGAGAGGTCAGGGACCCGGGGACACGCTCCCCCAGGCCGGGGAGAGGTCAGGGACCCGGGGACACGCTCCCCCAGGCCGGGGAGAGGTCGGGGACCCGCAGACATGCTGGCAGGCCCAGGAGCGACCAGCGAGGTCCCGGACCACCTCCCAGGGCAGACCCCGGGCGACGCGCTGACGGGAGGAACCGTGTCTGACCTGGTGTCAAGCTGTTAGCTTTTCCTTCGTGTTAAGAAGCACACGAGGCCACAGGCGACGCAGAACCGCCCGCTCTCCCGGGAGCACCCAGGGGAGTCCTCTCTTCCTAAGTTCACTGCACGTCCCGGCTTCCTGTCGGCACCTTTACACCCAGAGACGCTGCCTCCAACACGCAGAGCAGAGGCCTTCCTCCCGCAGCTGCCTGCACCCGCACCGACGCCGCGAGGCTGCAGCCCAGAGGCTCCGGGCGGCCCGGTGGGCGGCGCATGTGACCCCCGGGCTGGCTCGGGCCTCCGCGTCCTGACCCAGGTGGCAGCGGGACACCACGGGCGGCCAGGCTGCGGCCGCCCTCCCTGACCGTCCCACCGGGACCTTGGGAGGCACCTGGTGTGAGGCCCATCGCTGTCGGGAAGGGCCGTCCGCCCTGAAGGTCGTGCAGTAAATGCCCCGGACACGCCCCAGGTCAGAGTGGATGGGCCACCCTCAGAGGCCACACTCGGGGTCCCCCAGCCTGGGAGCCGAGAGAGAATGAGTGAGGGGGAGCCTTCATGTAGGGGTGGCACCCCCAAGCAGAGCCTCCAGGGAAGGAGGGAGAGGAAAGACGAGGCCATGGGGAGGGGCTGTCCCCGCAGAGGCAGGGCTAGGGCGTGGGGGCTGCTGACAGAGAGGGCGGGATGCGTGGCAGAGGGGCAGGGATGGAGGTGACTGAGGGTGTGACCCCTCCCCCGGCTGTGGTCCCTGGGGGCTGTTTACAGGCTCCTTCAGCCTGCAGGGGCAGGGTCACCAGGCCAGGGAGGCGGAGCCCTGTTAGGGAGGCGGGGCCTGGGGCAGGGTCACCAGGCCAGGGAGGCGGGGCCTGGGGCAGGGAGGCGGGGCCTGGGGCAGGGTCACCAGGCCAGGGAGGCGGAGCCTGGGCAGGGAGGTGGGGCCTGAGGTAGGGAGGCGGGGCCTGGGGCAGGGTCACCAGGCCAGGGAGGCGGGGCCTGGGGCAGGGTCACCAGGCCAGGGAGGCGGAGCCCTGTTAGGGAGGCGGAGCCTGGGGCAGGGAGGCGGGGCCTGGGGCAGCTTGTCTGAGGTCGCATTGCTGAGGTGGGAGGTAGGGGAGCCACCGAAAGGGAAGGGGCCTTGGGGTCTGAGGCAGGGCCCACGTCCCCACCACCACCCCCAGGGCGCGGCGAGAAAGCCGCTATTCACAGGGCCCGTGCTGGTCGGAACAAAGGCCCCTTCAAGCCCCGTGCCCAGGCAGCCGCCACGTGCCAGCCGCCAGGCAGCCCTCACACCTGTGCCAGCCCGAGGCGGGCTCTGCCAGCCTCCACGACGCAGACCCGCTCCCTCAGCAGGTCGCTCCCAGCGTCGCCCCCACCACAGGCGGCCGAACCTCCCTCCCCGAAGGCCGGTCTCAGAGCGAAAAGCACCGCTCACTCGGGTTTTCTTTCCGCGTAACCTTCCCGGTGACGCACACGCGTGGCTCCGAGACCTGGCTGTGTCCCTTCGCTGACGTGACACCACGCCGTGCTGGACGCTGGGGTGAGACCCGAACAGCTTCTGCAGAAACCAGGGCTGCGCGAGGGGCCCTTGAGCAGAGGTCACGGAGAGCGGCGGCCGCAGGCATCACCGCCCTCGGGGCGCCGTCCACGGGGCTGGCGAGACGGCCCAGGCGTGCGGAGCCCTCCCCGCTGCGGCCGGGCCGAAGCCTTAACTGTCGCCTGCCTCCCGTCTTACAGAGACGCGTGCGCCCTCCCGGACCCAGGGCCACGTCCAGCACGGAGCCCCCACCACAGAGCTCCTGCCCAGCCACCACCTTCTCACACCGCGATCCTCTGCAGCTTCCGTTCCGATACACAAACGCTTACCACGCGCGACACCGGCCGCGGGGCTCAGCACTGACAGGCCGTGCGCAGAGTCCTCTGTGATGTTCACACGACGACGAAACCGCCTCACGACAAACTTCTCCAGATGCACCTGGGTAAGCGGGCTGACTGTCACTCCCGAGCCTTCCTGGGCGGCTAAGGTGCTTTGTCTGACAGTCACCAATCACCTCCCTCCCCGGCGTGAAGGAGAACGGTATTTTGAATAAAAACCATCGTTAATATGCCCTGGTCAGGTGGCTCAGTTGGTCAGAGGGTCACCCCGAGGCCCCAAGGTTGCGGGTTCCATCCCCGGTCAGGGCACATCCGAGAATCAACCAGGGATGCGTAGTAAGTGGAACAACCACCGATGTTTCTCTCTCTCTCTCTCCTCTCTCTCTCTCTCTCAAAAGCGATAAATAAAAACACGTAACGTCCTGAGCTCCGTGAGACCCGCGGTGCTTGTGGGCGCGACTCTGTAGCTGGGCCCCAGGCAGCCGGTCCTCCCGTGTGACGATGGCGCTTCACGCGTTCCCACAGAAATAGCAAGTCGTCATACATGTCACGTGTCTAAAAACCAGAGTGGGAAAGGAGACAACGCATTTGCGTGGCGTGTGCCTATGACGAGGACCTCGGCAGCAAGCATGACGGCCGCCTGGGAGCACGCGTGAGAGGAGTCACCGCACGGGAAACCGGGCATGTCCTCAGCCCTCCGGGACGTAGGGAACGGACGGCGATGCTTCCCCCACTTGAAGAACCATCCCAAAACACACGTGACGGGACGATAACCACGTGTGACGGGACGATAGCCGTGTGCGAGCTGGAAACAAAGGAAGGGTGTTCTAAGCGGCGGAAAAGGCGACACCGTGACAACCACCGGGAAGACTGAGGCCAGGACCCTGGAGGTTCTCTGCAGCCAACGCCGCGGCCCGGGGCTCGCCGCTGGAAGACGCTGGCGAGAAGGCGTCATCGGTCACGGAACCGACCTGAGCGCACGCGGGGCGAGCCGAGGAGCAGGATCCTCCCACGTCGCCATGTTGGAGTCACGGAAATGTCTCACGCAGCCCACACGCAAAACACAACTGAAAGGGCGGAGACAACACCCTGAGACCGAGCGCAGCGGAACAGATAAACCCAGTGAACCCCGAGGGCGGCGCCCACCGTCCCCACCCACCTGCGCAGACGCAGTCAGGACCACGGAAGAGGGAGACCCCGCCGGCCTGCCCGCCTGGCCGGTGGGAGTGACAGCCCTGGACAGGCAGGCGGGCCGAGCAGCCGGTGCCCGGAGGGGCGGGAGGAGGCGGAGCTGAGGGTCTGGCTGGGTCCCCAGGACCCTGGTTTCCAAGTGCCCTTCTCCCCCGAGGAGGCTGGCGCCTGGGCGATCCCGCCCGGAGGGGCCCGAGGGCACGCACGGTCCTGGAGTCACTGAGCCAGACGCGGGTCCTCGGACAGGAGGAGAATCAGCACAAGCACGTGGGTGGGTCCCCAGAGGGCGCAGCACGGAGCCGCTGACCGAGGCCCGCCTGCCACGGGGGAGGACGTGAGCCTCGAATCGGCGAGAGCGATGGCGTGAGCGAGCAGCTCGGACCCTCGGGCCACACCGGCGCGTGCGTTACACACAGAGGGGCGGGCACCCTTCTTCCCGGCAGACGCCAACGAACCCTGGTAAGGGGGTGACTGGCACAGCAGAGATCGGGGTCTGGCCCAACCCTCAGGTGCAGACCCACCAGGAGGGGGTGCGGGGCCGCGATGGCCCCCGGCCTCGCCCCGTCCTGCGGTCAGAGCGCCGTCTCTGGCCGGCACGGCTGCGAGCCGCTCCAAGCAACAAAGCATTCTGAAGAGACAGTGGACAAAGGCCAGTGGCACAGGGGTCCGGCCCGCCGCCGAGGCAGGACCGGGGGCCCTGATGGTCTGAGGACACGCCGTGCCACGTGCGAGCACGTATGCACTCGGAGTCCCCACGCCCGGGCTCCCTGTGTGAGCGTCATGGCTCAGTGGGCGAGGCTAACGTGCCCGCAGCCACGAAACCCACGCGTCCGCGAGGCCTCGGCGCAACTCCGCGTCCTCGTCTTCCCTTCACAGGCGCGCACGAAACACCGAAACGCCACCGGGACAGTTTGGTTAAAACAAGCGCCCCCCGAGGGAAGCCCGGCTGACGACACCAGGACCCAGGGCGAACCGGCATGGCGGCGGACCCGGCCCTCCGACTGCTCACCGTGAGTCCATTAAACACAACGCGCCGCGTGCCGCCGAAGCGCCCCCCACGCGATGGGGGCCGACCTCCCCGCCCGGGTCCCCACCCGAGTCCCTGTGAGCCTCGGCCCTGGAGCTCAGGCCCAGGTGACTGGGGCCTCAGGGCGCCGGAGCCGGCAGAGTGACTCGGGGACCCCAGGACGGCACAGGGTGGACCCCGGTCACCAGGAGGGGCGTGTCAGAGGCATCGAGGGGCCACCTGCCTGCTGGAGAGATCACAGTCAAATCCGAGGCAGGACTTCCAGAAAACTCTAAGAAAGGAAAGCAGGACCTGCGAGCGCGCAGCGACGGAGCAGGAAACGGGGAGCTGACCCCGCGGGCGGCAGGAAGGGGGAGCCGAGCGGCCACGTCGCGGGCTGAGGGGACCATGTACCCCCAAATGGGAAGGTCTGGAAACAGCGGCCTGAACGTGGTGTTCAGAAACCTGGAAACCAACCAAGAACCTGGACGTGATCCCGGGGGGCTGTGGGGGGATGGCAGGGACACCCGTTCTCGTTAAACCACTCGGGGCTATGGAACGCCCCAAAAGGTAAACACACCAAACTCAAAATTACATTCAAAATATGAGAACAACGTACCGTGCAAACTCCACACACCAGCATCTAGCGTTATCAGCCGTTTCCTGACCAGGACAGCTGCCCGGCCTCTCACGCTCACCTGAGCACATCCGACCCCCGACAGCCCACTGCACAGATGAGCAAACAGAGGCTCACCTGCCACATCCGACCCCCGACAGCCCATTGCACAGATGAGCAAACAGAGGCTCACCTGCCACATCCGACCTCCGACAGCCCACTGCACAGATGAGCAAACAGAGGCTCACCTGCCACATCCGACCTCCGACAGCCCATTGCACAGATGAGCAAACAGAGGCTCACCTGCCACATCCGACCCCCGACAGCCCATTGCACAGATGAGCAAACAGAGGCTCACCTGCCACATCCGACCTCCGACAGCCCATTGCACAGATGAGCAAACAGAGGCTCATCTGCCACATCCGACCTCCGACAGCCCATTGCACAGATGAGCAAACAGAGGCTCACCTGCCACATCCAACCTCCGACAGCCCATTGCACAGATGAGCAAACAGAGGCAGGGGGCAAGGGGCTATCAGAGCCGTGGCCGGGCAAGGGGTGGGTACTGCCTACTCTCAGGCGAGGCCTTCATCGGGCGAACCCAGGCTGGCTCCATCCTGCTGCAAATCAAACCTTCTTAAACTTCCCACGGAAGAGACATTTTAAAAAGCAAACTTGAAAAAGACCAGACCCATTCAAGCCACCAAATGAGACAGTAAAACGCGAAACCCGGCCTCCGCCACCCACTGGCTTTCCGAGTACAGAGTATGCCTCTTCATTTACTTACTTATTTTTACTTTAATCCTCACCCAGGGATTGACTGACTTGAGAGAGAGAGAGACATCGATGGGCAGCCACCACCCCTCTCCCCGCTCATGTGCCCTGACCGGGAACAGAACCTGCACCCCGTGGAGCTCGGGACAAGGGTACCACCTCTCTTCGCCCCATAAACGAACGAGGAATAAAATGAGGTGAACCGGCCTCCACGTCGGTCACCTTGGACACAAGTGCCACGGCAGGACGTGTGCTAATGGGGCACCCCCCCCCCCGCCGGCTCCCAACGTCCGGTGGGGAAATGACAGACCCCCGGCTCCCCGTTCGGCCGCCTGGGAGGGTCGCGATGGGGCTGGACCAGCCGGGAGGCGGAAGGGAATCCAGCCATTAGGAGGTGCCCCGCTCAACGTACTTAGGAAAGTGCTAGAAACAAACGCTGTGTCCACGGACAAATGCCCCGTGGGTGTCGCCACGGCCTCATCGCCAAGAACACGGTTCGAGGAGCGCGGCTTTGGCTGCCCTCCCGTCAAGCAGCGTCGTCCAGGCCCTGGGCGGGGCGGCGGGAACGGCACGTGCCAAGGCCCTGGGGCGGCGGGGACGAGGCAGGCGGCGCAGACCCGCGGGCCGGGCTGACACGTCCTTCCCCACGAGGCACAGAGAGGGGAGTTCTCTGTCCCCTGGACGCAAACCTCCGACGGGGAAGGAAGGTTTCTCCCCGCCGGGCCGGGCCGGGCGTGGCCCACCCCAGAGCAGCCCCGCCCTCGGAGTCCCCGCTCTAGGTCAGTGAAGGAGACAACGCTACCTGAGTCTCCGATGCTCAGCAGAGGTCGGAGGTCAGGGCCTGACTCCAGACACCGATGACCTGAGACCGGAGACCGGGCCTCCTGACGGCGAGGCCTCCCCGGGCTCGGCTCCGCCCAGGGGACCAGGACGGCCCAGCCGACGGGACCCAGCCTCACCGCCACCCCGAGAGGGAGCTCGTGGGACGGGCGTCTCCGCTGGGGTCCCCCCCAGGCGGCAGGGTGGCCAGGGTGGCATCCACTGGGCATCCCTGTCGGGGGTCTCAGCTGCTCCGTGGGACCGCCCGGCGAAGAGGGGGCCTACGACACAGGCAGCCGGTGGCCGGGGGAGCCGGGGGGGGGGGAGCCGGAGGGGGAGCCGCGGGGGGGGGGGGAGCCGGAGGGGGAGCCGGGCAAACACACGACTCCTTACGTAACGGCCGGCAGCTCCGCGCTCGGTGGCGGTGCCTGGCTGGTGCTGGCGGCTGACAGGGCTACGGTGAACCACACGGGTCCGACGCGGACACGGTGCAGGGGACGGGCAGCCACAGCCAGAGCCCCTCGGCCGGCATCAGTGAGAGGGGGCGTCTCTTTCCGGACGGGGTGCTGCTCCAGCCTGTCCCCCGTTCACGGCTCTGACGAGACCCAGTCGGGGCCCTGCTCTGGGTCCCACTCTGGGTCCCCCTGTCCTGGCCTCAGTCCCCACTGTCCTGCTCTGGGTCCCCCCATGACCCACTCTGGGTCCTCTGTCTCCCTCTGGGTCCCCCTGTCCCAGCATGGGTCCCTCATCCTGCTATGGGTCCCCTGTCTTGACCTGGGTCCCCCATCCTCCTCTGGGTCCCCCATCCCACTCGGGGTCCCCCATCCCACTCGGGGTCCCCCAGGCAGCACATCTGTGCTCGGAGGGCTCCTGTCAGCCGTGCACAGCCAGCGTGTGGTCACCAGGAGAAGGAGGCCGAGACGTCCCCGTCGCCCCGAGGAAACCATGACACAGCTAATCTCGGCCCCACACACACGTGCGAGGCCCCCGCTCCCTGCCCGGCGGCCCCCACAGCCTGCGGTCCACAATCCAAGGCCCCAACAGCAGCAGCCACCCCACGACCCGAGGTCTGCGAGCTGGCCCTTCAGTGCTGGGGGAGGGGCGCCCCTGCTCCGAGGGTACCCCGCGCCCCTGCACCCCCAGGCTCCCTAGCACCAGGCACACAAGGGGTGCCCCACCCCAGCCCACTCGCCAGGCCCCCCGGCCCCCGCCAGCCTGGGGGGGAGGGGGCTGCCTGCCGCCGTTTGTTTCCACAGAAACACCCTGTAAAATGGACGTCAGAAAAGCATCCCAGCCCCCTCCCCCCGCGGTGCCCTCGCGCGGCCGTCTACCTCCGACCATCTCAGAGAGGGGGAGCAGGGGCCGCGGGCATCACCATCACCCGCCGAGGAACGAGGACCCGCCGAGCCGAGCCGCCAGCAAGCCGGCGCACGTCAACACTGGCCACGCGCTGTCGTCAGTGCCAACCGGAGCCAGGACCGCGGCGGCGGGAGCGGGAGGCGGTGGGAGCGGGAGCCGCGGCGGGCGGGCGGGGAGCAGGTGCCTCCTCACTGCTCCTCGCTCCTGCTGCAGCCGGGACGGCCGCCCGCAGCTCCGCGGGCGAGGAGCCAGCCACGCAGACGCCCTCGCCCACCACGGACAGCGGGGCCGCCACCCCGCGGCTCAGGTGAAGATGCGGTTATTCCCGGAGCCGCAGCCGCGGACAGGCCCCCGCACGGACCCCGCTGGGGGACACACGGCCGCCGCCGCAGCCCCTGCATCGGCCGCGCTCGCCGGCTCCTCCGTCAGCCTCGCAAACAAGGGCCTCGCTCTCCCCCCCACGCCCGCCTGGCGCTGCGTCTGTGCCAGGAACATCTGTGCAGCCGGGAGGCCGGAACCCGCTCTCCCGCGAGCACACGGCCTGCGCGGGCCGGGCTGCAGGGCAGCGATGCTCAGTACTCACCCGTCCTCCGCCTCCTCCTCCGCCTCCGCCTCCGCCTCCCCCGGCACGGACGCCTTTATGCTCCGCGGGGCACGAAGGCAGGCATCTTCCTGCCCTTTCACGCGGGGCTGCCTGTCCCCTCGGCCCCACAGCAGGCGGGCGGCTCCCGCGGGGAAGGCTATGAGAAGCAGGCCGGGCGGCGGCCCCCGCCTCACATCCCTGCCTCCGCGTGTCTCCAGGCCCGGGTGGTACCCGGCTCCCCTGGGAAGCTGGAGCCGGCAGCCGAGGCACCAACGAAAACACGGCCTGGATATCAGGAGCTGACGTCACATGGACACAGCATCTCCGCATCGAGGCGTCCTGTCCCCGTCCCCGAGCGGGCAGCGGGCAGCGGGCGGCGGGCAGCGGGCGGCGGGCGGCGGGCGGCGGGCAGCGGGCGGCGGGCAGCGGGCAGCGGGCAGCGGGGGGGATGGAGCCCAGCCGGCTGGGGCCTCCGGCCAGGATGCAGGGACACGGCGGCCACCCCAGTGCGAGTGACCTCTGACCTACATCCAGAGGCTGAGAACAGACCCAACAAGGATGCTTGAGGGGCTGAGCCGGGTACCCCAGCCGGGGGGCAGGGGAGGGGCTGAGGGGGTACCCTGGCCAGGGGATGGGGGACAGGGGAGGGGCTGAGCGGGTACCTGGCCGGGGAACGAGGGGAGGGGGCAGAAGCCATGGGTCCGGTCAAACGTCCCAACCCGGCCAGGTGGCCCTCTGGGGCTTCTGCTGCTCTGGGGGGGGGGGTGGGTAGGGGCACCGGGAAGGGCAGTGCCCCCACGTGAGGAGGTGAGAACGGGTGTGGGGCTGCGGTCACACCCCCGCCAGCCTGGGGTGGGAGGACCCTGGCCCCACGCAGGACCTCACAGGCCGCCTGTCGGCCGAGAAGTGCCCGGAGCAGACCCTCAGCCTCACGGGCACCCTGCGTGTCCCCCGAGCCCAGGTCCCTCCAAATGCAGGCGTCGCCCTGGGGACGTGGGAAGTGACGGCCCTTCCACGCCCACGGGTGACACACACCAGCTGCCCGGGGCAGAGGCCTGGGGGCCCCCCCGCTGAACCCCCTCCCCTCGGTGAGGAGCGGGCGTCAGGCTCCGGCCTGAGCTCTGGGCTCACACGCCCGCTCCCCAGCCGCTCCCGTGCGGCCTCCTCACCACGGACACTGTGAGCGACCTGAGGCACCTCCAGGGGGCCCCGCGCGTCTGTCACCCGAAACGCAGGGCGACCAGGGCTTCCCAGCCCGCCAGCCGCTCCCGTCGGCTGAATAAAATCAAACGGCAACATTCAAAGACCCGTGAAAACTACACGGAACACACATGCCGGGCGTAGACCGGGCGTGGCTCAGGGGCTGAGCATCGACCTACGAACCGGGAGGTCAGGGTTCGATCCCCGGTCAGGGGCACAGGCCCGGGTTGCGGGCTGGATCCCCAGTGGGGGGCGTGCAGGAGGCAGTCGATCCCTGTTCTCTCTCGCCACTGACGTCTCTCTCTCCCTCTCCCTTCCTCTCTGGAATCAATAAAAATATGTATTTAAAAAAAAACAAAGTTCTGGACCCCGCGTTTAAAGAACACAAACCCTCCTCCGACGTCTCCGACGCCGAGGAGAGAGCACGGTAACTCGCCGGGAGGCCGGCGCGATCCCGGCACCCAACCCGACGGGAACACGAGGGAGACCAGCCTCGCAGAACCAGCCGCATGCGAGGGGGTCCCACGCTGACCGCGGGGGCGACTCCCGAAAGGCGGCCCAACGCACGAGTGGCAGACGTGACGTTCCACGCTCACGGGCACAGGAAACACCACGCGATCGTCAACCGACGTGAAACGGCGCCGACAACGGTGCGATCCTTTCGCGGTAAAAACACCACCCAACAAACTAGAGGCGGGAGGTGCCGCGTGCGTTTCCCCTCACGTGACCCCGCGGCTCCATCCTGACGTGGCCTCCCCGAGGCAGCATCCCATCCCCCAAGGTCAGACGCCAGCCCCGGGCGCCCTGTGCTCCGACCCTCCAGCCGTCCGTCAGAGGTCCCCCCAGCCCCCTCCAGGCTCCAACCTTCCGCTCGCAGGACCCGGGGGAACGTTCTGTGGACGGGACACGTGTGTCACAGCGGACGCAGCTCTGTTAGAAGGACGCCCGCGAGAGGTGGCGCCCGGGGCCCGGCGTGGGGAAAGGGCGCAGGGCTCCCGTGTCCGCCCGGGCCCCGCTCACCGTCTCCACTGCTCGCCACCCGGGACGACGGAGTAAACCGCTGGTCACTGGAGGTCACCCCTCTCCCGGCCCCTCTCCCCTCAGGCGAGGGAAGGGACTGAGAGCCAGGAGTGGTGAGCAGCCACCCTGAGGCCATCCAGACAGACAGACAGACAGACACTCAGGAAATTCCCAGGAGGACAAAATTGTTGTTTTGTTTGTTAGCCCTCACCCGAGGCTCTTTCTCCATTGACTTTCAGAGAGAGTGGGAGCTGAGGGAGAGGCAGAGAGAAACATGGAAGTGAGGACGGGCTGCCTCCTGCACATGCCTCGGCCAGGGCGCGGCCGGGGAGGAGCCTGCACCCCGAGGCCCGAGCCCTTGACCAGAATCAAACCCGGGACCCTTCGTCCACAGGCTGATGCTCTACCCACTGAGCCACACCGGCCAGGGCTCTTTTTTGTTGTAATTGATTTCAGAGAGGAAGGGAGAGGGAGAGGGAAACATCAGTGATGAGAGAGAATCACTGACTGGCCGCCTCCTGCACGCCCCCTACTGGGGATCGAGCCTGCAACCGGGCATGTGCCCCTGACCGGGATTTGAACTGTGACCTCCTGATTCCTAGGTCGACGCTCGGCCACGGAGCCACGTGGGCCGGCAGCAGGTTTACGATGCCACCGAAGGGAAGTACCTCCCTGTGACGACAGCTGCGTGTGGATAACCCGCAGCACACACATCGACGGCAAAGGGTCCGCCTCCTCCTCTCGGATCACGGACGAGAGGAAGGGCCCGCGCTCACCCCTCCCCTCAGCACGCCCTGGGCACGCCAGCCAGAGCAGCCGGACAAGAACACACACAAAGGGGTCGAGGCTGGAAAAGAATAATCAACACAGGAAACTCTATGATGTCACACAGAAACGCTATCAGAACTCAAACAAGTTCAGCAAGAAACGGGAGGATACAGAGTCAACAAGAGCCAATTACACTTCTATACCCAGCAGCGAACCTCCCAGAGGAAGTCAGTCAGCCGGTGCCATTTACAGAGGAGAAAAGAGTAAGGTGCTTAAAGATAAGCCTGACGAGGAGACGGAAGACTTGTACAAGGAGCCCTGGCCGGCGTGGCTCCGTGGTCACGGCGTCAGCCTGCGGACTGAAAGGTCGAGGGTTCAATTCCGGTCAAGGGCACGCACCTCGGCTGCAGGCTAGAAACCCGCCGGGCTGTGGTGTGTGCAGGAGGCAACCAACCGATGTCTCTCTCTGTCTCTCCCCCGCCCTTCCATTCTCTCTCAAACAATCAGAGGGTGCCCTGGCCGGCTTGGCTCAGTGGATAGAGCGTCAGCCTGCGGACTCAGGGGTCCCGGGTTCGATTACGGTCGGGGGCATGTGCCTTGGTTGCAGGCACATGCCCGGTGGGGAGTGTGCGGGAGGCAGCTGATCCGTGTTTCTCTCTCATCGATGTTTCTGGCTCTCTATTCCTCTCCCTTCCTCTCTGTAGAAAGTCAATAAAATATATATATATTTTTTAAATCAGAGGAAAAAATGTCCTCAGGGAGGTTAACAAAAATTTTAAAAATTGCAAAATGGGGACAGTACACACACACACACACACACACACATATACACACACATATACACATACACATATACACACACACACACACACACACACACACACATATACACACACATATACACACACATACATACACACACGAAAACTTGTGCAATTAAAACCACAGAAACAGAACTAAAAGACACAAATAAGTCAAAAGACAGTCTATTCCCACCTCAAGCAAATACAGACTAAACGCCATCAGTACCCAGATCCCACGGATTTTTTTGCAGAAACTGAAAAACTCTCCTACAATGCACACGGAACCTCACGGGGCCCCGAGCAGCCAACCCATCTTGAATAAGAACAAGAAACCTAGAGGCCACACGCCCTGCTTTACAACCGGCGGCAAAGCCACGGCGTGGCACCAGCGTGCTGCTGCGGACGGACGGACGGACAGGGGCCGGTGGGACAGACGGAGCCCAGAAATCAGCCTCACACCTGTGGTCCCAGGGTTCCCAACCAGGGGCCACGGCCGCGGCGGGAGAGGACAGTGTCCTCCACGGATGGCGCTGGGAGGACGGCGGCCACGCCGCAGGAGGAGGTGGGACCGCCGCGCACCGCACACAGACGTAACTCGACAAGCATCAAAGCCACAAATCAGAACCCCAGCGAGACACCCCTCACACCCCTCAGGGTGACTATCAAACAAAACAGGAAGTGCTGACAGGACACGAAGGAATTGTCACCCGCGGGCAAGCGGAGCGGCCGCTGTGGAAGACGGTGTGGTGATTCCTCAAAAAATCACTCACAGCCCTGGCGTGGCCGGCGTGGCCCGGGGGCTGCACGGCATCACACACCAACAAGGTGAGGGTCCGACCCCGGGCAGGTGCCTACGGGATGCAACAGATCCACGTTTCTCTCTCACATGGATGTTTCTCTCTCCCCCCCCCCCCTTCCTCTCGCTCTAAAAACACCAACAAGCATGTTCTCGGGTGAGGATGAAAAGAACAAACTGTAAAACGGATTCAGTTCGCGTTGAACAGGACGCGTGGGAAATGCTTTGCTGACAATGAAGACCGGCCACGCTGGGCAACACGGTCCTCCCAGCCAGACGTGCCCAGGTGCCACGTGTCCACCCCGGCCGCACTGTCAGCCCACCCCGCCCGCCCGCCCGGCGAGGGCCTCCTGGCCCAGGGACCCTCACACGCACCCTCGGCGTCGGGTGGAGCTGCCCGAGGCTGCGAGAACTGACCAGGAACGTGGGTGTCGTGGCCATCAGGCGGCCAGACCGGGGCTGTCCTCACGGTCCAAGATCAGCATTAAAATCAAGTGAAATATGAAAATATTTAAAGAGTAAAATACTGACTGGAGAGACGCCAACCTCCAAACAGCAGGAGCCCGTGAGGTGGGCTCTGCCCGTCCTGACCGGCGAGACGAGGCCGACCTGCTCCTCGTGGCTGTCGGCCGGTGACGCCAGCGCCGGAGCGGGGATCGTGCCCAGGGAGACACCGGCCCTCAGCGCCCTCGGCCCCGGCGCCCGCGGCCCCCAGCACGGGCGGGGCGTCCCGAAGCCTCAGCCGCCCGTAAGCATCCCGAGAGCGAGGCTCACACGTCTCCAATTCCCCCACAGCCCACAGCGCCGTGGTCACTGCCCGGCCGTCACCCACTTCTGCCTCTGGCAGCGGCCGCGTCCTCAGCGCCCCTGACGCCCACGTCCCAGCCCAGCAGAGGCTGAGCCAACACCACGGCTCTTCCCTGCCTGAGGCCGGAGCGCCTGGGCCCGGGGAGCCCCCTGGACGGCCCGCCTGGCTGGGCCGCTGCCGGAAGGTGCCTCCCTCGCCCCGGCCGCCCCAACCTCCAAATCTCCAGCCGCACCCCCCCCCCCCCCACCTCGGTCTCCCAGGGATGGCCAGGCTGCCGCTGCCGCCTGCCAGGCGGGTGCGCCAGCTCCGAGACGGGGCCGCCTCCCTCCCCTCTGTCCGCCTGGCCCCTTCCCTCCCGGGGAAGATCAGGGCGCTCCCAGGACTGGCGGTACCTCCCCAAGGGCCACGCTCACGCACGGGACAGACGCACAGACAGCAGGGACACCAGCCAGGGAAAACCGTTAGTCGTCACGGGGTGAACGGGCCTAGGCCACAGGCCACCGAATGCCACCTGCCCTCTCGGGCAAACACGTCAAAGCTCAGCCCGCGGCCCCGACAGAGTCAGAGGACGCGGCGGGCAGTACTCACTGTCTTCTCCGGGGCACGGCATGCCGGGCTGCTCGGGGGTGCTCGGGAACACTGCACGGGGAGGGAGGGGGGAGAGAGAGAGTTAGCACCGAGTGTCTGTCACCAGGTACAGTCTCAGGGGAAGGCGGCAGGTCGGGCGGACACACACGTGCACAGAGCCTGCGGGCCGAAGACCACCTGCTTCTGGGAGATGCTCAGGAAGGCCAGGAGCCCTGGCTGGTGTGGCTCAGTGGATAGAGCGCCGGCCTGAGGACTGAAGGGTCCCTGGTTCGATTCCTGGTCAGGGCACAGCCCGGGTGGCGGGCTCAATCCCCAGTGTGAGGCATGCAGGAGGCAGCCGATCAATGATTCTCTCATCACTGATGTTTCTCTCTCTCTCCCTCTCCCTCCCACTCTGAAATCAGTAAAAAATACATTTTAAAAAAAAAAGGCAAAGACTGGGAACCACGCACATGTGTCCACCCCAGGCCCTCCTTCAGGACCCCGAAGGCAGGGCGGCCAGGGCGGCACCAAGTTAGTGTGGAGAGGCGGGGCCCACAGTCCCCCTCGAGGTCCAGTCTGAAGGCTCACTACACTCCGTGTCTCTGGACTCAGCTCCCCACTAAATACCGTCACACGAACCCGGGCCTTCCCGGTAAATTACTAAAACAGAAGCTTAGAAATTACCGGAACCAAGCTAAAACAACCTTCCTCTTAACTGGAAAACAGGGAATTTTATTTTTATTTTTTAACATATTTTTTTATTGATTTTTTACAGACAGGAAGGGAGAGGGATAGAGAGTCGGAAACATCGATGGGAGAGAAACATTGATCAGCTGCCTCCTGCACACCCCCTACTGGGGATGCGCCCGCAACCAGGGTACATGCCCTTGACCGGAATTGAACCCGGGACCTTTCAGTCCGCAGGCCGACGCTCTATCCACTGAGCCACACCGGCCAGGGCAACAGGGAATTCTTCAACGCCACAGCTGTGCATGCTGCCGGCTCGTGAATGTGCTCACACCGCAATAATAAAGGGACCAGGGGAACGTGGGTATCTAAACCACGTCTGTAGAAAGAGCTACCAAAATAGGGTATTTTAACCAACGAGTCGCCCAGCGTTAGGGAAAGTGACCAGCGGACAGGAAACCGTGACCAGTTTCACGCTCCTGCCCACCACGTGCCGGTCGGCCACGGCGGCGGAGCCTCCAAGTGGGCCCCAGACACCCCACGGAACCTGAAAATGTGACACGCCCCAATTTAAAATGAAAACCAACCTTTTAGGTATATATGTTTTTTATTGATTTCAGAGAGGGAGGGAGAGAGATACAAACATCCACGATGAGAGAGAATCATTGCTCAGCTGCCTCCTGCACGCCCCATGCTGGGGATCGAGCCTGCAGCCCAGGCCTGTGTCCTGACCCGGAATCGAACCCGTGACCTCATAGGTCGATGCTCAACCACTGAGCACGCCAGCCGGGCAAAAGCCCCATGTGAAGACTCTGCTGGGATGACAGGGTATTTCCATTTACACCCGGCGCGGAGTGTAGCCGGCGGAGGGAAGGGAGCCTGGGAAGCCACAGGGCGGTCTGTGCGTCCCTGAGTGGTGCTGGGGCCGTCCCCTGCTCTGCCCGCCCGCCGGGCACCCAGACCCTCGAGCTCGGGGAGACCTGGAGGCAGCTGGGCGAGCTGGGCTGACACTCGGGGATGCCCGTCCCCGGGACCCAGCAGGACCCAGGCGTCTGCCCCCGGAGCAGACGGCTTCCGGACCGCACCGCTCACAGCCACTTCGCTCGGGTTAATGACACGTCAGAGAAAAGGAAGTCCGAGGTGCCTACGTTCGACATCCTCAAACTCCTGGTGCCCGAGGACGTTAAACCGTGACCCTCCCCGTGGCTCCCAGGCCCCCGGGTGGTCTGGCAAAGATGCAAGGATGGGCCCCTGGAGAGCCCTGCCCCCCCCACCCGGAGCCCCCGCGCCCGCCGCGCCCGCACTCACCGTGAATGATAAGCCCGTCGCTCCTGCGCTGACAGGACAGACGGACGGCCTCCTCCAGCTCCATCTGGGAGGACACAGTGCAGGGGTCCCCTGGGCAGCAAGACACACGACTGAGGCCACCACAGGCCTGAGGCCAAGGGGTCCCCACGACGGCGGGCGCTCCCCCAGAGCGGAGGGAGCCAGGGCCCTCAGAACCAGGCCACGCCCAGCCCCGGGCGGCCACAGCCCCGGGCGGCCACAGCCCCGGGCCAGAACGCTCCTCTTAGGTCAGTCCCAGCCCGAAGGGAAGGCGGGAAGGCACTGGCCCTCCATCGCTGGACAGGGAGCAGACGGCCTAGAACCAGCGACCCCGTGCCCTTTCCAAGGGGGAGGGGCCCCCTGCGCCCCGACTACCAGCGGCCAGTCCCCCTCATCCCGTCATCCCGGGGGGAGGTCTCCTGGGCTGTCTCCCACCCCTCAGCTTTGTGTCCGAGTGAGGGAGAGAGGGAGGTAGGGAGCCAGAGAGAGAGAGAGAGAGAGAGAGAGAGAGAGAGGAGAGAGACAGAGAGAGAGAGAGAGACAGAGACAGAGAGAGAGACAGAGAGACAGAGAGAGACAGTGAGAAAGACAGAGAGACAGAGAGAGACAGAGAGAGAGAGAGAGAGGGAGACAGAGAGAGAGAGACAGAGAGACAGAGAGAGACAGTGAGAAGAGAGAGCGCAGAATGAGAGGGGTCCTCCCTGCCCTTCCAAACCGCCCGCATGAGAACGGGGGGCGGGGGGGGGGGCAGTGGGTAAGGAGGGTCCGGAGGAGCCCACGGTGGGGCCGAGCCCCTGCCGTCCTCCCTGGGGGTGTCTCACCTGCCCACCCCACCCACTTGCCCTTCTGAAGGCGGCCAACCTCCACCCAGGCCAGACTCCCCCCCCTCCCCCCGCTCCCCCCCCCAGCTGTGACGGTTTTCCACCCCCTGGATGCACAGGTTTAGAGAGGACCCGGGCGGCTACCTTCACTGTCCACCCACTTGAGGGTGAGCGGCTGGCCCTGGGGGAGGCTGCACATGTCCCGCACGTCCGCACACAGCTCCTCGAAGGTGGTGGCGGCGTCCAGGCTGCTGACCAGGATGTCCCTGGGCAAGAGGATGCGGAGGCGTCACGGGGCGGACACGGACATCGAGTCAAAGGCGGGTGACCGATGGACCAGATTACCAAGTCAATGGACTGCCCAGAACCACTGACCACGTGAGTTGCATCAGCACCACCACGGCCCCACACCCCAAGGGAAGAGCTGTCCTGGAGCCTGGGTGTCCCCGAGGGGGAGCCGCGGGGGGAGGGGGGGTAAGCGGCAGCTGAGGCACCAGGTTCCAGTCCTGCCCAAAGTCACGGGGTGGGGATGGAGATGCGGGTGGGGATGGGGTGGGATGCAGGAGGGGTGGGGTGGGATGGAGGTGGGGTGGGGAGGGGTGGGGTTGAGGGAGGCGGACAGAGGCCCTTCAGGTCAAGCCCTTCCGCTTCCTTAAACCGTCCCCCAAACCTGGACAGTGCGGATGCGCGAGCGTGCCCATCCCCATCCGAGGACGGAGGCCCCAGGAGGCAGGGACGGGGAGGGGAGGGGGGTGGACCAGCGCGGTGACCAGGGCCCTGGAGGGACCGTCCGCTCCTCCTGCACAATTATTTTTGAAAAGCCGAGTCACGGAACGCTACGGCCTTTCATCTTTTCCTCCAGAAATGGGGCGCTGACGCAGGGAGGCCGGAGGCGGCTCGGGATTCTGGGTCACCCTCTGAGGGCTGGCCTTCACAGGCGGGGCGCCCCCATCCCCAGACAGAGGAGGGAGAGGGCTGTTCTGCTCCCCCCCCCCCCGCCGCCCCGAGGGAAGGGGAGGGACGGGAGTTTGCTGAAACAGCGGAAGCAGAAGGAAGCTGCAGGGAAGGTCAGCATGCCGCCACCCCGAGAGCAGGGCCTTAAAGCATCTGCCGCCCCCGAGACCTGCCGGGCCCCGAGACCTGCCGGGCCGGAGGAAGCAGGTCTGCGCGGTGCGAGCCCCTGCCTCCGGAATCCCGCCAAACCAGGGTTTGTGAGCCTCTGACCCCGAGGCCGTTAAGTCCAGGGCCACCGGGATCCGGGACCCGGCCGTGGCCGTGGGCAACACCTCGCCGCCCACAGCCGCCCGGGCCCCGCCCACAGGCCTGGCTCACAGGGGTGGCCCCCCGCGGCCCCCCTCCCTCTGGAACTGGCCATCGTCTGCTCAAAGACCCCCAGCACCTGCCCCCAGCACCCCACAACTGACCCAGCCTGTCACCCCCACAGCCTGGGGGGTGGTGCCTCAGCAGATGGGGAACGTTCCCACCCCGCCTACCCCATCCCCCTGGGGTCACCCTCACCCGGTGCCCACACTGCCCGGCACCAGTCACCTGACCCGGCGTCTGCCAGTCCTCCTGCCCCCAGGAACTCCAGAAGTCGGGGTCTGCCACCCCTTTCCCTTTGACCCCCCCTGCATCCTGCCTCCAAGTGGGAGCTCATGTTCACCCCCAGCACCCCAACCATCAGGATGGATCGCCAAGCCCCGCCCCCCGCCCCCATCACCAGCCTGCAGCAAGGCCTGACCTCAGTGCCCTGGGCTGGGCCATCCCACCGCCATCCCCCATGCGGGACCCCTGACCACCAGCCCCAATCTCACCCCAATCCGGGACCAAGCAGCCCCTGAGCAAGACGGAGCCCTGGGCGGGTGGCCGGCGGTCAGCACCCAGGACCTTGCCCCTCCCTGGACCCCCAGTCTCCCGGCCACAGGACTGAGCCCCGAGCTTGGCACACAGAAGGTCCTGGAGCCGGAGCGAGGGAAGAGGGAAGACCCAGCCGTCATGTCCATGATCTTAGAAAAGCAGGCGTCTGAGGCTCTTCTGGGAAGGTGAGGGCCCCTCAAACCTGCCGAGCATCACCCCAAAAATAACCCTGAAAAATGCAGGTTCTGTCAGACCCCCCTCAGACTCCAAGGACCATACACCCTCCAGAGGCCCAGCTGGGCGGGAAGGAGACCCTGATCTCCAGCCTTTGGGGGGCGGGGGGCTGGGGTGCTCAGGGGATGGCAGGGATGACCCGGAGAAGCCATCACCAATGGGGGCGGGGAAGACCCCCCCTTTAAGAACAGGGTCCTCGCCCAGCCAGCGTGGCTCAGGGGTTGAGTGTCACCTACGAGCTAGGAGGTCGCGGTTCGATTCCGCTCAGAGCACATGCCCGGGTTTCGGGCTCAAGCAGGGGGCAGCCATCAGTGATTTTCATCAGTGATGTTTCTCTCTCCCTCCCTCTCCCTTCCTCTCTGAAATCAATAAAAATATATATTTTTAAAAATAGTGTCTTCCATGTGTCTGACCCTCAGCCCCTGATGCACAAAAACGGCTTCTCATCCACACACAGAATGTCACCTGGACGGGGGCGGGGAGGGGTCAGGGGGAGTGGGCGCTGATCTTGGTGGGACCTTTCCAGACCAGCGTCACTGCCCAACTCTGAGGACCGGGTCCCCCAGCTCAGTCCCCGGGGAGAGGCAGGGCCAATAGGAAAGGCAGGCAGGGAATGGGGGGGGGGGAGCTGGGCCTGGGCAGAAAGAGGGGTGCGGGAGAGAGAGGAGGAGGAGGAGGAGGAGGAGGAGGGAAAGAGGGAGGGAGAGGGGAAGGGGGAGGGAGCAGAGGTCGGGAAGGGAAGGAAGAGGAAAGAGTGTGGGGCGTGGCCTCATCCGCTGGGGAAACCAGACTCAACAGGTCACATTACTCCTGGTAACCAAAGCTCCCTCCAGGGGCAGAGCGTGGAGGGAATGGGGTGGCCGGGGCGCCCAGAACCCCCCTGCGTCTGCGGAACTTCCCCCAGACCAGCTCCCACCCCCACGCCCGAGCTCGGCGCCCCGAGGTGCCTACAGGAGCCCGGGGGCCGGAGGGTCAATTCCTCCCCACCCACCCACCCCAGGCGCTCTGGGCGCGCACGGCCTCTCCGGAAGGATCCTCTCCGATGTGTCCAAGTCCCTGGTGACTGGACTGGAGGTTCCACGTCCACCCATCGGCCAGCCAAGATGCTCTGGCTCTTGGCGGATCCAAGACCCCAACAGCCTCCATCTCAGCCCACCCTCCCAGGCCAGAAGCGGGACCCCGACTGCTCAGGGGCGCGGGCCAGCGGGCCAGGCTTCCCCGGAAACCCGCCTTCCCTCCGGGCGGCCACCAACGCCGCCGCCGCCCACCTCACCCGGCCGAGGGGCGCTCAGGAGGTCCAGGGCCCAACGCCGCTCCTCGGGCCTCAGGACGCGCCCGGGGTGGCCCTCGGGCAGACCCCGTGGGATGGAAGGCCGCTCTGGCGAGACGGCCCGGCTCACCGCAGGGTCGGCGCCTCGCTACACGGGGCAGCGGGTGCGGCGGCACCAGGTGCGACTCCGGGACCCCAACGCCGGCGGAAGGACGCAGCAGCGGAGGCACCGCGCGGGGGGCGGCGGCGGGGTCCCGGGCTCGGGGCTTCCCCGCCGCCAAGTGTCCAGCGCCCCCGCCACTGACGCCTGGGAGGCGGCCGCTCGCCCCATTTCGTGGCGAGGCAGGTCGAGGCCAGGGCGCCGAGCGCGCCGCAAGGCTGCTCAGGCCCCGAAAGGTCCGGCCCCAGGGGAACCGCGCCCCTCCCTCCAGGCGCCCCTCCCTCCAGGCGCCCGCCACCCGCGCACCACGAGCGGCGCACCGCCCGGCCTCCGCCCGGTCCTTCAACTTTCCCTGAACCGAGACCGGTGCCGGGTTCAGCGGGGACGTTCCGGAAACCCCGGTTCGCAAAAGGCTGCCCGCAGTTCTCACAGTCGGACAGAAAGTTTGGCCTCTGCAGGTTTGTGACCTTAAGGTTCCAGCGAACTTTCCAGAGAAAATGTCACCACGGGGCCCAGGGCCGAGGGGCGCGCCGCGGCGTCCCCCCCGCAAGTCCGCGCGCAGGAAACGCTCGCGGGGCGGGGGGACGCCGTGGCCGCCGCTCGGCGCCGGTGCGTCAGGACCTCCCGGGTCGCCCTGGGCCCGCAGGGGCCGCGCCGTCCCCTCCCTCCCGCCCTCGGCGCCCTCAGCAGCGGCGCCCCGGCCCGCGCGGTGCCCCCGGCCCGCCGCTCACCCGCTGTAGTGCGCCTTGAGGCGGACGCGGCCGCCGCTCCCGTCCATCTTGGGGCCCGTCCTGCTGGGCATGGCGCTCCGGCCGCCGTCAGCGCCGCGCCCCGGGCGCTCGAGCCATGGCGGGCCCCCCGCAGCCGGGCGCCAGGTGGGGCCGGCGGGGAACGCGGAAGGGCGCACGGCGCGGGGTCCGAGGGGCGTCGGTCGGGGCGACTCGGCGGAACTTGGGCGGCGTGCGGAGGGCGGGCGCGCGGGACTGGGCGGCGGGCGGGGCGCGGACTCCGGCTGGAGGCCCGCGGGGCGGGGGGGCCCGAACATGGCCGACCAGCCGGCGGCCAATCGGCGGGGCGGGCGGTCCCGGGCGGGGGCGGTGGCACCTGCGGCCAATGAGGGCGAGGCGGGGCCGCCACCTGGGCCAATCCCCGGGGGACCCCGCGGCCGCGGCCCAATGGCGCGGCGCGGGGACGCTACCTGTCGGGCGGGGCGGGGCGGGGCGGGGCCCACCTGCGGCCAATGGAAGCGCGCGCGTCCCGGCTCTGCCCGGCAACCTTCCGCGCCGCTGGCCGCGCGGGGGACCCGTCCGCGCAGTGCGCCCCTAGGCCCGCGGTCCCCGGGAGGGGTCCCCGCGCCCCGGTGCCCCCGGGACTTGGAAATGCCGCCCTCGCGCCCGGGTCCGCTGAAGCGAGACTCCAGCCGTCGGTGCCAACAGGACCCCGGCGGTTCCAGGGCGAGCGCGGATAGAGGGGACCGCGGGGAGGGGGGGGGTCGCTAGTGACCTGCGTGGGGAGTCGGGGGGCAGAGAGAGGAACCTCGGCCTCCCCGGAGGAGCAGTGCGGACCGGAGCTCGGACCCCCGAACCCCAGTGCGCTCCGACAGCGGTCTCCCGTCGGGGCAGCTTACAGGTGAGGAGACGGAAGCTGCGAGGAGCAGAGGCCCCGGCGGAGAGGTCCGGCTCCGCGGCCGCCCTCCTCCCCCGCGGATCCACGAAGCTTCGCCGGGGCGGCTCGCCCACTCGCTGGCCGGCTCCGCCGCTCCCGGGACTAGGAGGCCGTTTGCCCCGGTTGCCCCTGACCTTCCTTTTGAATCCACAACGGCCCTCTCGGCACTGGATCTGGACAGTCGCCTTTGAACACGACCCACGCGCCCCCGCGCCCCCTCCAGGGCCCTGCATCCTAGGCCCCCTCCCCTTAAACATGGGGTTGGGGTTCCCGCCTCTTCCTGTTACGTTAGCAAGACCTCCCCTGGGCCCCAGGTCTGCAGCCCCCGCTGCCATCCCCGCCAAATGCGCCCTCCCCCAGGCCAGGCCAGCCATGCTGCCTCGCTCCCGCCCCCACCCACTCCCTGCCAAGCCTTCACCGCCCTCGCCTGGACACTCCTCACCTGGACACGCCTCACCTGGACACTCTTCACCTGGACACTCCTCACCTGGACACTCTTCACCTGGACACGCCTCACCTGGACTCTCACGCTTTCATTCCACAGATGCTTCCTGCCACCTCCGTGTGCCAGGCGCTGGAGGGGAACCTCATGGCAGTCCCTGTGGTCACAGAACCCGTGTTCTCTGGAGGCAGCTGCAGAGAAACCTGCTGAGAACCCGCCGCTCACCTGCTTAGTGCTGGGAGCGCTCCCTTTTGAAAAAAACACCCCGCACCCCTCCACCCCCTGCACCCCTCCACCCGCTGCGGGTCCCTGGCTCCTCTCACTGCAGAACCCCTGCGGGGGGGGGGGGGGCACATTCCTCACCTCACTGCACTCCCACTTTCCCCAGCCCGGCCCCCACCCCCAGGACGCCTGTGTGTTACATAAAAGGTCGCCCCGGCCCTGGCCATAGTTCAGCGGGTCAGAGCGCCCTCCCCCACTCACCAAGGTTGTGGGTCCGATCTCCAGTCAGGGTGCATACACGAAGCCACCAATGGACGCATGTGTAAGGGGAATAACAAGTCGACATTTCTCTCTCTCCTTTCCTCTCTCTAAAATCAGTTTTTTTTTTAATTAAATGCAGCCCTGGCTGGTGTGGCTCAGTGGATAGAGCGTCGGCCTGGGGACTGAAGGGTCCTGGGTTCAGTTCCAGTCGAGGGCACAGGCCCAGGTTGCAGGCTCGATTCCCCACTGGGGGGCGTGCAGGAGGCAGCCAATCAATGATTCTCTCTCATCATTGGTGTTTCTATCTCTCTCTCCCTCTCCCTTTCTCTCTGAAAGCAATAAAAATATTTTTTTAAAAATAAAAATACAATAAATTAAATGTGATGATCAATCCTTAGACTTTTTCTTTTAATATATTTTTATTGATTTTTTACAGAGAGGAAGGGAGAGGGATAGAGAGTTAGAAACATCGATGAGAGAGAAACATTGATCAGCTGCCTCCTGTACACCCTCTACTGGGGATGTGCCCACAACCAAGGTACATGCCCTTGACCGGAATCGAACCTGGGACCCTTCAGTCCGCAGGCCGACGCTCTATCCACTGAGCCAAACCGGTCAGGGCATAGGGTCAGGGCATAGACTTTTTCTTAGTTGACCTTTGCCGGGTCCCTTAGGAATGTCTCGCCCTAGCTTGCCCCTCCCCCCTCCCCGCTGCCCCCCACGCCTGCTGCTTCCTCCCCTCAGGCTTTGGCCCCCAGTGCCCTCCGACTCCCCTGAGCCTGACCCCCACCACACACCCCTCTCATCTCCCCCCTCTGCCATGCTCTCCTCCGTAGTCATAGAGGGACACAGGGTCCCCTGTGCCAACCCCACCCTGCCCGGGGCCTCAGCGTGAAGACCTGGGTGGCCCCTTTGCCTCCTCCCTCTGACACCTCACGCCTGCAAGTCTGGACCGTTCCGCCCTCAACATGTTTCCGATTCCTGGCCCGTCCTGAACCTCCGTGGCGACCACCTGGTCCAGGCCCCGCCCTCTGCTCCGGGCCTTGTGCAGCAGCCTCCAACTTCCTTAGACACCAGTCCGTCTGTCCGTCTGTGCAACAAGCCTCCATGATTTGGGGGACCCATTGGGGCCTCAAGGGCAGAGGGTGTGGTCCTGACACAGGTGTGCCCATCCAGGTCGCTGTGTCCACCGCCTGCTCGGCACTCCGGTGACCAGGGGGGGCAGTGGTTCCCAAATTTTCCGCTCACCGATCCCTCCAGGCATGGTGAGGGTCGGCCCGGTCAGCCTGGGTCTCCACTGTGCCCCATGTCTCCGGCACCTGGCACTGTGGAATGAATGAGTGGATGAGTGGGTGGATGAATGAATGAATGAGTGGGTGGATGAATGAGTGGGTGGATGAATGAGTGGGTGGATGGGTAGGGGAAGTGCTGGGGCAGGCCAGCCTGCTAGGACCCCAGGCCCCGTTTTAGGGGTCCCTAGGCAGGTTTCGCCTCTCCTCCTCCTGCATTCCGAGGCAGAAAGACTCAGTGTGGAGACTCCCAGAGCCTCTGGTGGGCGGAGCCGGGAGGAACGCTTGGACCGAAGCTCGGCCAGGACAGGCCACCGCTGAGGGTGGGTCCTTTCTCCTCGGGCAGTTTCTGTTTGCCCAAATTTTCCACAACCTCACCCACTTCCATGGCCACCAACACCTATTCTTTCCACATGAAAAAGACAAAGGCGTGTTGTGTGGTTTTAACGGGTTATAACGTGAAGCCGCGAACACCCGGGAGGGTGCGGGCAGAGATGAGCCCTCGCCGCCTGACCTGCCTTCTCCCTGACGCACGCCAGGAGGCCACCAGCCTCCCGTCCCCGGTCCCCGCCGTCCCCAGGACTGGAGGGCGGTGCAGGGTGGTGGCTTTCCCGCCAGGTGTGGGCCGAGGGGTGGAGGAGTGTGGCCAGGCCGGCAGAGGGCAGAGTGGGGCCACAGGGTCTCCTGCCGAGGTCCCTCCCCCACCAACCCCCAACCCCGGCTGCACCCTCTGATTTTCTTAGATAAACATTCTTTTTTTTTTTTAATGTATTTTATTAATTTTTTTACAGAGGAAGGGAGAGGGATAGAGAGTTAGAAACATCAATGAGAGAGAAACATTGATCAGCTGCCTCCTGCCCACTCCCCACTGGGGATGTGCCCGCAACCAAGGTACATGCCCTTGACCGGAATCGAACCTGGGACCCTTGAGTCCGCAGGCCAACGCTCTATCCACTGAGCCAAACCAGTTAGGGCATCAATAAACATTCTTTTTTTTAAATATATTTTATTGATTTTTTACAGAGAGGAAGGGAGAGGGAGAGAGAGTTAGAAACATCGATGAGAGAGAAACATCGATCAGCTGCCTCCTGCACGCCTCCTACTGGGGATGTGCCCGCAACCAAGGTACATGCCCTTGACTGGAATCGAACCCGGGACCTTTCAGTCCACAGGCCGACGCTCTATCCACTGAGCCAAACCGGTCAGGGCAATAAACATTCTTAATGATGATACTTTCCTGCTGGCGGGGGAGGGGAAAAGCCAGGCGGAGTGTGTGCTCAGTGAGACTCAGACCAAAGCCTCCTGTGGGTCGCTGTCCCTCCCAGGGGCCCTTCCCAGAACCTCCCTCCCCCCCCCTCCCCCGCCCCGCCATGCCATCCTCATTGCAGCTCACAGATGGCATCCGTGCCCAGGAAGGGCTGACTGTGGGCGTGGCCCTCGTGGAGCCGGGCGTTGGGGTTCTGGTCATCCCGGCGGTGTGAGCTGACCCGGCGGGGTGGCCAGAGCTCAGCGGGTCACAGGAAGAGCCCAGGACATCTGCTCTCAGGTGCCTGGCCCACGCAGCCGTGGGGGGGTGGGCGGCTGAAGCTTGCCTTCCTCGTCACAGATCATGGGATCTGGAGAAACCCACTCACGTGACGACATTCACCGCACTTGTTCACTGATTCATTCAACGGGCGTTCACCGAGGCCGACCCGGGCCCCACGTTGTGCCAGGGCGCAGCGGGGAGCCTGCCAGACGTGGCTGTTCGCTCATGGACCCTGCACCCCCGGTCACACAGCGGTCACACCGACATGGCAGCTGGAGAGTTCAGGTCCGACCGGGCCCCACCAGAGAGGGCGCTGTGGGACCTGAGTATGCGGAGAGGGGAGCTGGAGAGCAGGGCACCCAGGGGCTGGCCTGTGCAAAGGCCCTGTGGCCGCAGGAGGCCGGAGGTCAGCAGGTGAGGCACAGGTGAGGCTGCGAAGTGTTGGATCGGGCCCCGGGGCCCCGTGGGCCTCCTTAAGGAGGGTGGGGAGCCAGGGACATGGCCCTGGAAGTTCTCGCCAAAGGTGGCTCCATCTCCGTCTCGCTGTGCAAGGTCCTGCCCAGGAGAGGGAGGGGGGAGGACTCCGCATCTCTGCGGGCCTCCGGGCCTGGGTGTGGCTCTGTGCGTTTCTCGGTTGTCTGCGTGCGTGTATCTATACAGACGTGTCTGCGTGTGTCTATGTAGACGTGTCTGTAGGCATCCGTGTGCCAGTGACTAATCGGTGCCTCTCAGCTCCAACGTCACCATTGACTCCCGGTGGCTGTGGTGGGCTCCCCCGCAGGGAGGGTCTGTATCCTGCAGGGCTGGTGTTTCATCCCTCACGGTGGTGGGGCCGCTGCTGGCATCTCCTGCTCCAGAGCGCAGTGCTGCGCGTCCCCAGTAGAGGGCGCAGGAGCGACATGCAGGAGGAAGGGACCCCAGTGGTTAGGGGGGGCGGGGGTGCGGGCTGAGGGCATGGCCGGGCTCTGCCTGGTGCCAAGTTCCTGGCTCAGGCCCAACGCCGGCCTGGGGAGGGGCCCTGCCAGCTTACCCCGGGAGGTCCCAGGGGCAGGCATCACCTCGGGGACCTTTGGAACCTCGGGGATGTGGTATTCCCGCCCCATTCTCCGGAGGAGCCTGAGGGTCAGGGATGCCCAGGGCCTCGTCCAGGGTCACAGGGTCGGCAAAGCCAGGGCTGGGACCCCACGGGACAGGCAGCCCCGGCCAGGCCCCTGGGGACAAGCGGCTCATCTCTCCTGCGGACCAGCCCCGGCCGTGACGCTGTCTCCTGGGCCCCGGGAGCAGCTGGGTCAGAGCCCCGGGGAGACGGAGGCACGAGGCGCCGAGAGCTGGGGCCTGGCCCACTTTCCCATCCCCCGGCTGCCTGGGAGTCTATTTAAACCCAAACTGGCCTGGCGTGCGCCTGGGGAGACAGAACCCCAAACCTCAGTCACATGGCAATGCCGTGGCCATTGCACACGCTCCTTTGGGGTGCACACGCTCCTTTGGGGTGCACATGCTCTTTTACGGGTGCACACACTCCTTTGGGGTGCACACACTCCTTTGGGGTGCACACGCTCCTTTGTGGGTGCACACACTCCTTTGGGGTGCACACGCTCCTTTGGGGAGCACACGCTCTTTTGGGGTGCACACACTCCTTTGGGGTGCACACGCTCCTTTGTGGGTGCACGCTCCTTTGGGGTGCACACACTCCTTTGGGGTGCACACACTCCTTTGTGGGTGCACACACTCCTTTGTGGGTGCACACGCTCCTTTGGGGTGCACACGCTCCTTTGGGGTGCACACTCCTTTGGGGTGCACACGCTCCTTTGGGGTGCACACTCCTTTGGGGTGCACACGCTCCTTTGGGGAGCACACGCTCCTTTGGGGTGCACACGCTCCTTTGGGGTGCACACGCTCCTTTGGGGTGCACACGCTCCTTTGGGGTGCACGCTCCTTTGGGGTGCACACGCTCCTTTGGGGTGCACACGCTCCTTTGGGGTGCACACGCTCCTTTGGGGTGCACACTCCTTTGGGGTGCACACGCTCCTTTGGGGTGCACACGCTCCTTTGGGGTGCACATGCTCCTTTGTGGGTGCACGCTCCTTTGCCACATGAAGATGGACAGGGTCACCGTTGACTCGAGGCCTCACGGGAGAGCCAGGCACATCTCCAACTCCAGGCTGAGCCGGGTCTGTCCTCACATGGGGAGTGAGCCTGTGGGTCGGGGCCGCCCAGCCACCCGTGTCCAGGACCCGCCTGAGCCACCACCTCGCTGAGCCCCCCTCCCCCGTCTCCTTTGCCTTCTGCGCAAAGACTGAGACGGTGGCCCCAGGCGGAGTGGCCCAGCGCCCGGCATTGCTCGTAAAGGGCTCCAGGGCCGGGGTGCAGGGCGAGGGGTGAGGAACGCGAGGCCTCCTCCTGTGAGGGCTGCTGGGCGGGGTGTGTAGAAGGGGGGCTGGGGCGCCTTCTAGAAAGGAGGTGACAGAAGGCACCCCGAGACGTAAGGTGCTCCTGTCACTGGGAATCACGCGCCAGCTCTGCGGCTCCATTTTAGGGGAAGAACCAGGAAAACAAACCCGTGTGCTTCCCAGGCCCGCCTGTCGGTGCCGGGCTGCGGGGGGGGGGGGGGGAGGACGGGGGCGCCATGGCCGGCTGCGGGGGGGGGGGGCGCCGTGGCCGGCTGCGGGGGGGGGGCGCCGTGGCCGGCTGCAGAGCAAAGTCCACCGCAGGCTCTGTGTGACCTTTGAGACCTAACGTTGCACACTCACACATGCATGCCTGCACACGTGCACGCACAGACATGCAGGCACACATATGCACACAGGCACATGTGTGTACACAGACACGCACACAGGCACATGTGCACAGAGACACACCAGCACACATGTGCACTCAGCATGTGTGCACACACAGGCACCCGCATATGCACACAGGCACATGTGCACACTCAGGCACACATACCATATGTATATCCATGTGCGCACACATATGCACACAGGCACGTGTGCACACTCAGGCACACATATACAGGCACCCTTGGACAAGGTTAACAGTGTCCCCCAAAATTCATGTTCACCCCGAACCTCAGAACGGGACCTTATTTGGAAATAGGGCCTCTGCCGCTGTAATTAGTTAAAACGAGGTCACACGTGGAGAGGACACGCAGAGGACAAGGCCACGTGACGCCGGAAGCAGAGCCGGGCGATGCACTCCGGGCTGAGGACGCCCCAAAGTGCAGGCCGTGGAGGTGCCGGCGGGGGGCTGGGGCCCGCTCTCCTCAGAAGGAAGCGCCTGCCCACAGCGGGGCGTGGGTTCTGGACTGAGACCTGGGGGAGAACAGACAGCAGCCCCAGGACACTGGCACCCCTCCCCACACACTCCCGCCCACACGGCACCCAGGCCTCCGCTCAGACGCTGTGCGCAGTGCGGGTGCGGGTGGCGTCCGCCTCGCTTGGAGAGGAGGGTCCGGGCTGTCCCTCCTCGGCTCCGGGTGAGAGGGGGAAGCTGGGTGCCGTCCCTGACCCCCGGCCCCTCGGGCTTTGGGGGAAAGCTGTCCCAGGGGAGCATCAAGAGTCTACACTGAGCCCAGCCACGTGGCTCAGTGGTGAGCATCGGCCTATGAACCAGGAGGTCACAGTTCAATTCCCAGTCAGGGCACAGGCCCGGGTTGTGGGCTCCATTCCCAGTAGGGGGCGTGCAGGAGGCAGCCGATCAGTGATTCTCTCCCATCGATGTTTTTATCTCTCCCTCTCCCTTCCTCTCTGAAATCAATAAAAATATATATATTTTAAAAAGAGTACGTTGATCCTGTGCATTCCAGACTCCACCAGGGACACAGACAAGGAAGCCCCGGCCCCTGAAGACCAGCCCTGCTGAAAGGGGGTGCACGGGGAGCCGCCACCTCCCGACCCGCCCAGCCAGCCGTCTTGTGGCTGGAACCGCGAGGCCGCCTCCCTGGCCAGCCCCCTCAGCTGCCAGCCTCCCTCCGCCCGGCCTTCCGTTGGCTCCTGTCACCAGAATAGAACTCTGTTTAAAAGCCTTTTCCCGGCTCTTTTCCCCGCCCGCCCGGTAAACACGCAGCAGAAATAGCAGCCTGCAGGCTGGGGCGGGGGAGGGGGCTGCTGTGGCGGATCGGGCGAAGCTCCCGCCCGGGGGGCCGGGCCGCGTGGGCGCTGGCGGCAGCTCAGAGCGGCTTTAAATAGCTCCTCGTGGGCTTGAGCAGCACAAGGAGGCGGCCCGCGAGCCGGGGCAGGCGGAGGGGCGTGGGGCGGGCAGCGTCCTGGCAGCGGCTCGGGTGGCCGGCCGACCTCTGCACCAGGGGACCCCGCAGCTCGGCGGGCTCTGAACCCACCTCCCTGTCCCCGGAGGCCCTGGCGGACGGCTGGGCCTTAGGCAGGACCTGGGTGCCGGGAGGAGGGAGGGGTCAGCAGTTTTGACGCAGCAGGTATCTTTAGCGAGCCACCCCCGGGGAACTCCCAGGGAGAAGGGGCGCGGTGACCCTGCCCGGCCGGGGTCACCCAGACCAGGGGGCGCTGAGCAGGGGCAGGGAGAGAGGGCTGCTGCTCTTGGGCAGCACTGTCCCCGTCTGTCCGTCTGTCCGTGGAGCTGGCTGGGCTGGGACACCACCCCCTGCGGTCCGGAGGTGGCCGGGAGCCCGGCTGACCCAGATCCAGCTCTGCTGTGCTCGGCCACCTGCTCTCTGCCGGCTCCCAGCTCTGCTCACGCTGCAGCCCGGAGACCTGCTCTCCGCCGTCTCTCCCCCCCCCCTCCCCCCAGCAGGACCTGGGCCCTGGGAGCAGGTGGCGAAGGGGCAGCAGGTGCCAGGACGGATCTTCAGGGGGCGGAGCCTAGAGCTGGGCTGGAGGTGAGGGGTGAGCCCCGCCTGTGGTTTGGGCCGGACAGGGCGGCTCTTTGGGGAGCAGCTGGGCCCTCTGCCTCTGGCTGGAGCGCCTGGACCTCGGCGGCCACCCTGCCTGTGGGTGAGCAACTCCAAGAGCCTCCCTCACGGCCGGGGACACTGGCCCCCTGGGCGGGCTGTGCCAGGGAGGGACGGTGGCCCAGCAAGCACCCCTCGAGGTGGCATGAGGTGGGCTCCCCGGGAGGGGCCCCCTGGGCACAGTAGGACCTGCAGCTGGCGACCCTGCCCACAGAGCCAGCCTCCGCCGCGCAGGAGAGCGGCCCTCACAGCTGCCCTCTGATGGCACTCCGGCTCCCTCCGGCTCGGGAGGCAGCACCGGACATCGGGCCCTCCTTAGAGCTGCCTGCCGGGTCTCCCGTGGCCCGTTGTGCTGAGCTGAGACCTTGTCCCCGCGTCTCCAGAGGCAGGGGAGCTGGGAAGGGGCTGGGGTTTGTGGGGACTGGATGGCCTCTGCCCTCCCATCGCCTCCTCCAGGAAGGCACCGACCGGGCACCACGGCCGTGGGACCAAGACAGGGGAGCCGCTGTGACTCCTGGACCCCCCCCCCCCACCCACAAACTCTGCCCTCCCGCCGATACCCGGACGTGGCCACATGGCTCAGCCTCTGGGACTCGAGCGTCTGTCTTCGAGTCCCTCCGCCCGGTGCCCGCCGAGCCATGGCTGGAGGAGGGCCCTCCGGGCGCCCAGAGAGGCCACTGCCCGCGGCTGGGAGAGAGGCTACGGGCCGGGGGCTTCGCTTTATTTCATGCTGGACCAGAGGCTCACGGCGCCCGCTCCGCCCTCTCGCCAGGCAACGAGCACCCCCACGCCCAGCCGTCTCCACTCCCGGTTCAATCCCCCAGACAGCTCGGGAGTCGGGGGCGAGTCCAGTGCGTGCCCCCCACGGGCCCGGCGCCGCCTGGCTCAGCCTCGGGTCAGGCGGCTCTGCTGTTGGGGACGAGGAGCTGGGCTGGGCGTCTGCAGGCGGGGCGAGTGGGAGGGCCCCAGGGTGGAGTTCCGGGAGGAGAGCCGGGCCAGGGGCTTGGGGGCCGAGGTGTCCCTCCGGTGTCACGTGGCCTGTTGTGGCCTCCACTTTGAAACTCGCAGATCCGAGCCGAGCGAGGGTCCCCGCTCCCCAGAGGCTGTGCGGCGGAGGCCGGGCCTCAGAGGGCGTACGCCGCCCAGTAAACGATATTGACGGCCGCGAAGGCCGCGGGGAACACGGCGCGGGCGTAGATGTCGATGGTGTCCGCGTCGATGGGCTTGAAAAGGGAGCGGAGGCCTCCCTGCTTCTCGGCCGCCCCCACCTCCACCTCCACGGACCGGTAGGAGCCCAGGAGGTTCCCGGGCAGGCGGCCCGGCCGCCGGGACACGGCCAGCTCCTGGGAGACGCCGGCCGCCGAGAGGGAGAACAGCACGATGGCGTGCTTCACGTCCACCTGCCGGGGAGCAGGAGGCAGCTGAGCCGGCGCCCGGCCTGAGATGGCCGAGGTGGCCACGCGGGACCCCACCCTGGCCAGCAGCTCTGTGACCCACAGCATGCGGGAGCATGCGGGAGCGGCGGGAGCAGGTGGCAGGGGGTTGGGCGGCACGGGGGAAACAGAGCTGGCCACCCCAGCGCCTGTGGCTGTGTTTGGAGGGGGTGGGAGCTGTCCTTGGTCCTGAGCTCCAGGGAACCAGCACAGCCCGACCTCACCTCTGCCCTCCGCTCTGTGACCTTGACCTTGGCCCTCACCTCTGCCTTCCGCTCCGTGACCTTGACCTTGGCCTTTTGCTTCCTCCGGTAGTCGGCGTTGAAGTGGGCGAAGGCGTATTCCACCAGCGCGGCGAAGACGAACACGTAGCAGATCCAGAAGTACACGTCCAGCGCCTTGATGGCCGAGGCCCGCGGGAGGGAGGAGCGGGCGCTGACCATCAGGGTGGTCATGGTCAGCACCGTGGTGATGCCTGTGGGAGGCGGGCGGTGAGCCCACTGCCCCGGGGGCGGCGGGCTCAGGGGCGGGTGCAAGGCCTGGGCTCGTGGCTGACGGGGTCCCGGTCCTGCTCCCGGCTCCTGCCCGTCCACCAGCTCCCTGGGAGGGCGGCTGGGCCGGTACCTAGAGACACCCTGGCAGGCACGGCCGCCTGGCTGATCCAGAAGGAGACCCAGGACATGGCGACCAGCAGGACGGAGGGCATGTAGGACTGGATGATGTAGACACCCCGGTTCCTCCGCAGGTGGAAGTACAGGCTGAGCCGAGGGAACTGGCCGGCTGCGATGCGGGGGGGGGAGGGGGGGCGGGGGCGCGTAAGGGGGAGGAGAGGAGGGGGAGGGAAGCCGTCAAGACCCAGCACCATCCTGCCCCTCCCCCTTGCCCCTACCACGGCCCTCGGGCCCCTGTGAGCCTCAGAAGGAAGGGGGACCCTAGCCCCCTGCCTTCGCCACCACCCCCTGCAGCCTGGCCACCCAGAGGGAGGAGCTGGGGGGGGAGATCTCCCCACTGTTCAGCACGGCCCAGAGGGACCTCCTCGCAGAGGGGCCGGCCGCGCCCTGCACGGCTGAGCTCAGGGAAAGAACGGGGCTGGGCTCACAAGCCCCGATGAGCGGGCAGGAGGGGCCGGGACACGAGGCAGCCCCCAAGGCTTGGCCCTGTGCCCCTGCAGTCCTGGGGCTCCGGGGGCACCCTACACCCCTCAGGTGGCCCCCAAACTCAAGGCGCTGCTACCCCGGGAAGTGGCCAAGGACTGAGGAGTAAGACGGAGAAAAGCTGACCCAGGCCCGCCCTGGGCCGCAGCCGGTGCCCGCCAGCGGTCTACCGCTGACCCCCGGGTCCCCGGAGCTGGCGAGGGCCTCAGCCGAATGCCCGGGAAACCCGGAGCCGGGCTCCCAGGGAGAGGCCAGAGGCCACGTTACCCGACTTGAAGTTCATGAGCTCCGTGGTGAAGCGGTAGCTGGTGATGGTGAACTGGGCCAGCTGCAGCTTGTCCAGCCCGTGGATCTGCTCCTGGTTCTCCGACCAGTAGTAGACGATGTCTTCGGCCGAGTAGCCGTCTGCGGGAGAGCCCACGTGGGCAGCGGGGCCCCGGCCCAGCCCCTGCCCGCAGCTGGAGACCCTGCCCACCCAGGGGGGCCTCGGCGGTGGGCGGGGCCCGAGGAGCTGGTGCGAGCGCAGGTCCCCATCCCCAGGCGGCCCAGCCGTGCAGGTCCACGCCTCCCTGGGCTCGGGGCCCGGCTGTGCGGGGCGGGGCACCGACACCCACTTCTGCTCCTGCCCGGGCTTCTGGCTCCCCGGAGGCCCCATCCCCGCCCCTGAGCCGGGCCAGCTGCACAGGGAGGGCCCGGCCAGCCGAGCCCCCTGCCCGCCCACAGCAAGGTCCCCGAGACGCGGGCGCTGCCCGGGAGCCGGAGGCCGGCACTCACAGCTCTCCAGGTGCAGCGTGCACTCCTGCTCGTCCATGGGGTACTTGGCCAGGTCCATGTCGCAGGCCACCGTGGCCGTGATTCTGTGCGGACAACACAGCGGGGAGGTCCCAGGGGGAGGCAGGCCCTGGAGGCCGGCCGCTCCCTGACCCAACGGGCAGAGGCCCTGTGCCCGCCTGAGGGGCCCCTCCCAGGAGCCCCGGCCGCGCCCATGGGCTTGGGTGGCTCCGGGGTGGACAGAGAATGAGTGGGTCTCCCTTCAAGAACGAAGGACGGGCCCTGGCCGGTGTGCTCAGTGGGCAGAGCGTCGGCCCGAGGACGAAAGGGGCCCCAGTTCGATTCCCGGTCGGGGCACATGCCCGGGTTGTGGGCTCGATCCCCAGTGGGGGGCGTGCTGGAGGCAACCGATCAATGATTCTCTCTCATCATTGAAGTTTCAATTTCTCTCTCCCTCTCCCTTCCTCTTTGAAATCAATTAAAAAAAAATTTTTAAAAAAGAATAAGGACTAAATTTCATTCACTTTCTTTGTCCTTCAAAATGCTGTCTGCGGCCCTGACCGGTGTGGCTCAGTGGATAGAGCATTGGCCTGTGGACTGAAAGGTCCCAGGTTCGATTCCGGTCAAGGGCATGTACCTTGGTTGCGGGCACATCCCCAGTAGGAGGGTGTGCAGGAGGCAGCTGATCAATGCTTCTCTCCCATCAATGTTTCTAACTCTCTATCCCTCTCCCTTCCTCTCTGTAAAAAAATCAATAAAATATATTTTAAAAAATTAAATTAAATTAAATTAAAACTCTAATCCAGTGGCTCTCCAACTTAAAAAAAAAAAAAATGCTGTCCGTGGCCCAGCGGCCAAGCGTCCTGGTTTTACAAGAGAATTTTTTTTTTAAATATATTTCTTTATTGATTTCAGAGAGGAAGGGAGAAGGAGAGAGAGATAGAAACATCAATGATGAGAGAGAACCACTGATCGGCTGCCTCCTGCACGCCCCCAACTGGGGATCAAGCCCGCAACCCAGGCATGTGCCCCCGACCGGAATCGAACCTGGGACCCCTCAGTCCGCAGGCCGAGGCTCTATCCACTGAGCCAAGCCGGCCAGGGCTTCCAAGAGAATTTAGATTCCTATGTAAACCTCCTGATTTTCAAAATGTTGGCAACTAATTCCATGTTTAAAAGGCATGTGTCAGAAAACACATGTTCAACGATACGAACACGCATGATCGTAGCAGTGCCGCTCACAGTCGCCAGAAGGTGGGACCCTGGGTGGCGCATCAGCCCGAAGAGGGACGGAGCCGTGACCCATGTTCCGACGTGGATGCGCCTCAGAGACGCCACGTGGACGCGCGAAGCAGTGTGGGGCGCGTCTGTACAAAGTGCGTGCAGAGGGGCAGGTCCCGAGACAGAGGCTGGTGACTCCCGGGGTTCGGGGGGGGCGGGGGGGGCGGGGAGCCACCACGTCATGGGTGCGGGGTCTCCTTTTGGGGGGATGACATGTTCTGGAGCTGGACAGAGGCGATGATTGGACAGTTCGGTGACGGCTGTGTCGCTGAATTGTTTATTTGTTGTTCATCCTCATCTGAGGGTGTTTTCCATGGATGTTCAGAGAGAGGGAGAGACGGGCATGTGCCCCGACCAGGGCCTGGGCCGGGGAGGAGCCTGCAACCGAGGTACCTGCCCTTGACCGGACTCGAACCCGGGACCCTTTGGTCCACAGGCTGATGCTCTATCCACTGAGCCACACCGGCCAGGGCTGAATTGTTCATTTTAAAAGGGTTCATCTTATGCCGTGTGAATTTTCCCCCATTTTTTTAAAAAAAGGCAGCGGCCGTGTTGGCCAGAAGCTGAATCTGTCTGTGCCGCTGGCAATCTCCGCCGTCACGTTTGCTGAGCAGTGGCTGCTGGTCGGAGGGTGTAAAGAGCCCCCCTCACCCCCCCGTGAGCCCGGGTCCCGCGGCTCACCGGATGCTGTACAGGATCACCCCGTCGGGCTGCAGCCGGATGAGCTTGTTCTCCACGGTCACGTCGTGGAACCAGGCGGACTTGGCGTTGACGATGAAGGTGTCGGGGAGCCAGAGCCGGTCCACGAAGCGGCTGTCCAGGCCCAGCGTCTCGTTGGTGTGGTTGTAGGACAGCCGGCCGTCCCGCCAGCTCTGGTGCAGGAACACGGTCATGGTGTACTCCTGGGGCGGGAGGGCCTGCCGTCAGCCGCCGTCCTGGGGCGCCCGTCCAATCCTGGGCGCGGGCGGGCAGAGGCCGGCACACCTACCATGTTCACCTCGGAGATGTGGTCGATGCTGGCGACCTCGATGGCAAGCGCCACGTTCACGGGGGGACCTGCGGGGAGGGAGCAGGCTGAGGCCAGACCCTGCACACGCACATGCACATGCACACACACATGCACGCATACACATGTACATGCGCACACGCACACGCACACGCACGGACCCAGGCCAGGAAAGCCCAGGCAGGCGAGACTGTGACCAGCGGGCTGTAGGAGGAGCCATGTCAGTCCCAGTCTGCAGGGAGGCCTAGGGGATCCACCTTCCCAGCTGTGTCCCTGGGGGCCGGCGCTCACGGTGCGATGCCCCCTCAGGGGAGCCAGGCCAGGCCCGGGGTCACCGGCGCCCCCCCCCCCGCCCACCTCCGATGCAGGGGCGGAAGTTCCGGGCGTAGCCCTCCATCAGGTGGTCCAGGTTGGGCAGCCAGGAGATCTCCAGGTTGGAGCCCACGTAGTCCCCAATGTCATTCATCGCCCTGGAAACGCAAGGCCCGAGGTCGCAGGCGGCGCACCGGGGATGGGCCCGGCCTGCGCTGGGCCGGTGGACACGGAGGGCCACGCTGAGAGCCCGCCGGCCAGGCACCCTGCCGGAGCCGGGGCCCAGGGAGGCGCCGAGCCCGGGGCTGCTCCATTTGTCCCCCGGCCTCTGCTCAGCATCCGCCCCTCCAGCGTGGCCTGGACAGAGGCCGCCAGGGTCAGGCGGAGCCCCAGCCTGGGAGGAGCCCCTGCGCCCTCCACCAAGGGCCCCCAGAGGGCAGCCAGCCCCAAAGCCCCCACATTAGGGCCTCCCATCCGTCAGGCCTCAGGGGACCCCGACAAGGGCCCGTCACACCTCTCGCCCCCGAGGAGGACGCGTCCTGCCGGAGGGACTCAGAGAAAGGACGCAGGACCAGGAGGCTGAGGGCCAGGGAAAGGGAGGGGCGGCTGAGGTCCCCAACCTGCCTCGGGCCAGGCCCAGAGCCCGTGGGGAGGCTGCAGCCGCCTCCTGACCTCTGGCCCCAGAGCCCCCAATTGCCATGTGCTTCTGGAGCTGAGCCGGACCCCAGAGAAGCTGGGGGCCAGCCTCCTGGTTGCAGGGTGATCCCACCGACACCCTGGCAGGCCCCTGTGGGTGCCACACGCCTGGCGGGCACCCTGAGGCCCACACCCGCCAACAGCCGGAAGCACGGAGCTCCCGGCGGCTCCCCCGCCCACCCTCCTTCCGCTCACCCGCCCTGGGGTGAGCAGTGGCCCCAAAACTCATGCCACCCAGACCCCAACGTGGGACTTATTTGGAAGTGGGTCTTCGCACGGTGATTGGCTAAGATGAGGCCGCACTGGCTTGGGGAGAACAGACACGGGGGGAGGCCCCCTGACCTCCCAGGCCCAGCGCAGCCCAGGCCCGAGGCCCGGGAGCTGGGAGGGGCCCCCCGTGGATGCTCCCCGCGGCCTCGGAAGCAAGCAGCCTGCCCACACCTGGACGGCGGACTTGGCCCCCAGAACTGGGGGAGGACCCGGCCCCCAAGTCTGTGGTCGCTCGTTCCAGCCGCCCCTGCACACTCACACCCACATCCAGCCACCGGGGGCCACCGTGGGGGAGGCAGAGCCGGGAATGACGGGGGGCATCCAAGAATGACTCTCCCCCGGCCCGCGTGGCTCAGCGGTTGAGCTTTGACCTATGAACCAGGAGGTCACGGTTCGATTCCCGGTCCGGCCACATGCCCGGGTTTCAGGCTCGAGCCCCAGGCGGGGGCGTGCAGGAGGCAGCCGGTCCATGGCTCCTTTCTCTCTCATCACTGGTGTTTCCCTCTCCCTTCCTCTCTGAAACCTACATGTATATACTTACATGTGTATTTGTATTTATGAACATATATATATACTTATGAATAACCCTCCTGTTAGTCTCTGAATCACTTCTATTCCGACAAGGTCACCTTGGGCCCCAAGGCTGGCCTGTGCCCGTGGGGGAGACATGAGGGACCAAGATCTGGACCCGGGGCCCTGAGACCGGGCTCCCTGTGCCCGGAGGCGGACCCGCCTGCCCAGGGGCCCACGCCGCTCCTATAGGCCGCCCTCCCTTCTGGGTTCCCACCACCCTGCCGGCCACGCCTCCCCTCCCCACAGTGGAGCCCCAGCCCGGCTCCCCCGCATCCTGCTCCCTCAGGGACCGTCTCCTTGTCTTCGGCGGCCGGGCCCCTGGCTCCGGCTCCCCAGTGCCCGTCCCCGCAGCCAAGCTGAGGCCCCGTGGGCGGCCGCCGTGCCCAGCCCCTTGCCCAGCGCCTCACGTGGCCGCTGCAGCCCAGGCCTCTGTGCTCCCCCAGACCAATGCTTCCTCGGAGCCTCTGTCTCCTCCCCTCCCCTTTCCCCGGGGGAGGCGGAGTGGACGGGACCCACGGAGACAGAAGGGGGCCTGGCCCAGCCCGGGGCCACCAGGGGCCTGCGTTTCTGGAGCAGCAGCGGGTGGGGCTGGAGTTCCAGGGCTGAGGGTACAGCCCAGCCTCAGCCTCAGGTGCAGCGCCGGGCCCCGCCCCCTGTGCTGGACGGGGGGGCGGGGGCCAGCACCCCGGGGGCTGCCTGGGCTCGAGAGGCCCCTTGTCTGTTTCACTCGTGGCCTTCTGAGGAAGGCTGACCTTGAACCAGGAGCTTCTTAGCTGATGACACTTGCAGACCCTCAACCTGTGCCCTGGATGGGCCCACCTGGGTGACGGCCCGGCCCAGGATGGGGGGGGGGGGCAGGTGCTTTGTAGCAAAGGATCAAAAGGAATTAGAGACGTCCCGCCCCCGGGAAGCACGGTTTGAAGGGCGATGGAGGCCACGCTGAAGGTCGCTGCAGAGGGATGGGGAAGAGGCGTTATTTTTGGACCAGCCCAGCTGCCACCCAGCGGCAGCGCAGCCGGAACCAGGTCGGCAGGAGACGCCGTCCTTCCAGGCCTCGGGCTGCGGGCCAGGTGACACACTCCTGCCACCCCACCCCACGCCCACCCGGGGCTGAGGGCCAGGCCCCGGTCAGGCCCAGGGGCGGCCCCTCCGTGAGGCTGGCCCGGAAGCGGCCGGACGCCAGGAGATGGCTCAGCCTCCGCGACCTCAGGGGGAAGGGGGCAGGCTCTCCCTGATGTCACTTCCCACCCAGGGAGGCGCTGCTGCCCACCGGCTGTGCAGGGGTGTGGCGGTCCAGACGCCAGGAGGGCACGCTCCGTGCCAGTCCGGGTTCTGGGGGGCAGGAAGGGGGTGGGCGCCACGCAGGGAGCTCAGCGTGGAGGTGACTGTGGTGGCTAACAGCATCTTGGGAGAGAGCTGCTGGCCGTGACGGCCCAGGACCCCACGGGGCCTCGGGGCAGGGTTCCCTCTGGGGAGATGAGCACACGTGCAGGGGCACGGGCCTGGCTCAACCCCCTGGGCGGAGTGGCCACTGTGAAGTGGCGGCAGCCCCCGCGCCCTGGGTGCCTGCAGGCCTCGCCCCCTCCCGTCCCGTCACCGTCCGTGCCCCTGGAGACAGAAGGGGAAGGTGGGTGTACGGAGTGAAGCCGGGGTCCTCCTCTCCCAGGACCCCCCCCCATCGCACACACACAGCCCACGGATCCCTGGCGGCTCTGTTTTTAGAGCAACACCCGCCGCGCTGGCACCGCAGTTACCAAGGCAAAGCGGAGCCGCCAGGAGCGCACGGTGAGCCGGAGGCAGGAGCTGCGGGCGCGGCTTCTCCAGGGAGATGAGGTGCCAGCAGCAGCGAAGACCACCCACGCGGCGCGCAGCTGGTGAGAGCGGTGCCCACGCGGCAGTGGTGGTCGGACTCCGGGGAGGCACGGCTCTGACCGGCCCCCCAACGCTGCAGGCACGTGCTTCTCGCCCCACAGAGCGCCCCCCCCCCACCCCGGCCTGGGCTATGGCCCGGCAGCCTGAACAGGCACCCCCTGTGAGTCCCACTGTACCCCCTGCAGCGGGGGTGAGGACCCGGACCCCGAGGCGCGAGGGGTGCAGTCCTTCTGCTCTCTGGGGCGGAGGGACACGGGAGCTGGTGGAGGGAGGCCGTCTGGAGGTGGCCGCCGAGGCCCGCCAAGCGCAGGCTCCCGTGGGCCGGGCCACGGCCTGGCAGCCTTCCGCACACGCGGGCCCGTCCTCGCCCACACCCGGGGCCAGGCGGGGTCGGAGTTCAGAATGTGTCAGGCTCCAGCGAGGCGGGGGGTGCCCGAGCCCGTGCAGGCCTGGGGGGCTGGAGAGCTTCCCCGCGGGACACGTACAAACGCCCTGAAATCGGGCGGTGACGGCAAACGAACCCCTTGTCCGAGCGAGGCAGGCTTTCCCGCCAGATGAGTCTTGGGGTCACACTTGGGCTGAGATGTTAGGGCTCAGAGAGCCTTGGATTTCAGAGGTCGTGGCCGTGGCCGTGGGCCTGGGTCGCCAGCTGACCGGGGCGTCCGGCACCTGCGGCGACGCCGCCTCCGCCTGCCCCTCCCTGGTCTGGGCAGGAGGGAGGCGGGAGCAGGAAGGTCCACGGGGCTGATGAAGGGCACAGCCCGCCCAGGACGAGAACAACCGCACGTCAGCCCTGCCCGGGACCGGGGCACGCGGCCCGGCACTGCCAGGCCCAGGCCTCCACGCCACCTACAAGGAAGCTCTGACCAAGCCCGCCTCCCCCCCCCCCCCCCCCCTCCCCCAGGACGGGCTGCCCGAGAGCCTGCAGCAACACAGGCTGGCGGTCGGCCGCTCGGCTCTCCATCCTTTGACATCAGTGGGCTGACTGACATCCCAGATACAGGTGGGGGGGTCGTCTGGTTTGTGTGTGTGTGTTTTTGTTGTTGTTGTTAATCCTCCCCTGAGGTATTTTTTCCAGGGATTTTTTTACAAAGAGGGGAAGGGAGGGGGCGAGACAGAGAGAGAAACATCAGTGTGAGAGAGACACATCGATTGGCTGCCTCCCGCAGGCTCCCCGACCAGGGCCGGGCATCGAGCCTGCAACCGAGGTGCGTGCCCTTGAACCTGCAACCGGTCAGCCTTCTGGCCGACGCTCTAACCACTGAGCGACCGGCCACGGGGGCGGGGGGGGGGTCTGTTTTTGCTCGGGTTTCTCTGCAGAGCCCTCTCACCAAGAGTCCCTCCACTCGCATGGGAGGTGGCCAGGCCCCGGCTCAGGCCGCTGGGCGGCTGGTGCCCAATTCACGTCCCCACGGAGGAGAAGAGCGAGCAGGGGCCCTGCTGGTCCCCGGGGGACGGGGGAGGGCAGCCAGCTGGGGAGGGGGCCCCCTTCCTTCTCTGGGGGCGGGCGCTCATCCCCTCCTGACTGTAGGGGCGCCTGGCTGGCTCCCACCTGCACACTCCAGAGCTCAGGGGGCGCCCTTTGAAATGGCCCCGGAG
Source organism: Eptesicus fuscus (assembly GCF_027574615.1). Classification (NCBI taxonomy): domain Eukaryota; kingdom Metazoa; phylum Chordata; class Mammalia; order Chiroptera; family Vespertilionidae; genus Eptesicus; species Eptesicus fuscus. The sequence goes on along the minus strand of NC_072481.1, from coordinate 711,594 downwards.
AGGGGACCCCCGCGCCGGCCGCACTCTCACCCCGGAGAGGGGACCCCCGCGCCGGCCGCACTCTCGAGGACCGCCTTCCTGCCGCCCTGACCTGCTCCGGGGCCAGGACCTGGGGGTGGCCCTGCTCACCCGGGGAGGGGGCAGCGGCTCCTGTTCCCGGATCGCTCCTGCCCTCCTGCCCGCAGCTACGCCTGCCGAGCGCGCAGCCCGCGCCTAGAAGGGCACCCTCCGGCCGGGACCCGCCACGCAGGGACCCGCCAAGTGCCGGGCTCCGGGCGGAACTGGGAGCAGCTCCCGCCCGCCTCCCGCCCCGCAGCGCCAGTTCAGCACCCGGACGGCGGACAGCGCCCTGCGCGCGGACCCCGCAGGCGGGAGTCCCGGGGAGGAGGGGGACCGGCACGGGGAGACGGGGCGGGGGGCAGGGAAGACGGGGCGAACTCGGGGTGGGGGGCGGACACGGGGGTGAGGGTGGGACAGGGCGCGAGCGCGGGGGCATGCGGGAGGGCAGACTCCCTCCGGCCGCCCCGGCTCGGCTGCGGCGCGCTCACCTGGTGCCGCGGGGCTGGGGCGCGCAGAGCAGGAGGAGCGGGGGCAGCAGCCAGGCCAGCTCGTCCATGGCCTCGGGGTGCCGGGCGCCGGGGGGCGCGGGGCCGGGGGCCGGCAGGTCGCGGGCGCTCGCGAAGTTGCTTCCCCGGCGGCCGCGGCGGCGCACAGGCGGGCGGAGGCGGGAGGGCGCGCGGCGCGGGGCGGGCGCGAGGGCGGAGGAGCGCAAAGCGGAGCCGCCCCACCTGGCGCCCCGCCCGCTCCGAGTCCGCCGACTCCTCCCCGCGAACCCGCCGCCCCGCAGCCGCGAGCACCGCCCCCCTGGCTCCCCGGACCCGGCCTGGGGTCTGGCTCGGCAGGCCCACCGCTCCGCGCACAGCCCGGGGGAGGCGGCCGCCCGGGCCGGGTCAGGGGCCTCCGGACGGACGGGCGGCGGGACCTGGTCTCCGAGGCGGAGTTGACCAGTTTGCGGGGCTGTTTGTGGGGCTCACGGGCCAGAGGAGCTGGTTGGGGCGGCGCGGGGGCTGGGGTGGGGGTGCCGGCGTCCCTGGGGAGACCCCACCAGCACCCCGTCCAAAACCCTCCACAGTCTGGGCCGAGCGCCGACCTAGGAGCCAGGAGGTCACAGGAGGTCACGGTTGGGTTCCTGGGTTCGATTCCCGCTCAGGGCACATGCGCGGTTGCGGACCTGATCCCCAGTGGGGGCGTGAGGAGGCAGCCGAGGAGTGATTCTCTCTCATCATGGATGTTTCTCTCTCTCTCATCCTCTCCCTTCCTCTGACATCAATAAAAATATATTTTTTAAAAACCTCTCAACACAGCGTCGGAGCGGTACCCCCGGGACGGCTCTGCCCACCCCAGCCGAGCGGCCCGGAGGGGGAGGGGGTGTCGCTGCTCCCCTGGCCAGGCCACAGCCGGGGTGACCTCTCTGCCAGGCGGTCAGGCCCCATCACGCCTGGCCACATCCGGCCGCCCCCTCCAGGAGCCGCGCTGACGGCTGTGCCCCAGACACAGTGGCATCCACCCTCCCCACCCCCCAAAACGCTGAGGAAGCCGGGGCCGGCACATTTCCTATTTTAGTTCCTTTGAACAGAAAATTCTGCAGCAGTTTCCCAAAAAAAGCTGATCCCCAACTTCAGGCCTTTATTCACGTCTGGACGCGGTATCAGCTGCCAACACGGCGCTGCCCGTGGGGACACGAGCACGGGCGGTGGTCCTGGGCGGCCTGTCCCCGCCGGCGCAGGGCGGGTGGAGGGGGCGCGGGCGGGCTGTGCAGCTGGACATTTGCACCCCAACCCTGAGTGCCAGGAACGGAAGGAGGGCTGGTCCCAGCTCTCTCCCCCCGAGCGGGAAACGGGCCCCAAGAACGCCCGCCAGGTCTCAGCGACATGCCCCCCGCGGGGGGTCCTCCCGCCCTTGCTGACCTGGGTCCTTCCGGGCCGGAAGCCCTGGGCTCCAGGTGCCCACGGGCAGCACATCCGAGTGTGTGCCTGCGGCCACGCGGCCTCGTTCCCACGTGTCCATCTGCCTGGCTTTGCTGGGGAGCCGAGGAATTAATTCATGAAAAACAAACAAAACACAGAGCCCAGAGCACGGCCGGCTCCGAGCGAGGGCCGGGAGTGTCCCCGAGGGTCATCGTCCACCCCGCCCGAGACAGGGACCCTGTGCGCCTGCCTCGTCAGGGCGTCGCCTGTGTCCACGCCTCCGGTGTACACTAGGCGATTAATAAATGCAGGAACACACGGGCTCAGAGTCTCCAAAGCCAGCGCAGAGGTGTGTGGACCACGCAGGCACCTCCTCCTGCCTTTCCGTCCTGAGCTTTGGGCCCCGTGCGGACGGTCGGTCTCTGCCCTGGTCCCGGCGTCTCTCAGAGGCTGTCAGCACCGGGACCTTCTCAGTATTTATTTTATTTAGTTGTTTTTTTAAAAATATATTTTATTGATTTTTTACAGAGAGGAAGGGAGAGGGACAGAGAGTTAGAAACATAGATGAGAGAGAAACATCGATCAGCTGCCTCCTGCACACCCCCCACTGGGGATGTGCCCGCAACCAAGGTACATGCCCTTGACCGGAATCGAACCTGGGACCCTTCAGTCCACAGGCCGAAAGAGAGAGAGAGAGATTGATTGGTTGTTTCATTTATTTCTGCATTCTTTGGTTGGTTATTGTATGTGCCCTGACCAGGGATCAAACTCGCAACCTTGGCGCATCGAGGTGACACTCTGATCAACTGAGCTACTCGGCCAGGCCCGGGACCTTCTCGGTACTGAAAGGAGGGGGGCTGTGAGCCCAGCTGCAGGGCCAGGGCGGACACCTGGCATCAAACCGACTCCTCTCCCTCCAGCCTGGAGGCAAACCCCCTTCAAAACCCGAGGAGAGAGAGAGGTCAAGAAGCTACCTGCTGCCCGGCCGGCGTGGCTCAGAGGTGGAGCATCGACCTATGAACCAGGCGGCCACGGTCTGATTCCCGGTCAGGCCACAGGCCCGGGTTGCAGGCTCCATCCCCCGTGTGGGGCGTGCAGGAGGCAGCCGATCCGTGATTCTCTCTCACCATCGATGTCTCTCTCTCTCCCCCTCTCCCTTCCTCCCTGAAATCAATAAAAGCGTATTTTTTAAATAAGAAGCCCCCTGCAGACCACAGACTCGCAGCAGCAGCCTCCCTCCCCGAACACCAGGGGTGCTGGCGACCCCGAAATCCAAAGGCCCCTCTCTTCCCCGGGCGTGCGGGCTGCTCGGGCACCGTGTGGCTCCTGGTCGGCTTCCGTTGGGATCTGGAGAATGGGGTTCTCCTGGTTCCTTCTCCAAGGAGTTCGAGGCGCTTCTGAGCCTCCCTTGTCCCACGGGCACCAGCTCCACCCAGACTCGCTCCAGGACCGGGAGGACCACCCCGGGGCCTCAGCACAGCCCGGAAAGCAGGCCCCGGTCCTGGGCCCCGCCCTGACCCCCAGGCCCACTTCGCTGGGGACAGGGTGGCAGCGTCCCAGCTCTGCTCCCACCTGGCTGTGCGGCCTCACAAGTGACTTTTCCCGGCTTTTTTTTTTTTTTTTAATTTATTTGAGAGAGAGGAAGGAGGAGAGAGAGAGAGATAGAAACATTGATGAGAGAGAAACATCAGCATTGATAGCTGCCCCCCCCCGGACTCCCCCCACTGGGGATCAAGCTGGAGACCCAGGCATGTGCCCTGACAGGGAATCGAACTGACGACCTCCCGGTGCAGGGGCGGATGCCCAGCCACTGAGCCACACCGGCCGGGTCAGCTTCGTTGATTCGTTCGCAAAGGGCGGACGTGAGAGGGGCAGCTGGCGTCCTGGCATCGCAAGCCCAGGAGGCTGACGGCGACTCCAGGGAATGTGTTTCCTGACTCGGGGTAACGGGCCGTTTTCTCTGAAAACCCGTCCGACTGGCAGGCACCTCCGCCACCCCCTTCCCTGGGGCCCTCGGGGAGGCCCTGTTCTTATCCTCTCCGGGTGTTTGGGGGAAAGGAGAACCCCACCCTCCAGGTGCGACTTTGGTGAAACTTTCAGAATAGCAAGCAGGTCTCTGTCGGCGGAGGCCCCTGTTTCAGGCCAGGTCTGTGCTTGCCACCGGGCACCTGGGCCGCCCTCCCTGGTCTTGGCAGCCGGGACAGCCGGGCCCGGGGGCCTGGTCCCCGACCACGGAGCACAGACGACAGAGAAGCTCTGGGGTCCCCGCCAGCGTACCAAGTGCCCGAAGCCCCCCAACGCTCCCCGCGCTGCCCGTGTTCCGGCCCTGGTCAGGCACCGCACGACCCCCAGCCTGGCCATCTCTCTCTCTCTCTCTCTCTTTTTTTTTAAATCCCCACCCGAGGATATTTCCCATTGATTTTAGAGAGAGAGGAAGAGAGAGGGAGACACAGAGAAAAACATCCATGTGAGAGAAACACGTCGATGGGTTGCCTCCTGCACGAGCCCCGACCAGGGCCCGGGCTGGGGAGGAGCCTGCCACCGAGGTACGTGCACCTGACCGGAATCGAACCCGGGACCCTTTGGTCCGCAGGCTGATGCTCTACCCACTGAGCCACACCGGCCAGGGCTGCCAGGTCCAGTTCGCGCCCCTCGTGCCCGCGGCCCCTGAGGCAGACAGCCTCCTTCCCTCAGATCAGACCAGGCGCATATCCGACCAGGTGACGCCGAAACTTGTCCCGAATGGCCGGCCGGAGGTGGCTGTCCGCCAGGCAGGACACCCGCACAGCCCTGGGATCTGGGCTCGGGGAGCGGCTGCCATCCCAGCCTGTACCCGGTGCAGGCAGGTGTCACGCTCCCCCATATGGCACTGAGCAGGACCGGCATGCACCGGCCCTGGGAGGTACGGCAAGTGCTTCCTGAGCCCCTGTAGTGCCACACGGCTGTGGACAGCAGCGCCCAGGGGGCAGCGGGAAAGGCCCCCCCCCACACACACACTCACACTCGGTCTGCAGGTCTGTCTGGTCCCGCGGCCCTCAGCGGAGAGTGGACACCGGGCCCCTCAGCGGAGAGTGGACACCGGGCCCCTCAGCGGAGAGTGGACACCGGGCCCCTCAGCGGAGAGTGGACACCGGGCCCCTCAGCGGAGAGTGGACACCGGGCCCCTCAGCGGAGAGTGGACACCGGGCCCCTCAGCGGAGAGTGGACACCGGGCCCCTCAGCGGAGAGTGGACACCGGGCCCCTCAGCGGAGAGTGGACACCGGGCCCCTCAGCGGAGAGTGGACACCGGGCCCCTCAGCGGCAGCCCCTTCTGCCTCCTTTCTTTGGTTCAGCACTTTGCCAGGACCTTGCAGCGCAAGGGAAGGGCTGGTGCCAAGGCCGGGCGGGCGGGGGGCTGGCCCGAGTCCATCGGGGCAGCAGGATGCGCCCCGGGCGGCAGAGGTGACTCACGGGGAGCGGGAGGGGAAGCGGCCGGCCGCTCTGTGTGCGGTGCTGTGTTCCTTTCCGGGGGACACGGACCAAACGGGACGAAGCAGCGACGCAGACCGCGTTTCCTGGCGGCGGTGTCGTTATCCGTCCTGTGACTTTCCGATGGAATCCACTCGGCGGCGAGGCAGAGGGAGCTTGGCAGGAAGGATGGAATATGGAATCCTTTCAGCAGCCGGAGATCAGCCGCTCCGTAAACAGGGGGCCAGTCACCAGGAAACAGGCTTAGCGTTGTTGCCGTTTTTAGTAATCACCCCGCCCCCTCCCCGCGCCCCAGAACCCATATCCTTGGCCGCTTGGAGCGGTTTTTTCTCCACGAATTAACTAGATGCTCAAGTGTAATTGCTCGCGGTTCCCGTGGAGAAGTCAGAGTCCTATCCTCCTGTCTTAGGTGTTCTCCAGAGGCCATTTGAATTCTTCGATGTGATAGAAAATGAACAATTCCTGACCAAAGGGCTGTCAATCAAGTGAGAAAAACATCCTCCTTTAGATGCAACAACCGGGTGACAACCTGGAACTCCCGCAGAAGGCTGCGTGCACCGGGAGTCGCTGCGCCCCGGGGGGGGGGGGGGGGGGGCGAGCTGCCCTCTGCGGAGAGCACGGCCCCTCTGCCGCCCTCTGGTCCTGGCTGCCTGTCCTCGGGGCAGGGTGCTGGAGAGAGAAAAGCAGAGAGGCCGTCATCTCTGAATGCTCGATCACTGAATACTTTCCTTAAACTTCTTCAGGAAAGGCCCCTCGCCCGGCCGGCGGGGCTCAGTGGCTGAGCATCGACCTGTGAACCAGGAGGTCAGGGCACAGGCCTGGTTGTGGGCTCGATCCCCAGTGTGGGGCGTGCAGGAGGCAGCTGATCAATGATTCTCACCAATGATGTTTCTATATCTCTCTCTCTCCCTTTCTCTCTGAAATCAATAAAAATATATTTAAAAGAAGAAGAGGAGGAGGAAGAAGAAGAGGAGGAGGAGGAGGAGGAGTCCCTACACAGGTCAAAATCCACTTAACAAGTATGTGAGTATGTGTGCAATTATTCCCCCCGCACCCCCCCTCGCCATGGGCCAAGTCTTGCCCTCGCTGTTGGGTGAGAATAAGATAGTAAAGGCCCCGCCCGCCTGGGCCTCAGGGTCTAGGAGAAAACAGGCATCAGTGAGGGAACAGAAAAGACGCCGTTTTGTGCAGCACGGGCGAGGAGGGGTGTAAGCCAGCGCACAGCAGGCGCAGCTGCTCGGACACCTCGGGGGCGGGAGGGCCTTTCTGGGAGGGAGCCTGAGAGCTGGGACTCACACCTGTCTGTTCTGGAGAAAACGCCAGCCGCGTCCAGAGCCAGGTGAGCCCTGGCCAGTGTGCGCAGTAGGGCACCCGCCCCTGCACCGAAGGGTCCGGCCGCCTGAGGTGAGATGGGAAATGACGTGATCGGAAGACGGGACCCTGACCTGGGCCGGTGCCTGCACCGCCACCGGGATTCAACCCCCTGCAACGCTCAGCACGCCACCTCGCCAGCCCGCGCCCTGGCTCCAGCCTGTCCTTCCTCTCCCCCAGGAGGAGGGGCCTCCTCGTGGGCTACCCAGGAGCTCGACTTTCACCCTTAGGGTGTCAGCACGACTCAGCCAGGCCCCGCACTGCTCTGCTCCCGACGCCCCGCCCTCGTCCTCCTTCCCCATCAGACCGGCCACGCTCTCCCAGTTCGTTGGCGGTGAAGGTGTGACCGATGGGCTGCCTCCTTGTTGGCGGCGTCCACACACCGCAGGTCCTCGAAGACCCGCGCTCCCGTCGTTTCATTAGGACGTGGATGACACGCTGGAGGGCGTGCTTCCTGTTTCCATGCACCAGTGGTAAGCTGGCTTCCTCCCGCGGAGCGGCACTCAGCCACAGACCCTGTCCAGGACGTGAGCTGAGAGCTGACTGTGCCTCCGCCCAGGTGGGCCCCTGGGGGCCAGCCGGCCAGCGAGTGACCCGGTCACCGGCCCCATCTCACCACCTGCCTTATCAGGCCGTTCTGGGCTGGTTCTGGTCTTGGCTGTCCTTCCCTTCTTGTTTTAAATCTATCTTTGCTGCTTTTAGAGAGAGAGGAAGGGAGAGAGATAGAGAGACATGGGCCCGAGGGATCAGCACCTCCTGCACGCCCCCTGCTAGGGATGGAGCCTGAAACCCGGGCACGTGCCCCGAACGGGAATCGAACCCGTGACGTTCCGGTGCACGGGACGACGCCCAACCAACTGAGCCAACCGCCCAGGGCCTCCTTCCCGGCCGTAGTCGACCCGCATTCACCATCCACAGGGAAAGGCCCAGAGAAGCAAGCTGATACGGACGAAGCCCCATAACTCGTGGGGAAGGGGAAGGGAAGTCTAATTCCTCTCACAAAAACGATCCTGGGTTTCTATGGCGACTCAGTCCGTTCCTCAAGTCCCAAATTCTGAGAAGGGAAAGACCGGGCACACCGAAGGACAGAGGCCACGACGTGGTGCGACTGGCAATTTCCGGTTCTCACGGGGGAGGTGCTTTCTGCCAGGCTTCATGGCTCTGATGGGTGGCCGTCCCCGGAAGACACTCAGAAACCTCCCAGGCTCACTGTGGCACCGGAGCCTCAGGTCCGGGCCGGCCGGTAGCCAGCAGGGCCAGCTGCCTGGCGAGTCGCTTGCCAGCAGGGTGCCGAGAGGTGCCAGGCTCTGCCAGGGCCGGGGCACGCCCCCTTCACTCGTGTGCCAGCCCTGAGTGGCCAGGTGAGAGGGAGCCCCCCGCCCCAAGGCCAGGCAGGACCGTGATGTGAGACGAGCAGACGGTAGGGACCGGAGGAGGCACTGGGGAAGCTCCGTTCGGCCCAGACCAGGTGGGCACATTGCGCCCCGTGGACCCCGAGAGAGAAGAAACCTACGAAGAGCTCCTGGTGGCTAACTGGGCTCACATTTTTTTAATACGCACACTTTAAAATATCTTTTATATACTTTTATGGATTTCAGAGAGGGAGGGAGGAGAGAGAGATAGAAACAACAATGATGAGAGAGAATCATTGCTCAGCTGCCTCCTGCACGCCCCCCTCTGGGGATGGAGCCCCCGGAATCCAACCCAGGACCCTTCAGTCCACAGGCCTGCGCTCTATCCACTGAGCCAAACCAGTTAGGGCCTGTCTGCAGTCTTCTTGCCAGCTGAGCGAGGCCCTTATAAAGGAGTTCCCAGAATCCTATTCAACTAGTAGGACTGAGGCTCTCCCCATCCAATCAGAGCTGTGCAGCCATAACACCTCCCTTCAGCATCTTCACCTACCACTCAGAGCGGTTCCACTCTGACCAATCAGGACAGTATCTTTTGGACCAATCAAACTTGGAGGATTTAGAGTCCTCATTTGCATGAGGATGGACCAATCAGGGATCAGAGGTGGGGACTTCTGTCTAGATAAGTCAGCTCCCTGCCGCTCTGCGAGTGCAGTCCCTTTTTTTGTTTGTTTTTTTTTATGTGTTTTTACTAGAGGCCAGGTGCCCGAATTGGAGGTGGGGAGCGCACTGACTGCCAGGGGACAGCTCCTGCATTGAGCATCTGCCCCCTAGTGGTCAGTGCATGCCATAGCGACTGGTCAGCAGGTAGTTCTGGTTGTTCCAGTCATTCTGTGGTAACAGTCACTTAGGCTTTTATATTCTGTAAATAGATTGATTTCAGAGAGGAAGGGAGAGGGAGACAGAGACATCCCTGATGAGAGAGAACCATTGCTTGGCTGCCTCCTGCGCGCCCCACACTGGGGATCAAGCCCACAACCCAGGCACGTGCCCTGACCCGGAATTGAACTCCGGGCCCTTCAGTCCTCAGGCCGAGGCTCTATCCACTGAGCAACACCGGCCAGGGCTTTCCCTTTCTGCTGGGACGTGTTCTGTCTGCTGGAGCTGAAACACTGAAGCTGTCCCCCTGGGGCAGAGTGGGGTGCACTGGGTTGGAGCAGGTGGAGCCCCCCCAAAGCTGGAGAGGGGCCGTGTGGCCGCACTGTGTCACGGCTGTGCTGCCACACTGTGGGCTGGGCCACGGTCAGGGAGTTGACACAACGGAGCTGTCTGCACGGAGGGCTCCCTCCTCACCACACCCCCAAGCTGGGGGCTCCTCTTAGGGTTCACGTGACACGACCACCCTTGGTTGGTAGCCCAATCGGCCACCTTGGAAAGAGAAGTGGGAGTCCTGATTTTACGGGAACGCTCCAATCTCTTAAGTTGGCAACTAATGCGAACTCCAAACCAGAGAGGCGGTCAGGCCTGGTGCCCGGCCACTGGGCTCCTCTGCATCGGCGGGGCGACGTGGCGGGGCCAACCCTGACCCTCCACCTCCCGGCCGTGGCCTCCACCCGGGGCGCGGGGTGCGGGGGACGCGGGGCGCAGACCACCATCCAACCTGCCATCCAGGGCACCCGCGCTGGCCCAAACCATCGCCGAGCGCGGGGCGGGGGGCGCGCTGCCGTTGGACGGAGCCATCGCCGAGCGAGCGGGGGAGGTCCGGGCGCGAGCACCCCTCCCCGTGGAGCCGTCCGTTGCCTGGGAGCTGCCGCTCCAAACGGCGCCGCGGGCTGGGCTGCGGGGAGAGCCACGCGCCGGGAGCCGGTGCTGCGCTGCCGCGGAGAGGGGACCGGAGGCGGGAACGCCGTGGTGAGGCGCCGCCGTCGGGGTGTCTCCGCCCAGGTCCCGCGCCACCCGCACCCCAGGCAGGTCGGCCGAGAGGTGGGTCCGTGTGCCCGGAGCCTGGGGCTGGGCGCTGGGGCTTTGGCCGCCTCCCAGGTTGGCGGGACCGGCCGCGGGTCCTGCTCGGGCTCGGCGCGGAGTTGCGTGTGGTCACCGCGCAGGGGGCGGGAGGATTGAGCAGAGCTCAGCCCAGCCGTAAGGGGTCCCGAGGCGTCTGGGCAGGTGGAGGGGGCGGGGGCACCCCACTTGGTCTTAAACGCAAACCTGCCTCGGGGCGCGCACAGGCCTCTGTCTGCTCACGTTCACGGGACACGCGCGCTTCTTCTAATCCCTGAACAACCGCAGGTTCCCTGCAAGTTGCACGTTGACCCTCGCCGGAAGTCCTCTCCTGCCGCGTCTGAGAACCTGTCGCGCCTTCCTGGGGCGCCGGGCGTCTGGCTGGACGTGAGTGACCCCTGGCTGACCTTTGCCTAAAGCGTTTTGTCCGTTTCTAAGCAACGCGCCCGGCTGCCTGGTTACCCTCTCCACACAGCACCGCCTTCCCTGGCTTTCAAAACGCGGGCGTGGAGTTCCACTTTTTGTGATTGGTTTTTTTTTTGTTTGTTTGTTTTTTATATATATTTTATTGATTTTTCACAGAGAGGAAGAGAGAGGGATAGAGAGTTAGAAACATCCATGAGAGAGAAGCATCGATCAGCTGCCTCCTGCACACTCCCCACTGGGGATGTGCCCGCAACCAAGGTACATGCCCCTGACCGGAATCGAACCTGGGACCTTTCAGTCCGCAGGCCGATGCTCTATCTGCTGAGCCAAACTGGCTACGGCTTGTGATTGGTTTTTAATCCAGTTTGGTGAGATGCTTGTCTTTAGCTTGGTCTTTTACTCTATTTGTGTTTTATTTTATTTTATTAGTTATTTTGCTAGCAGGATTCCTTTCTTGGAAAAATACACTTTTATTTTTTTTAATACATTTTTATTGATTTCAAAGAGGATGGGAGAGGGTGAGAGAGGGAGAAACATCACTGATGAGAGAGAATCACTGATGGGCTGCCTCCTGCACGCCCCCTACCGGGGATGGAGCCTGCAACCGGGGCCTGTGCCCTGGACCAGAATCGAACCCTGACCTCCTGGTTCATAGGTCAACGCTCAACCACTGAGCCACGCGGGCCGAGTGCGTCATCCGTGTCCCTGACCTCAGGAGGCCTAACCAGCCTGTCCCGGGGGTGGGACCAGGCGCCTGCCTGCGCCGTGGCCGTTTCCCAGCGGGCAGTTCGCGTGTCTCCCTGGTGGTGTCTGTCCCTGGAGGTTTGCGCCTTGCACGTGGGGTTTGGGCCGTCTGTCTTGTTGAGGTGTAGGAACTCTTGACGTGTTGTGGACGCGAGCCCCGTGTCAGACGTCTGTGCTGGGCGTGTTTTTCCTAGTCCACGGAACACCTCTTCGTCTTCATTTTTTTAAAAAAAACAAAACCTTACTCTTCAAGATCACGAACACCTTTTTTAAAAAATATATTTTTATTGATTTCAGAGAGGAAGGGAGAGGGAGAGAGAGATAGAAACATCCATGGTGAGAGAGAATCACGGATCGGCTGCCTCCTGCACGCCCCACACTGGGGATCGAGCCCACAACCCCGGGCGTGTGCCCTTGACTGGAATCGAACCTGGGACCCTTTGGTCCGCAGGCTGGCGCTCTGTCCACTGAGCCACACCAGCTGCAGCCCTCTTCATCTTCTAATGTCTTTTTACAAGAGACGTTCGTTCTTATGAAATCCAACTCGAGGTTACTTTTAAAAACCTGCCATCGTGTGCGTCTGGTTTTCGCGATCATGTTTTGCAGCCGACTCCTGCCCCGCGATGGAGAGCGCTGCCAGCGTGTCCCCCGAGGTGGAGCCTCTGGACGCCCCGCACGTGGAGGACGGTGAGGCAGGCGCGGCACCGCGGCAGGCGCTCAGCGGCCGCAGATGGGACGCGCTTCACGGCCCCTTGGATTCTTGTGGTTCTTTTCAGCGGGAGTAACCTCTTTCTTTTTCTTTCTTCTTTCTTCCTTCCTTTCTTTCTTTTTCTGTCTTTCTTTTTTTAATCCTCACCTGAGGGTATTTTTTCCTTTGATTTTTAGAGAGAATGGAAGGAAGGGAGGGAGAGAGAGAGAGAGAAACATCGTGTGAGAGAGACACATTGATTGATTGCCTCTCACATGCGCGCCCCCAACCAGGGCCGGGGTCGAGCCCGTGGCCCTTCGGGGTGCAGGCCGGCGCTCTAACCGCCGAGCCCACCGGCCAGGCGAGATGTAAGTCTCCTAAACGCGGTTTTTCCCAAGAGGGAGCTCATGTTACTCCGTCTCTAGTCGAAACGAAGAGAAGCTGCATCTGCGAGTTCTGAAAGGGGCAGCATCGCGTGTCCGTCTCCGACGTCTTCACCGAGAAATCCCAGGCCCTCCTACCCCCAGCCTGGCCGGTGGCTCTGGGTCCCAGGCTCCACCCCCCCGCCCCGCCCTGGTTGGGAGGCGTGCGGAAGGCAGTCCGTCAATGCCTCTCTCCCCATGGATGTTTCTCTCTCTGCTCTCCCCCTCCCTTCCACTCTCTAAAAACCAATGGAAAAACATCTCGGGTGAGGATGAACAACACAACACAAAGCGTGGGAAAACCGATGCGTTTGGTGTTGTTATGGAAATGGTTCTGACTCTGCAGACCCACCCCCAGCGGTTCAGGGCGCCCCCTGGGTTCCCGGGAACACGCTGTGAGAACCATCGCTCTGGGACGCCATCACCACTGTGTCCGCGTTGAGCTTGTCCAGATTTGTCCTAGAACTTCCGACTTGAACGTCTGCATCTGCTTTTCTCCGTCTTGACTCTCACCTCGATTTCTAGAAAGAGATGACCTGGAGGACCCCGAGTTCGAGGTGGAGCCCTTTCCTCAGGGGGCTGAGGGCGGTGCTTGCTTGGGGAGCCGGTAGGTGCTGGGGGGCACCCCAGGCCCTCGGACGGTGCCGGGGGGGGGGGGGGGGAGAGGGGGGGAGGCTGGCCTGGGCTGCGTCCCGCAGGGCGTGCTGGCTGCTCAGCGGCAGCGGTGCCGTCTGCGTTCAGCCCCGGGGCAGAGCCGAGGGCCGAGGCCGGTGAGAGGAGGCCCGTCCTGGACCAGGTCCAGATGTGGCAGCTGCGCAGGGACTTGAGCCTCCGGGACCAGCTGCACAAAGAGAAGGACCTCCTCCTCCAGAGGACGAGGTGAGCCCGGCCCGGGGGGGGGGGGGCGGTTTGGGGGGGCAGGCGGGCTGGCCGAGGTCCTGTAGGCCGGGCCTGGGCCTCCGCCGCCTCCATGGACAGGCCTCGGGCTGCGGCTGCCCATCCTGCCTGGGTCCTGCGGGCTCGGCCTCCCTGCTGCCCGGCCACCACCCAGCTTAGCGGCAGTGCCGGTGCCACCCACCGCGTGTCCCCCAAACGAATAAACGTTGGAAACGCTCGCTCGGCCGTCACCCACCGTCAGCCTCCGGCCGCTCGTCCCGCGGCTCAGGCGTCTGTCTGTGATGCTTACTGCCGAGCAACCTGGACACAAGGCGCTGGCCCCCCCGGCCCGTGCGTGTCCCCCACACAGGCCTCCTGTCTGTAAGCCTCCCCGCGGACATTCCCACTGACGTGCGGGGAGAGTGGAGAGGGAGGGGGAGAGACAGAGAGCGACATCGACATGAGAGACACATCGACAGGTTGCCTCCCGCACGCGCCCCAACCAGGGCCCGGGCTGGGGAGGAGCCTGCAGCCGAGGGCATGTGCCCTGGACCGGAATGGAACCCGGGACCGCCCAGTCCGTGGGCCGGCGCTCTATCCACTGAGCCACACCAGCTCTGGCCACACGGCGTCCTTTTGCGTGACCTCAGTACCTACTTCCCCTGAGAAAACCGAGGTCCCTGACCCCTCGTGGGGCGGCTCCGTGTCTTGGGCCGTGAGAGCCGGTGCCGGGGTTTGGTTCTGGAGATTTTACGGAGGTGACCGGCACGCCACAGAGCGGCACTAGAGCCAGTTCCAGCGCAGCCCCGTCGGCGTGGCTGCCCGGCGGTCTGAGGCCTGTGCCCCCTGTGCCCCGTGGCCCTTCCCATTCAAGGTCACCCCCCGTGGGCAAGGTCACACGGGGCTGCCGGCGGGGTTTTCAGGAAACAGGAGCAGCCCCTGGGCGGGCTTGGCACCGAGACCTGGGAACGCGGCATGCCCCGGCCGGCCCGGCCCCGGCCCCTCTGGAGGCCGGGCAGCAGCGGAGGTGCCGGGAGGAGGGAGGCCCCGCCGCGCTCCAGACGGTGACCGGGTCCCGCCTCCCCATTGCAGAGGGGAGCTGCGCGCCTCCCGCCCGCGGATGGACCACATCATCCGGCAGCAGAGAGGGAGACCCAAGGCCGCGGCGGAGAGAGAGGCCAGCCACGCGTACGTCCGGGCTCCGTGCGGGGGGCGGGGGAGGAGGGACCCGGGGCAGACAAGCCGCCGCTCAGTGAAATGGCCTGGCCAGTGTGGCTCAGTGGACAGAGCATCGGCCCTCAGACCCAAGGGTCCCGGCTCGATTCTGGTCCAGGGCAGGAATCTCAGTGGCAGGCTTGATCCCTGGCCCAGGTCAGGGCGTGTGCAGGAGGCAACCCATGGACGTGTCTCTCGTGTCGGTGTCTCTCTCTCTCTCCCCCTCCCCCTCCCTTCCACGCTCTTTAAAATCAATGGTGAGTGAGGATGAACAACGGCAAAGCCGTGTGAGAAGCAGACAACGCGGAATGGACTCCAAGCGTCTGGGGTCACAGGGCAGGAAGCCGGTGGCCAGGGGGCACTCGGGAGCAGGGGGACAGGCAGGGCTCCCCGAGGAGGGACAAGCGAGCCGCGGGCAGAGACTGGGAGGGGCATTGTGGGCGGAGAGGGGCGTCCTGGGACGTGGGGGCGGGGCAGGGGCGGCCCTCGGGGCTGGGCTTGCCCGTGGGAGAGGCCACGCGGGGGTCTCGGCCGCCCACCCCTGCCCCGCCCCCACCCGCTCGTCCCCGCAGCGCAGCGGGATCGGGTCTGAGACCAGGGCTGGGCCCTGGGTCGGCGTCCCGGTGCCGCAGCGGCCGGAGGGCAGGGAAGAGAGAGCCACGGCCACAGCTGCGCTCAGCTGCTGACGTTCCGAGTGTCCGGGTCCTCCTGCCCCAGCCCGTGGGCCTGCCGCTCCGAGGGGCTGCCGGCGGGGAACGGCCCCTCCTGGAGAAGCGCGGAGGCCCATGGGGAGCGGGGGGGCTGGGAGTCTCAGGGGGGATGGCGGGCCAGGCGAAGGCACCGCTGAGCTGAAGAGGGTACGTGGCCGCCAGGCGCTTGGGGGACCCGGCTCTGACGCGGTTCCGCCCACTCCTTTGCTGTGCGGTGCAGCCGTGGGCCGCCTCCGGCCCCAGCCCCGCGCCTCCTCTCGGAGCCGGAGGCCGGGAGGGACATATCCCGGCCTTGCTGAGGGAGACGGGCGAGTGGGCGCCCCTGCCCCACGCGTGCCACGCCCACGTGTGCCACGCCCATACGGCGCCCTCCTCCTCCAGGAACGTCACGTGGCACACCCCCCTCCTGGAGGGCCAGATGGAGGGCCTGCAGCCGGCGGCCCGGGAGGAGCCGGAGGCCTCGGGGAGGAGCCTGCAGGTGCAGGCGGCCCAGCAGCTCTGCAAGGAGAAGGAGGCCTGGGGGAAGTCGGAGCGGAACCGGCTGCTGCGGGTCAGGTGGGCTGGACGCAGGCCCTGCCCCTGCCCGAGTCCCTCTCATCGGCCTCCCATCGGTGTCCCTCCTGGAACCCCTCTCCCCTCGGCTCCCCGTCCTCCCGAGGCTCCGCCCCTGGGCTCCGAGGCAGGGAGAGCATCCCCAGGCGTGTCCCAGCCAGGGACCCTGCACCCCACCTGAAGGATGCGCGTCCCCCTCTGGCCCCTGTGCACGCACACGTGTGTGTGTGTGTGTGTGTGTGTGAACCCCCTCATCACTCAGCGCTCTGTCTCCATCCAGGGCCCCCACTCTCTCTAAAAACCAACCCTAGGCCACACCTTTCTGCCGCCCACGTGGGGTCTAAGTCCCCGGTCCTCACCCACGTGGTCCTGGTTCCTGGGCTCCCTCCGCCGGATCCGGGCCCCCCCACGCTCCCCCGCACGGACCTGCGTCCCGCGGGGCCTGGCGGCGGGCGAGCTGGAGGTACCTGTCTCGCAGGCGGTCCACGCACCTGCAGAAGGAGCACGGGCTGCGGCACCAGAAGCTGGTGGAGGACGCCAGGAGGAACCACCGGGTGGCGGTGACCTTCCTGAAGGCCTCCCTGGGCAGGTGCGCCTCCCGGCGGGCGGGGCGGGCGGGGCGGGCGGGGAGGCGGGGTCCTGCGTGCGGTGGCCCGGCCTCCGTTTGTCATGGCGTCTCATCATCGTCAGACGGGGATGAATGTGTACGTTTGGCTGCGAGCTGCGTGCCCGTGTGTCCAGGGCAGGGCCACGGGCACGGGCCTCCGTCCGGCTCCCCTTCTGTCCCCCACGCCTCCCTGCGGCGTGGCCGTTCACGGTGCCCACTCCCCAGGGTGCAGGAGCGGGAGCGGGAGCGGGAGCGGGCGGCCCTCGAGCACGTGCAGAGGCGCATGGACGCCGTGCTGGCCCTGAAGCACAGCATCACGGCCAACCGGGTAGGCACCTCCCCCCGCATCTCACCGTCCTCCAGCCTCACCCCTGCCCACCCTCCCGAACCCCCTCCTGGCCCCCCCGGCCCCCCCGAAGTGCCCCCCACGTCGTCTCAGGACTCAGTGCTCCCTGGGGACGCACCCAGCGTCCGCCCGGCTTCCTGGTCAGACACAGGTCGGCCAGAGGACAGCAGCATGGCCGCCTCCACCCGCCTGCCTGCGGGGAGGGCCGTGACCAGGTTCCAGGGGCCGGGCCTCCCTGGGGGAGGTGACCCCCGGGGCTCAGCAGGTGCAGTCAGGCCAGGGAAGCGGGGGAGGGGGGACGGCCTCTGTGGAGGCTCCGAGGCAGGAGCGGGCACTAGGGGGAGGCAGTGGGCGGGCAGAGCATGGGGCACGGAGATGAGCGGGCAGGCACACAGCCGCACGGACGGGCTCCGCCACCCGAGGACGCAGGAGGGGGCTCCGTGTGTACGTGTGCACACACGTGTGTGTGTGTGTGTGCGCGCACATGTGTGTACACACGTGTGTGCATGCCCTGCTAACGCCGTGGCCTCTGTGTGTTCTGTTCCCAAGGAAACGCTCCGGAAATTTCAAGCGTGGGGCCAGGCCAAGGCGGAGCTGGCTGCGCGGAGGGCCCAGGCGGAGAAGCAGGCGATTCTGGCCCGAGGCGGGGACGCCTTCAAGCTGCTCTTCCATCAGCGCCGGCGCCAGGAGCTGGAGGCCCAGAAACGGTGAGGCCCCGGAGGTGCCGCCTGACGGGGTGGGGGGTGCGGGCGCACCAGCCTGCCCCCGCCCCCCGTCCCTTCCTGGGCTGAGGCCGCCGGGCTCACCTTCAGTGCTCAGCCTCTGGGGCCTCCCTTCCCGTCCCCCCAGACCACAGCGCGGCTGTCGTTCACCCGAGACAGCCCTGGGCCTGGCCGGGCCCCCCCCACAGCTCCCGGGCACCGGCCCTGAGAGCTGGCCCCACAGGTCGCCCACCCAGCGCCCTGCAGGAGTGCTCGCTCAGGCCCAGGTTCCTGCCCGCCCCTCCAGCCTGTCCCTCTCCCCTCCCCCGAGCCGCTAGCATCTGCCCAGGTGTGGCCTCCCGGTCTGCTCCCTGGGACAGCGGCTCTTGTCCAGGTGCCTGCGCATCACCCCTTCCTGGTGGGGCCCCGAGCAGCTCTGCCAGCCCCCAGTCCCTTCGTCCGGGGCAGGAGGCGGGAGGGACCGGAGGAGCCGCTGGAGTGAACGAGTGAGGAGCTCAGGCCCTGAGGCTGCCTCCTGTGTGTGCACCTCCGTGGGGCACCCCTGCCTCCGGCAGGAAGCTCACGAGGGCTGAGGCCCTGTGTGCTGTGGGGCCTGGTCTGGGTGGAGGTTCGAGTCCCGGGCTCCCCAGAGCAGGGGGCCAGGCCTGGACGGCTGGGCAGGGCCTGTGCTCGGGGCGGCCCAGCCGCACGCCTGCTCTGAGCCGCCGCGTTCTCCAGCGCCTTCGAGGAGGAGCAGACGCTCAGGAAGCACGAGATCGTGGGTCGGCTTCTGAAGGAGGAGGCTGCAGAGAGCAAGAGGAAGCCGCCGCCATCACCACCAGCTGCGGCCACGGGCACCGCCCAGCCCTCCCTGCGGAACAAGACCTGGGCCTACCTGGCCGACCTCAGCGAGGGGAGGCCGCCCCGGGCTCCGGGCCTGGCGGTGAGCCCCGCGGGGAGCACAGGGGACGTGGCGTAGCCTCCCCGTGCGTGAACCCAGGCCAAGGATTCCCTCCCGCTTCTTCCCGAGGGCGGGGCCCTGACACAGCCGCGCTGGGCGGTCCGACGGCCCTCGTGGTCCCCTCGGAGCGGCTCAGGTCCGCGGCAGGTGGGAGCCGGCCTGCCCTGGGCGACAGCTCAGGTGTGAGGGGCGGGACCCGGGACCTGCACCTCGTCAGCCACGGGCGCCACGGCTCGGGCACTCCCCTCCCCAGTTTACAGGCCAAAGACCGAAGGTCGGTCACGGGCCTGGGCCGATGTGTGCCCATCCCCCACACGCAGGTTATCAGCTGGGGCCAGAGACGGCTCTTTCCTCTCGGTCTCACCCCCCCGCCTGGGGGCTGTCTGCCTGCCTCTCCCGGGTGGGGGCTGGGAGGCAGGAGCCCCCCTGAGCCTGGCGGGCACTTTCCATTCTGCATTGTGACTGCTGTGACCCCAGCACCTGAAGGTCAAGGCCACTGGCTTCAACAACCCGCTGCCAGCAACACCCTCCGGCTTCCTCTCCCCAAGCATTTTAGGTCTTTTCCTGTTTCCCCGGCACCTGCCCCCCTCCCCTCCCGCAGCCGCCGGGGCCTCCATCTGCGTCCTGACCTCCGTCTGACGTCCTGTCTGGCTCGGAGCCCCAGCTCTGTCCGGGGGTGGTGTTTCCCGGGAAAACCAGAAATGCCGGCAGCTCAGGGTCAGGCAGGAGGGGCACAGCCACCAGGGAGAGGCTTGCTTCGTGGGCATCGGGGGAAAACGCACAGCAGTGTAGACGCACGTGCTCCTTTTAAGTGGAAAAACTTGCAAACGGGGGCTCTGGTGGGCCGGAACGCGGAAGAGCCGGGTCCCTGACCCCATGTCCTTGCTGCTGCTGGTCCCTGTCCCCACCCGGCCGCTGTGCTCCCCACAGGAGAACGACAGCCTTCCAGTCCTCGAGCGCCCCAGGCTGATGCAAACCACCTCCAGCGAGTCCATCCAGGTCGACTCCGGGAGCCTCCGGAGCCGCAGCTGGGAAGACCAGACCCTGGCGGAGCCGGAGATCTCCGGCCTCTGGAACAAGGGCTACGAGTCGCACCAGGTATCTGCTCTCGTGCGTTAAGGCGCTCACAGCTGGACACGGACTGCGTCTTTCATCCCCACGCCCCCCGCCCCCGCCTTCCCTCTCCCCGCCCGGCCGGCCTCGTGGAACGAAGGGCACGCCCCCCCCCCGGGCCGGACCTCCCAGCCTCCGTGGGGCCCCGCGGGGATGCGGCCAGGGCCTCGCTGTTGGGACGATTCCTCATTTTGTTCCGCTTCGTCTTCGGGAAAGAATTTCCAGAAAAGGCACGAGTTCAGAATGTCCCTCGAAAGCCTTTTTCAAGGAACGTGCTCCGTGCGGAGCCCTGGCCGCCGGACCCTGAGGGGCAGACACAGCTGGACGGGCCAAGAAGTCCGCCAGCGCCCGGGGCGCTCCCAGGACCGTGGCCACCGCCATGGCTCTGTCCCCGCACCGGCCGGCCACGGCCTGGCCACGCAGATGGGTGCCGTGGCTGTAAAGGCAAAGCCACGCTGGTTCCGGGGACGCTGGCTGATGGGGCCCGAGACAGGAGGGCGGGGCCTGAGCCAGGCCGTCCGGCCAGGGCAGCGAGGGCAGCAGGACACCCAGCTCCTCGCCGGACGCACAGAACTTTCAGGAAGGCAGCCCTGGGGCGGGCCCGGTCCCCGCGGCAGGAGGTCCTGCTCGGGGCCTCCGGGCCGAGTTTGGCGTAGGAACCGCCGCTTTGCGCTCTCTCCCCAGGTCTGCTGGGGCCCTGGCCGCCCTCGTCTTCTCTTCCTCTGAAGTGAGGCGCCCGCCTGGCTCACGCGGGGCTCCCTGGTGACCCCTGACGGGGTGCGCCGCCCTCTGCCCGGGGCCAGGCCTTGCCTCTGGCCCAGGCTCTGTCCCTGTGCACCCCCAGGGGCCCAAGGAGGACGTGGACCGGAAGCCCGTGGGGGGGACCAAGATGGAGAAGGACATCCTGGCCCGCACCATGGAGCAGCTGCGCGGCGGCGTGATCCACAAGCAGGTGGCGTCCGGGCGCGAGTTCAAAGGGTGTCCCTTCAACAGCAAACCCAAGCTCCTCCACTTCAAGGTGACCCGCCCCACCCCACACCCCCCCCCCACACCCCCCACACCCCCCACACACCCACACACCCACCCCCACCCCCACCCACACCCCACCCCCACACCCCCACCCACAGCCACACCCACACCCCCCACACCCACACCCCCACCCACACCCCACCCCCACCCCACCCCCCACACCCACACCCACACCCACACCCCCACCCCACCTCCACCCCCCCACCCCCACCCCCCCCCACACCCCCCACACCCCCCACACACCCACACCCCCACCCCACCCCCACCCCCACCCCCACACACCCACACCCCCCATCCCCACCCCCACACCCCCACCCCACCCCACTCACACCCCCACCCCCACCCCCACCCCCACACCCCCACCCCACTCACACCCCCACCCACACCCCCATCCCCACCCCCGCGGCCGGGGCAGGGGTGACCGGCTCAGGCCGCCTTCCTTCGAGGGGGCGTGGCTTCTGAGTGTCCTATTGCAAAGGGAGAGAGGGCAGGCCTCCTCCGTCAGTCCCTGCAGGGGAGGGGCTGTGGGCGCCAGGATGTACCCAGCCCTGGGCCCTACGCTGTCCAGCCGCCCCCCAAGCTCCCCCTGGGGTCCCCAGGAAGCTGCTTCCTGCTCTGACTCGTGGGAGCCCGGCACCCCTCACCCTGCTCCGCCAGCCACAGAGGGGCAGCTGTGGGCGGGGGGACCTCCCACGCCTGCCAGCTCGGTCTCCCGGGCGCGAGGTCACGCTCGGTGTCCCTAGGACTTCGACATCGGCAAAGTGTACAAGAAGAGGATGACGCTGATCAACGCCACCTACACCATCAACTACTGCAAGCTGGAGGGCGTGGACGAGCACCTGCGGGACTTCGTCAGCATCGTGTGAGGGCGGGCGCCCCGCCACTCAGGCCCACAGCCCCGCCCCCCCCGCCGCCTCCCCCCGCCTCCCCCCCCCCCCCCCCGCCCCTTTTCTCAGACCTGCCCACAGCTCCCGGGTTCAGATCTCCGGACAGCTGCTCCCCCAGGGCCTCTGCGGCCCTGTCCCCGCCCGGCCCGGCCCCACGCCGCGGCTCGCTCCCCTCCGTGGCCGTGCGCAGCGGCTGCCACGCTCCCACTGAGGCTCTCCCTCACGTGGCGCGTTTCTCGTTTCTAAAAGCTCTAAGTTCTCCTCCAAACGGCCTCGCTCCCTCCTGGGCCCGGAGCCCTGTGGGCGGTGACCCCACGCCGAGGGAGGCTCCGGTCAGCCCGGTCCTGCTGCCCCGGTCTCTGCTCGGCCTCACGCCTGGGGCCTGCCCTCCCAGGTGGGGCTGGGACCCGCTGCCCAGGGCCCTTCGGTCGGACCCCACCTGGGACAGGCCGAGTCCCGCCTCTCGCACCATGACCCAGGCCAGGGCGCCGACTCCACGTCGCCTGGGCAGCTGCAGCCCTGTTTCTGGAACTTTCCCTGACATGGGGCTCCCTCCCTGGCATCGCCCTCACCCTGGGCCCTCGGTCTGGGCTTGGCACGTCCCCAGGGCAGCGGTGGCCGTGGCCGCTGCCACCTCACGGCGTCCCCTCCGCCCCGGCCCCTGGGGGCTTTTCTCGCAGCTCCTTCCTCCTCCTCCACCCACCCACCCGCTCCCCGCTGGGGCGCCCTGTGGGCGAGTCCTGGGAGGCACGGGTGCAGCGCTGGGGGCAGGCGGGAGGGGGCCCGGCGGCGGGAGGGACCAGGTCCCCGCAGGGGCCGCCCTCAGGGAGCCCAGCACCGTCCCCGTGGGTGCTGCGGGCGGCCGCGTGCGGGGAGGTTCATCGGGACGTGCCTGTCTGTGCCTCAGCTTCGACCCCCCTGGCCCCATGTCCGCCGGCATGTCCTGCGAAGTGCTGGTCACCTTCAAGCCCATGGTGAGTGCGGCTCCGGACGAGGGGTGAGGCGGGCGCTGCACGTCCCCGCCGGTCCTGGGCTCCCGGCTCCCGCAGGCCCGCTGCCCTGTTATCTCCCAAACACGCCGCTCACGTCCCCGGGCGGGCGGGAGCCCCTGCCCTCTGGGTCTGGGGTCTGTGCAGGGGGGTCCCCTGGCCTGGCCGGTACCGCCCTCGGGGCCCGTCACGCGTCGCAGGGAGCCACACGCGTGCTGCCCGGTTCTCTCAGGTGGAGAAGGACCTGGAGGGACGGATCTGGTTCCTGGCGCAGACCGGCCGGTTTTCCATCCCGCTGAAGTGCTCCATCAAGCAGTGCTCCGTGCGTCCCGGCTGAGCGGAGGGGCCCCGGAGCAGGGGTCGGGGGGAGGAGAAGGGGGGCTGTGGGTCTCCGTCGCCCCCTCCCCTGAGACACACATGTGTGCGTCCACGCAGGACATGCCCCATGCTGGGCGGAGCCCAGACCCAGGACCCAGGGTCCGCTCTGCAGCCCTGGGGCCCCCCACTTAGTCACCGCGCCTCCGCAGCATCCCGTGTGCGCACCTGGTCTTTCTCTCGCCTTGGACCCGTTTCACCCGTTTTGCCCCCTCTCCTCCCCCGCCACAGCCGCCAGCCTGCTCTGTGGTCCGTGTCTGTGGACCCCACAGTGAGAGCCGAGCCTGCCTCTGTGGGACCCCCGCGGGGCCACTGCCCTCCAGGCCCCTCCTTTCCCACGGAGCGAGTCCCTCCAGTTCAGCCCCGGCTGCGCGTCCCTCTGCCGGCCCCTGGCCCCCCCGCCCCGCCCCGCCCCGCCCCTGTGAGGATTCTGCGGGAACGTGGGGTGTTCATCTCCTCGAGACACTGACTCCATCTCCTCCACAAACTCCCGGACGCAGGCCCGCCGGCCTGAGGCAGCCCACCCCCCCCACCCCCCGCTTCCTGAGGGAACCCCACACTTTCCCCGCCTCCTCGCCAGCCGTGTCGTTGGCTGATTGGCTGGCGGCGGCCGTGCTGACAGGTGTGGGGGGCCCTCACTGGGGTTTTAACCTGCGTCTCAGGTGGTGGGCGACGTGGAGCATCCTGTCACGTGCCTCTGGCCGCCCGTACATCCTCCTTGGGGAGGCGCACGCGGACCCTCTGCCGTTTCTGAACGCGTTTGCTTGCTGGTCGCTCTCGGGCTGTGTGCGTTCTTTGTGTGTCCTGGGCCGTGGCCCCACGCCAGCCGGGTGGCTTCCCTCATCCCGTAGGCCCTTTCTGCGCGGCCGGGCAGAGCTGATGCGCTTTCATTAGGAGGGTGCCAGGCCGGAGCAGCAGAGCGAGCTCTGCCCTGGCCCATCGGTGACCCCCCCCCCCCCCCGAACTCGCGGTGACATCTGCCGCCTCTGCCGACATGCCTGCTCTTGCTGACGCTTGGCGGTGAGTCAGCAGCTCCGGGCACTCACCCCCTGGGGCACGCGGTGGACGAGGGCGCTGTCCTCCACTCCCTCCTGCCGGCACCGTCAGCGCCCGCACACGCTGCGGAACCAGGGTCTCCGGACTCACAGCGGCACCAGCAGCGACTGTGTGTCTGGTCAGAGTGGTGGGCGGGGCTCCCAGCCTCCAGCAGAGCTGCTCGCAGAGGCCCCCGGAGCCCACGCGGGAGCAGTCAGGCCTCCCTCGCCTCCCTCCCCCTAACGAGCCCCGTGGCCCCGTCCTCCGTCCCGGGCAGGGCGGCCCCCGCCGCCGAGGGGAGGGAGCAGCAAGAGCGTGGTCTGATCTACACCAAGACCAGCGGAGCGCCTGCCTGTCCCTCCGGGCGCCGCCCGCGGTCCCCAGACCCCCTGCGCTCCGGGATTCCTGAGCCAGGACGCAGTGGGCACGCACACTGTCTGGCTGTTGGTGCCCAGGGCCTCCTCCTTCCTTCGGGCTTTCATTGCGGAAACGATCGCGGGTAACTGAGCCTCGCAGCCTCACAGCCTCCCCAGGGCCCAGCCGGGTGGGCAGTGCCCTCACACCTGTGCGGCCCTCACACCTGCGCAGCCCTCACACCTGCGCGGCCCTCACCTGCGCGGCCCTCACCTGCGCGGCCCTCACACCTGTGCGGCCCTCACACCTGCGCGGCCCTCACCGTCCCCCAGGCCGGCTCCACTCCGCAGGATGGAAACTGTCCCCAGTGAGCACTCACGCCCCCTCCCTTCCTCCCCACCCCCACCCCCGCCCACTGCCTGCTCGGCCTCCGTGCACCGGCCCCTCCAAGGACCTTACGTAATGGCACCACACGTGTCTGTCCTGTGACTGGCCTGCCCCGCTCGGCAGCGTGGCCTCAGGGCCCGCCCGTGTTGGGGCAGGTGACAGGCCTGCCTGCCTTCTCAGGGCGCGATGGGCACGTCCTCTGCGCCTCAGCCGGCACCCCTCGTTCCTGCAGGCTGTCCTCTGCGCTCACTGGGTTTCTGTGCTGACATGTTTAAGCTCCTTTCTCCTTTCCACTGTGTCTCCTCCACCCCCTCTCCCTTGGTGGTTGCCATGGGGACTGCATTTAGCATCCTCAGGTCCTGGCCCCGATTTGGGCGCCTGGCGTCTCCCCTCGGTGGCCGCACAACCCGCCCCGCACAGCCACCCGCCCCGTGAGTGGCACCTCCATAACCTGCGGACCCAGCAACGCGCTAACCCTCCTGTGGGTGCCTTAGTCTCGGTTCCGCAGAAACACAACGTGGTTAAGACCAAAGTGACGGCAGCACTAGCTTCCAGGCGGAGGGAGAGCTGCTTCTCGTGGGAAGCTGTGTTGGTCCTGAATCGCGCAGGGAACAGCGCCGCCTTGCTCGCCTCCTGGCGGCGTCTCCCGGGGCCTTGCCTTCCACCCGGCTGCCCGAACGTGTCCTGCAGGGCGGCCCATGGTCACGGACCCGCCCTCCCTCCCCCTGCTTCTTTCTGAGACTGGGGTGTCTTTGCTTCTCCCTCACTTTGGAAAGTTGGGGTGCTGCCTTCCCAGGGCAGTGCTGTGTCCAGCTGAATCGGGGGCTCTGCCGTGAGAAGGAAGAGAGCGGCTGGAGGGCGGCCGTGGCCCCTGTCCCCCGAAGCCCTGCACCACCCTGATGTGCCCACGCACCTGCTGCCGCTCCCACTCACAGCATGCCCGCCCCTCCCCAGGGCTGGCAGGGCACGGCCACGGCAGCATCTCTGTCTCCCTGCGGCGTCTCAGTCTGGTGCCTCCAGCAGCTCGGGGACACCCACACACGGACTTACACGCACCCACACATTCACTTCTGATCCCCTCTCCTCACCACGCACAGGTCCACGTGGGTTTCCGTTCTGTGTGTGATTTGGACGTGTGGGAGGGAGCCCCTTTCCTCTCGTGGCCCAGCGTGCTGGCAGGCCATGGTGCCAAGTCGGAGGGAGGCTGCTGCCTGGAGGTCTCGTTCTCCACCGTCGGCATTTCCGGCTGTGAGCCGCCCGTGGGCACCACTTTCCCCGCCTCCCGCGAGTTTCAGTCTGCCGTGTCTTGTTTTCGTTTGTCTCTCTGTCTTTTCTCGTTTCGTGCTCCGTCCCTCAGTGGTTTGAGGACGCGTTTATTCCCATGGCGCGGTGACCTTTCCGGTTTGCGGCGTGTTGTTGATTCCGGCTGTGGCTGGAGACGTGCTTGGCAGACACCCATCTCTCCACGTCAGTGAGGTTTCCCACGTCTGCGACCTCACGTGGGGTCTGTCCTGTAGAACAGGCGGCTGTTGGGTGTGGGCTGTGCGTCTGTCTGTCTGTTGGGTCTCGCTGTCTGTCTTGCTGCTCAGCTCCTCCGACTCTGGTTTCCGCTGGGCTCCGCCAGGGCCCGTCCGCTCCCGGGAGAGGAGGGTCCCAGGGCTGTTTCTCTCATCGCATCTGTCAAGCGCCACACGGTGCACGCGGTTTGGTGGTCTCTGCTTAGGTGTGGGGGCAGCACCGCGGCCCCTTTGTGTGCTGGGCCTGTCGTTAGCGTGCAGCCACTGATCTTATCATCTCAGTTTCGCCTTCTCCAGAAAGTCACATGGTTGGGGGTGCACAGGCTGTGGCCTCTCAGGTCAGCTCCTTCCTCCTAACGAGATGCATTTAGGCTCCTGCCATGAGAGCGTGCTTCTTTCTGGCCAGCGTGGCTTTTCAGGAGGTGGACTCGGGCTCCCCAGGTCATGGCCAGCCCAGGACCTGTTCCCAGGAAATGATCACGTCCCTGGTGTGTGCAGACCGCCCCCCCCCTCCTGCCTAGAGCCAGACACAGGCCCACCCTGAGCAGGAGGAAGGCCTGCGTCCTGGGCCACTCCCCCAGGGCCACTCCCCCATGCCTGCTCCCCACAGGGCTGCTCCCCCAGGGCCGCTCCTCTCATAACTGCTCCCCCACGGCTGCTCCCACAGGGCTGCTCCCCACAGGACTGCTCCCCCATGGCTGCTCCCCACAGAGCTGCTCTCCACAGGGCTGCTCCCCACAGAGCTGCTCCCCCACAGCTGCTCCCGCAGGGCTGCTCCCCACAGGGCTGCTCCCCACAGGGCTGCTCCCCCACGGCCGCTCCCACAGGGCTGCTCCCCCAGG
Organism: Eptesicus fuscus; assembly: GCF_027574615.1. Classification (NCBI taxonomy): domain Eukaryota; kingdom Metazoa; phylum Chordata; class Mammalia; order Chiroptera; family Vespertilionidae; genus Eptesicus; species Eptesicus fuscus. Next base: position 684,661 of record NC_072481.1, on the reverse strand, counting down.
GCTGCTCCCCACAGGGCTGCTCCCCCACGGCCGCTCCCACAGGGCTGCTCCCCCAGGGCTGCTCCCCACAGTTCCACTCCCCATGGCTGCTCCCCCAGGGCTACTCCCCACAGGGCTGCTCCCCACAGGGCTACTCCCCACAGGGCCACTCCCCACAGGGCCACTCCCCCAGGGCTGTGGATGGCAGGTGGGTTCAGCACGGGCTGCTGCCTGGCCCAGTCACCCTCCCACTGGCGTCTCTCGGCAGCTGACCCTGGACAAGGAGCTCATCAACTTTGGCAGCTACGTGGTGGGTGAGACGGCATCCCGGGTCATCACCCTGTCCAACATCGGGGCCCTGGGCACTGGGTTCCGGGTCCAGCTGGAGTCTGAGCCCTGTGAGTTGGAGCTGGGCCAGTCGACCATCAGAGTGGTGAGTGTCCCACTGCCCAGTGCACCCAGGGGGAGCAGCGGGGATGCAGGGGGGCTGGAGGGGCAGGGCGTCCTGCTCTGGGTAGAAGACACCCCCGTGAAGGAGTGAAGGATGAGGGGTCACAGGGCCAGTGCCCGCTCCAGCAGGTGGCAGCACTGCAGTGGCCAAGCACTCCGGAGCCCAGCCTCCCACGTGTGCCTCTGAGTCCTGGTGGGGCCTCCCTGCCCAAAGGCTGTGCAGATGGGCCCCCAGTTGGTGCCACAGACAGCTCCCCGCACCCCAGCTCCCTGGGCGCATGGTGGGTGCGGATGGGGGAGGGAAACCGCCTTTTTAAACACTCGTCCGAATTAGTTACACTTTTCTACAAGAAGCACCGTGCTGGCCCTGGCACTGACAGGTCACGGGTCCAATTCCCGGCCGAGGGCACGGACCTGGGCTGCAGGTTGGATCCCCAGCCCAGGTTGGGGGCAGGTGTGGGAGGCAACCGATCGATGTGTTTCACCTCGATGCTTCTCTCCCAGCTCCCTTCCGCTCTTTGTAAGGAATCAGGGGGAGAAAATCCTCATGTGAGGAGTAACAAAAAGACAAAAAGCGGCAGCAGTGTGAGCCCACTTTGAAGCTCTGTCCGCCATGGGGCGGAGACTCCGTGAAGTCTACCCAGGGAGGGCGGGGAGGGATGTCCAAGCAGCGATGCGGACGGCTGCTGGGCAGAGGTGGGCGGCACCGGGGTGTGATACCTGCCCAAGCAGGGCCCCGGGATGGTGGGTGATGAGGGCACAAGGCCAGGCTTGCTGGGTGGGCACGTGCCTGGCCCTCGGGGTGCTCCTGGGGGCCAGCTCTGCGCTCTCCGAGTGGGTGTCTGTCTACCTGGCAGCAGCTCCCCAAACCGAGCCCCTCTATCGCCCTGTGGTCCTGGAGCCGCACGCGGCATTGTCGCCCTGCTGCACGCACAGCAGAGAGGGCGGGGGCAGTGAGCTCTGGGTGGGAAGCAGGGGTGGGGCCGGGCCAGGAGAGGAGCTCGCAGCCTGAGTGGGGGGCGGGGGGCGGGGGGGCACACAGTGACTCCAGGACGGGCACCAATGCCCGTGGGCTCCGAGGAGGAGCCGGGACCAGCCTGCCGGGGCTGGAGCTGCATGAGCCATGCCATCGGACCGCAGGAGCCAGCAGCACCCGCCAGGCCGGGCCGGGCTCCCGTGTGAGTGCGAGGCGATGCACACGCCAGGCCGGGCCGGGCTCCCGTGTGAGTGCGAGGCGATGCACACGCCAGCACAGGTGTCTGTGCTCTCCGTAGAGCAGCGTCTTCACCTACGACGAGAGGAGCATGTACGAGAAGGTCCTCCCCGCCGTCTCAGAGCCGCAGGTGGGCACCGAGCCCTCCCTGATGGACCAGGACCCGATGCGCAGCCCAGGTGAGGGGTGCAGACGTGCACGGGGAACGGGGCGGGGGGGGGGGGCAGGACCACGGTGCAGCCAGGTGAGGGGCAGGTCGGAGGCCCCGGCAGCACTGAGCCCCTCGGAGGAGCCGCCCAGGGCCCTGCGGTGCATCGGGAAGGAATTTGCAGGGCTCGCTCTCGGCCACAGGAAGCAGTGGCGAAGGGAGGACGGAAGTGGCTTAGCTGTCTCCTCACCTCCCTGGAAGGTCCTCACTGGGACGTGAGGAGCCCGGGGGCGCAGCCTGGGACGGAGGGGGAGGGGACAGAGGGGAGTCCTCGGGGCTCCTGGCGGGGTCGCTGGAGGCACAGCCCCCGGGGCCCGGGGCTCGGTGCAGAGAGCACATGGCACGGGCAGTTGGGTCGGGAGTCGTGGCGTTGGCCCGGGGCCCAGCCCTGCGCTGAGGAGGGACAGCGCCCGGCAGGCTGACCTGCAGAGCGGCCTCCCACCTCCCTTCACAGTTCTTCCCGACTCAGCAGTCCCTCCGCGCCACCGGTCACCCGGCAATGGCAGGCATGGGGGGGGGGGGGTCCTTCAAGAAGGTGGGGAGCCGCTGCCCCGCCTGGGCCCTGCCCCGGCCGCAGCCCGCAGCCGCCCTCCCCCTGCACTAGGTCCCTCTCGGCCGGCCATGCTCCTCAACACACATCCTGCTGTTTGCTCATCTCAACAAAAAACCCCTCGAGTCTTGTCTCCCCCCCCCCTTCTGCTTGAAATGAACCCCAAAGGCTGGCTGGGGTGCTCTCTCCTCTCGGGCTGCTGCGCCCACCTCCCCGTCACTGGGGCTTTGGGCAAAGCCTCCCCGCCCCCCTTCCTGCTCCCAAGGTGGCCCCCTCATGCTCCGAGCAGCAGGTGATGCAGAGCAGGGAAGGGTCTCCCCCAACTCCAGCTCCCGGGCCCCTGGGTCAGCTGGAAGGGTCGGGGTGACCGTGTCTCGGGGGTGGGCACAGCTTCCCCTCTGCTTGGCCCGTCCTCACATCTGAAGCGCCTCCTCTTCCAGAATCGGAGGATGTGACCACCGTCCTGCACATGTTCTCCAACGAGGAGCAGATGGAGATCACGCTGGGAGAGGTGAGCGAGGCCCCGCCAGCCACCGCCTCCAGCCTCCCGGTCTGCGGGCCCACCCAGGCAGGCGGCCTTCCCTGGTCCGAGCCGCCACGGCCGCGGGCGGGAAGCCTCTGGGCAGTGCAGTCCGCCGGCACCGTCCCGAGCGGGTCTGGTAGAACAAGGGCAGCGACGGCCGGATTGTGGGTGCAGGGCCTGCTGAGCTGTGGCGGCGTGTGAGCATGTGTGCGTGTGTGTGTGCATGTGTGAGCATGTGCAAGGCCTGCAGTCATTGAGGAGAGCAGTGCTGGGCTGGGGGAGCATGCGGGGGCAGGGGGGGTGCTTATGCCAGCCCTTCCCCCCGTTCGGCCGGGATCTGGGCCAGGAAGGCAGGGCCGGGCTTTGTGGTGCTGCCTCCACTGCCCTCAGGGACACGCCCGCGGGGAGGCCTGGGAGGCGCCGTCGTGGAGCAGGGAGCCTGAGCCCGGCGCCCGTCTCCGTGCAGGTAACAGAGGGCTACATCGGCCCCTTCAGCTCCATCAAAGTGCCCATCATTTTCTCCCCGGTCACGCCCGGCACCGTCCAGAGCAGGTTCCAGGTCATGTTCAAGAACCAGCAGTGCCCGACAGTGAGTGTCCTCAGCCCAGCACGCCTCCCGGGGCGCCCTGCCCCACGCCATGCGGCGGCACGCCTCCACACTCAGGCAGCTGGTGGTGGCACGGACAGTTGGCACCCACAGCCAACAATGACACATGTCCATGAGCATATGCACACACGTGTCCACATGGGTGTGTGTCTACCCACACACGTGTCCACACATATACGGACGTGTTTGTGGGCACACGGTCATGTGCGTGTATGTCCATACACATGTGTACACACGTGCATGTGTTCATGCACACGGCCTTTGCTCTAAATCACTAGAAATGTCTTTCTTAATTTCCAAGTAGTTAAATTTCCTTTTGTTACTTTTTTCATTTGTTTTTGCGTCTGTGGAATTATGCTCAGATAATATAACGTGCACTCGCTCTCTTTTTTAATTTGTTAAAGTTTTGTTTGTGACGAGAGGTGAGGTTAACTGTGAAGACGATGAGCAGATCTGGTGGCCGATGACTCCCATGCCCCTTCCCTCCCTGCCCCTCCCGTGTCGGCCCCGCATCTCCGCAGGCGGCTCCCGGCTCCGTTAGGCCCAGAGCGAGGGCCCTTGCTCACTGCCATGCACTGTGCCGCTCCCAGGCCCGCCCACGCCCTCTCGCGCCGTGCTGTGCCGCGCCCGGCGTCCTTGGGGCTCCACCTCCCTCTCTGTCCCCCCAGCACAGCCACCCTGTGATCGTCGCTTTGGATCTTTTTTAAAAATATATTTTTATTGATGTCAGAGAGGAAGGGGAGGGAGGGAGAGAGAGAATCATGGATCAGCTGCCTCCTGCACGCCCCACCCTGGGGATCGAGCCCGCAACCCAGGCCTGTGTCCTGACCGGGAATCGAACCCTGACCTCCTGGTTCACAGGGCGACGCTCAGCCCCTGAGCCGCGCCGGCCGGGCTGATTGGGAGTTCTCACAGTAGAGAGACTTCTCTTAATCACACGCTGAGAAGTGCCCTGGACCCAGGCATGGCCAGTGCCGCCTGTCCCCACGTGGCCGGCGCCAACTCTGCCCTCCCGTCTAGTTGCACTTCCGCGTCATCGGCGTGGCGGTCGACGTGCCGGTCTGGGTGCCCAAGTCCATCGTGGACCTGAAGATATGCATGTTCGACCGGCTGTACCAGGACACCATCCAGGTCCAAACGCGGTGCGTGCGCCGTGGGCTCAGGGCCGGCTGGGTCGGCGAGAAGCCTGAGGAGGCGTCTGGGGGCTCTTCCAGGGCCCGGGGGTCCCAGGACCAGGTCACAGGTCCTGCCCACCGGGACAGCCCTTCTCCTGTAGCTGAGAGGCCTGTGGGGGAGCCGGGGAGGGGAGCCCTGGGGAGAGGGGGCCCCAGGGACCAGCTGTGATGGGGGCATCACGTAGCATGGCGCCCGCGGGTGGGGTGGGCGCGCGCAGCCCCTCTGGCTGGTCCTGAGCTGGGAGCAGAGACAGAACTTCACGGAGCTGCAGCCACGGACCACGGCCTGACCATCCGGGAGCCCCGAGCGGCCCGCGAGTCTGTGCTGCCCGCGCGGGGCCAGCCTGCCCCGAGCCTGTGCCTGGGCGGGAGGGGGGCGGAGGCCAGTCAGACAGGGTCCCCCCATCACCCCGAGGCCTCCAGGCCCGGCACCAGCGCCTGCCTGGCAGGGGGCCTCCCAGGAAGCCCTCAGGTTTCTGAGAACCTGCAAGGACCGCGTCCCGGTGGTGGTGTTTTCATTCACGAGATTTCTCACCTGACTTGGGGGCGGGAAGGCCAGCCCCTGAGAGACAGGGCTGGGAGGCCCTGGCAGTGACGGCAAGGCGCAGCTTGGCGTGGGGGTGCCCCGAGCGCCCTGGGGCCGGGTGGTGAGAGCTAACAGGCCCTGCAGGCGGTTAACCCCTGTCCCGTCTCCCCTCCGGGCCGCAGGTCGAAGGCGGCCCTGCGTCTGAAGTTCGAGGTGTGCAAGGAGCTCAGGGGGCACATGGAGCTCCTGCCGGAGACGGGCTACATCCAGGCCCTGTCGTCCTACTCAGTGCAGCTCAAGTTCCTGCCGCGGTGAGCGCCGGGCTCGGGCGGCGGGCTGGGTCCCGGGCGGGGAGCAGGGGCGGTGCCCGGGGAGCTCCCCATGCCCTGTGTTTCCTGCACCCGTAGCTCTTGCATGGCTTATTCCAGAGCGGGCAGGACGGAGCGCTGCTGCCCCACTTATCGCTGCCTTCCCTGGCCGGGCTCAAACCCGCAACCGTGGCGTATGGGGACGGTGCTCTACCCACTGGGCTACCCAGCCAGGGCTAATCGCAGGACTGAAAAGCACCACTCAGATTTTTTAAAAATAGAAATATTTACATAAAAAAATAAATCAGCCTGAGGACTGAAGGGTCCCGAGTTCAATTCCCAGTCAGGACACAGGCCCGGGTTTTGGGGCGTGCAGGCGGCAGCCAATTGATGATTCTCTCTCATCACTGATGTTTCTATCTCTCTCTTCCTCTCTGGAATCAATTATACACACGTGCGTGTGTGTGTGTGAGCGTGTGTGTGTGTGTGTGTGTGTGAGCATGTGTGTGTGTGTGTGTGAGCGTGCATGTGTGTGTGTGCACCACTCAGGTCAGTTTCACTGTCGTTCCCCGAAATATAAACGCGAGGAGCTCATGCGAGTGGTGCGGTCTCTTGCAGACACTCTCTCCCCGAGGACGCAGGCAAGTATTTCGACAGGGAGAGCCGGATCCTGGAGGCCCCGCTGACAATCCGCGTGGCCGACCAGGTCCGTGGGGGCCTCCGGGAACGCTGGTGTTTGGGGAGCAGGGGGTGCTCTGGGAGTTGGGCCCCCGGCGGGTTTCCAGTCACCAGGCGTCACCAGGCGGCCCCCGCAGGGGAATGCAGGAGGGGAGTGTGGTCAGCGGGGCTCGGGGCTCCCCTGGCTGCGGGCGGTCCCAGCACCCAGACCCCACGTGCCACACACTCACACACCTGCTCACACTCACACCCGCAACTGACCTCACACTCAGACCGCAGAGCGTGGCATGCACATCCTCAGGACATGCACATGTGTGTGCACACGCGTGTTCACTCCCACGTCTCCCATTGGCACCTCGGTTACAGCTGCATCCACTTGCAGGTTGGGTGGCAGAAGAGGGGGTTCTCTGAGGGCGAGCCGTGTCCGTGAGGGCCCCGCGGCCGCAGCGAGGCTCCTGGCGGTCCGTGACTGGATGTGCTGGCCCTTTGCCCGTCAGGTCAAGCCCGTGGAGTTCACCGTCCACGCCACCGTCACCACCTCGGACCTGGAGCTCAGCCCCTTGGAGGTGGACTTCGGCTACTGCACCATCTACGAGGCCATCAGGGCCCCAATCAGCGTCTGCAACCTCTCCCTCCTGCCCCAGGAGTTTGGGTTCGTCGGGGTCCCCAAGGTGCGTCACGTGGGCAGGGAGGGCGTGGGGGCAGGGACTGAGTCAGGAAGCTCTGGGCACAGGTCAGGTGACTGCTGACCCGGAGTCCAAGCCGCCTCCCCCTCCCCGCCTCCCTCCTCACTCCTCTACCCGGCTCTCTCTGCTCGTCCCTCTCCCCGTCCCTCCTGCCCCTGTCGCTGCCTCACCCTGCCTTTCTCCACCCCTCCTCTCTCTCCCTCTCTGGCCGCTGCACCCACCGACTCCAGACCCCTCTGCCCCCGCCTTCCTGCCAGAGCTCTGGCCTGCCTGGCCCCGCAGGGCAGCCAAGATGAGGCCTCTCCCTGGCGGCCCGTCCCCTCCTGGAGATGCCCCTCTGTAGACCTCACCGTCCACACACAGTACACACATGTGCTCACATGCACGCAGACACTCACAGCATGTGCTCACACGCATGCAGATACTCACATGCACACTCACAAGCATGTGCTCACACGCATGCAGATACTCACACACACACTCACAGCATGTGCTCACACGCATGCAGATACTCACATGCACACTCACAAGCATGTGCTCACACGCATGCAGATACTCACACACACACTCACAGCATGTGCTCACACGCATGCAGATACTCACATGCACACTCACAAACACAAGCATGCGCTCATGCATGCAGACACTCATACACACAAGCATGTGCTCACATGCACACAGACACATGCACAGACATACATATACTCACAGGCATGCAGACACACATATACACACTTACAGACACACATGCGCTTACATGCACGCAAACGTGCTCGCACACTAACATATACACCGACATGCACATCACACACTGCCGCGCCAGTCCCCACGCGTGCCCCGCAGTCCCCATGACGCTCCCGCAGACACTGTGTGTGCTCTTGGTGCCGTGGTGCCGTGCAGTTTGTGGACATCCAGCCCAACGACGGCTTCGGGACGATCCTGCCCCTGGAGACCATGGATCTCGACCTGATCTTCCAGCCCACGAAGGCCAAGGAGTACAGGTTCGAGCTCGTCTGCAAGTCGGAGATCAACCGGTGAGCCGGGCCAGGGGGCGGCGGGGGGGGGGGCGCTGAGGGGCCGACAGGGGCCTGGGGTGTGTGTGTGTGGACATGTGTATGAGTGTTTGGTGTGCCTGTATGCATGTGAGCGTAGACACATGTGTGAGTTCATGTGAGTATGCATGTGTCTGAGTGTACTATATGTGGGGGCATGTGTGAGTGTGTGGACATATGTGTTCGAACGTGTGTACATGTGTGTACATGTGTGTGGTCATGTGTGTGATGTGTGTGGGTGCACATGTGGGCATGATGGAGGGCCTGAGTGAGTTGCCAGAGGCAAACGACCCAAATCCGGTCGGGAGACGTGCCGCACGTGACCTCGTGGCGCAAAGAAAGGCGTTCCCGGGGTGAGTGACGCCGGGGGCACCCCGTTCCCGCGGAAGGGTGAAGCCACACGTCAGTCACGGGGACCCGACCGGCTGGGGGACAGCAGCCCGGCCGCCTTCCTGAGAGGAGAACATGTCACACGTAGCTCTGACGCCTCACCCGCTCCGCAGCTGCCCGCGTCCGAATAAGGCCTCAGGGGTCGTGGAACCCGTGGGCGTGAGAGGCCACGTGGCGATGTCTTGGTGTGTGACATCTCCGGCACCGCAAGGGTGACGGGCGGCCAGCACCGCCCTCACACGGGCACTGGATGCTCCACGGTCGGGATGGAAGCCGGGCCGGCTGTGGGCACCGCGCAGAGGAGATGCGGACGGAGCCCCCGGGGCTAAAACTCCGAGGGCCGTGCCTCTTCGCGACGGCCGCTCGCAGTTCACTTGCTGTGCCTGCCGTGCAGGCTCCTGTGCTTACACCTGAGGAGCAGGTTCTCTGTCTTGTTTCTTTAACGTCAGTAAACACGTAACCAAACAAGCCAGCATGGCCTCCTTAGTAACCTGTGACGGACATGTTAACTGTCCACTCAAGATGTGCACAGAGCCCTGGCCACGTAGCTCCGCTGGCGAGCGCTTCTTCCCGAAACGCCAAGGGTGGGGGCTCAGTCCCCGGTCAGGGCACAGACAAGAATCCGCCCGTGAGGCCATAGCTGAGGGGAGCCACGATGGAAGCCTGGAGGGGGCGGGGGGGGGGGGGCGGGCAGAGCTGCACCGCAGCTCCCAAGTGCATGGAAGTTACCGCCGGGGCCGTGAGCAGCCTGTGACCCTGCGTCTGTCCCGGGCGCCTGCGCCGAGCCACCCACACTCAGAGCCACCTGGTCCGGCGCAGAGGGGCCCCACGCTGCAGCTGGGTGCCCGGCTGACCCCGTGCACCCTGGTCGCTCACAGGTGCTTCAAGATGACCTGCCGGGGTGTGGGCGTCCACCCGCCCCTGCAGCTGTCCCACTACCAGGTCAAGTTCGCGGCCACCGCCCTGTACGACATGTCGGTGGCCTCCCTGTACGTGATGAACTCCCACCTGAGCATGAACTCGCTGACGCACTCCGTGCCCCGCGTCGGCTCCGAGGACACCTGCCCCGTGGGGCCCACGTCCTTCCAGTTCCTGCTGCCCCCCGACTCGCCCATCACCATCTCGCCCTCGGTGGGGACTGTGTTGCCAGGAAAGGTGGGTGTGGGCCCACGGGGGTGGGCGGGCACCACAGCCTGGCTCTGCCCGCCCTGACGCAGCAGGTGTGGGGTCAGCTCTGGCCCCTGCAACCCAGGCAGGTCAGGGGCGCGAGCTCAGCCAGGAAGAGGCCAGCCCTGCCCGGCAGGGGCGCCACGCTGTCCCCCAGGCACCGGGCTGGGCTCGGGCAGGGCAGCCGGGTGGGTCCAGAGGCCTGGTCTCCAGGCGCACAGGTGTCTGTCTGTCCACTGGGTTGGTCCAGGGTTCCCCCGACTTCACCCCCCAGGTCCTCACAGCCTCTCTGTTACTTCCTGACCTCAGAAAGGTAGGGGGGCTGTTGAGAGGACTGTGTGAGGGGCACATGGAGGTGCGGGGGTGCAGGGCCCCCGGGTTCCAGAAAGGAGGGTTATGTGACACTCATTGCATTAACTGTACAATACTGCTTACGGAATGGCCTGCAAGGGGTTATTACAGGGCACCGCTCCGTCTCCCTCCCCTGCCCTCCCCTTTTCCCTTCTCCTCCCCCTCTCCTTTCCCCTCCCTGTCTCCCCCTCTCTCCCCTGTCTCTTCCTCTCTCCCTCTCTCTCTCTCATCCCCCACACGCCACACCCCCCACCGGACATGGTCGAGCACCTTTGCTGTACGGCCCAGGGAGCCCGCTGAGCTTTGGAAAGCCGGCTGTGCTGGTCATGGGCGGTCACGGGCAGGAACTCACCCCACATCTCCAAGGCTGAGAACAGAGTTTCCTTCCTCATCCATGTCGGGGGTGGGGGCCGGGGCCGACCCACGTGGGCAGAGTGGGCTTGGGAATCATGCCCGGCAGCCCACCCTGCCTTCCCGGAGGGGCGTGCCTCCCCGAGGCCCCCAGGAGAGACGGGCGCACACCAGGAGGGTGGCAGGACCGCGGAGGGGAGCCAGGGAGCTGGGGCAGCGGGTGCCGGGCGGGCTCTGCCCTCGACCCTCTCCCCCCAGAGATGCCTGGTCCAGGTGGCCTTCCGGCCCGTGCTGTCCAACGACCTGATCCGCCAGCAGGCCTTCCACGCCCAGAGTACAGACGGGGATGTCAAAGGGGTGCGTGCGGACTCTGGCTCCGGAACGCTCCGCCCCCCTCGAGGCCCCGGGCCAGGCCCCAGGCCAGGAGCGCGGGGCAGATGTTCGCCGTTTCCAGGGGCTACGACTTGTCCTTGGGAGACCCCCCTGAGGGAGGACCCCCCCGAGGGAGACCCCCCCGAGGGAGGACCCCCTGAGGGAGGACGCGACACAGCAGAGGAGCAGGGTCCACAGCGCAGGGGGCGCCCCCCCCCCCCCCCCGCCCCGGGCCCAGCGCAGGGTCAGGCTGCCCGAGGGCTCTGCCGGGACGGACGGGGCGCACTCCCCAGCGCTGTTTTTGTCCTGAGCGCTTGCTCAGACCCCCTCCTGGCGGCTCTGTGCCCTCTTGGTGCCTCGGTTCCCCTGGGCACCGGGCGGTTGGTGCACAGGCCAGGGCCTCTGCCCGGGGCCCGCTGCTCCGGACTCTCACTCGTCTTTCTTGCTCCAGCCCCTGCCCGTCTTCCTGAGGGAGCCACTTGGGGTGTGGGCCGCCACTCCCTGCATGCCCATCCCCCCCAGCCCCCGGGTTCAAGCACTGGCCAGCCGGCCTCTCACCTCCCAGTCCCACAGGGAGCCGGTCACCCCCCGGAGGGACCGGCGGCGGCTGTCCATGTCCTTACTGCGCATGCACAGCCGGGATCGCCCCTCCCGGGCCTCGGCCGCCCACACCCCCCCGTCGCAGAAGCAGGAGCTCAAGTTCAGGTGGGCGTGAGCCCGCTCCCCGCCCTTCCCTCCAGGCCCCTGCGAGGGGACCCCGCGCTGCCCCCACAGACTCCCCCACAGACTCCTCCACTGGAGTCCAGGCCCTGCCTCGGCCACCCGGGGAGCGGGAGCCCAGAGAGCGCGGTGGGCCTGGCTCGCCTGCGGCTCCAGGAACCTGCTCTCTGGCCGGGCGCCTGAGCGGGACCTTGGGGTCCGGGGAGGCCCCACAGGAACCAGGGAAGGTGGGCAGTCGGCTGGCCGACGACACTGGCACAGCCCGAGTGGCCCCACGTGGCCGAGCCCTGACGAGCCGGTGCCCCGTGTGGGGAGGGCGGGGCCGGGGCGCGTGGGGCACGGGCGCGGGCGCCATTCCGGCCTCGTTCCAGCTCCGAGGAGTACCAGGTGGCCCGGGCCACCCTGGCCAGGACGTTCCAGGGGCGGTTTGACAAGATCGTGGTCCCCTGCGTCGTGGCCAGTGGCGACATCCAAGACAGGAAGGGGACGGAGCCCCTGAGCTTCAGGTGCGGTGCTTGGCCTGGGCGGGGTGGCCGGTCCGAGGTCCCTCTTCCTCGTCCGCTCCCAACCCAGACCCAGGTCCGGAGGGCCAGGGCCAGGGCTAGGGGGGTGGGGCCGGGGCTCGGGGTCGGACTGGGGCCGGGGCACGGGGCCACCAGCACCCTGCCTGCCCGCCAGCCCCCACAACACGCTGTTCCTGGAGCTGTGGTGCCCGGCGGTGGCTCCATCCATCATCGTGGTGTCTGACAAAGGCAACACCATCTCCAACTTCGGTGACGTCGCTGTAGGTGAGTCCTCGTTGGGCCCCCCCCCCACCCACAGGAGCCTGGGCCCTGGACCCACCTGCCCCGATGGCCCCTGGGCTTGGGGCTGTGACTGGCCCCGTTTCAGGTCACCGGAGCTCAAAGAAGGTGTCCATCCAGAACATCTCCTCCGAGGACATGTCCGTATCCTTGTCCACACTCTGCACAGGCCTGCGGGGTGGGAGCGGGGGGCCTGCGGGGTGGGAGAGGGGGGCCTGTGGGGGTGGGAGCGGGGGGCCTGCGGGGTGAGAGAGGGGGGCCTATGGGGTGGGAGAGGGGGGCCTACGGGGTGGGAGAGGGGGGCCTATGGGGTGGGAGAGGGGGGCCTGCGGGGTGGGAGAGGGGGGCCTGCGGGGGGGGGTGGGGGGCTGCGCCCGTCTCTGGCGTCCCTTGACTCTGACCCTCAGGTGGACTTCTCTGTCCTGAACCCCAACGGCCCCTTCCACCTGCTGAACCCCATCGACAAGCTGCCTGCCGGGGAGACCCAGGACCTGGTGCTGTCCTTCTCTCCCCACGAGAGCACCCTGGTGAGTCCTGGCCGCCCCTCGCCCGCTCTCCACACCCCATGCCCCTGCCCCCCCAGCCCACCCTGTGCCCGTGGGCTCCAGGGCCAGCCAGTCCCTCAGGCCCGGCTTTCCCGGGCGGCAGCAGCGACCAGGGCGGCCAGAGCCGTCCAGGCTCCAGCACAGGGCGCCCGCCGCTCCAAGACGGAGCTCCCTGCGCGAGGGCCCTGGCCGGTGTCCGCCCCGCGCTGAGGGACGTGGTGTCCGCAGGCCCAGGAGACGCTGGACATCATCACCAAGAGGGGCATCCTCTCCCTGACCCTCCTGGGCACCGGCGTGGCCTCCATGATCACGTGCTCCATCACAGGGGACGTCCTGAACATGGGCTACGTGATCGCCAGGGAGTCCGTCTCCTCCACCTTCAAGGTGCCCGCCCTGCCCTGGCCCAGGCTGGGAGGGGGGCGGGGGAGGGCCACCCCGGGGGTCAGGCCCGCCTGGGTCAGGGAGCCCCCCACCCGCAGCCCCACCTCCACTGCCCTCCAACCAGGAGGCCCGGAGGCTCTGCCCTGGCTGCCCTGGCTCCTCCGGCCCGGTCCTCCCACCTCGGTGCCTCTGCCAGGCGGCCCAGGGGCACTGCCGAGGGGGCAGCTCACAGGCCGCCCTGGGGTCCCCGCAGCTGCAGAACAACTCCTCGCTGCCCATCAAGTTCTCCGTGCGGCTGGCCAGCCTCTCCAGCTCCCGCCGCGAGGAGCTGCAGCAGCTGCCGCGGTTCCTCACCTCCCGGGCCCAGAGGACCGAGGTCGTGGGTGAGCTGCTGGGAGGGAGGGGGGCGTGAGGCCTGCGGGGCGGGGCCAGCGGAGCCGGCGGGGCGGGGCCTGTGGGCGGGGCTTGTGATGGCCACGCCCCCGCAGGCACGCAGAATCACAGCGGGCAGAGCGTGTTCAGCGTGGTCCCGGTGGCGGGCGTCCTGGACCCGGGCGCCGCGCAGGACTTCACCGTGACCTTCAGCCCCGACCACGAGAGCCTGTACTTCTCGGACCGGCTGCAGGTCCTGCTCTTCGACAAGGTGCCCCCCCCCCGCCCCGAGCTGCCCCACTTGGGAGGCGGGGGCCTAAGCTGGGGGCCCCGAGCCTGGGTGTCGGGAGAGACCAGCGGCGGCCGCGCTCTGTCCCAGAAAGTGTCCCAGGACCTGCTCCTGCGGGGCGCGGCCCGCGAGCACATGATGTTCGTGGAGGGCGGGGACCCCCTGGACGTGCCCGTGGAGTCGCTGACGACGATCCCCTCCTCCAGCCCGGAGCGCAGGGAGGGTGAGCCTCTGAGGGTCCGGCCGCCCGCCGGGGGCCTGCTACACGGGGGCGGGCTCCCCCTTTCCCCAACTCCCCGCGGCTGCACCCCCTCCGCCCCCCAACCAGCGCCTCCGTCGCCAGAGCCTGAGGAGCTGAGGCCCATCCTGGTGACCCTGGACTACCTCCAGCTGGACACGGACACGCCGCCCCCCCCTGCCACCCGCGAGCTGCAGGTGGGCTGCATCCGGACCACGCAGCTGTCCGCAAAGAAGGTGACCGCGCACTGCGCCAGCCCCCCGCAGCACCCTGCGGGGCAGCCCGGCCCTCGTGACCGCGCCCTGCACGGGGGTGGGCGCCTGCTGGTCAGGCTGGGAGGGCGCGGGGAGCTGGGCGCCCTCGCCCCACCTGCCGGGCCCAGCAGCCCCGTTCCCGCAGACGGTGGAGTTCAGCCTGGACAGCCTGGCGGCCCTGCAGCACAAGGGCTTCACCATCGAGCCCTCCAAGGGCTCCGTGGAGCGCGGCCAGACCAGGACCCTCAGCATCTCCTGGGCGCCGCCCGCCGACTTCGACGTAGGTGCTTCCAACGCGGGAGCCGGGGTGGGCCTGGGCGGGGAGGTGGGCGGGGAGCCGGGGCGGGCTGCGGGGTGGGCCTGGGCGGGGAGGCGGGTGCAGGAGCTGGGGTGGGCTGCGGGGTGGGCCAGGGCGGGGAGGCGGGTGCAGGAGCTGGGGTGGGCTGCGGGGTGGGCCTGGGCGGGGAGCCGGGGAGGGCTGCGGGGTGGGCCAGGGCGGGGAGGCGGGTTCGGGAGGTGGGGCAGGTTGCGGGGTGGGCCTGGGCGGGGAAGGCGGGTGCAGGAGCCAGACCACAGGCCCGCTGGGTGTCGCTCAGGTGGCTGTTTGTCCCCCTCCTCCCCTCTCCTTCCAGCCCGACCACCCGCTCATGGCGGCCGCCCTGCTGCAGCTCAGGGGCGACGTGAAGGAGACCTACAAGGTCTTCTTTGTGGCCCAGGTGCTGGCCGGTCCCTGACCCGCAGGGCTCTCTGCGGAGCCCCGGACCCGCCTGCCCGTCCTCGCAGCCCCCGGTCTGTGGTCCGGACCAGACCACCCATAGGCCTGGGACTGGCATCCCCTGCTGGGCAGCCCTGTGTGACCCCATGTTGGGGGCACCCAGCCCCACAGCACGGCTGCTCCCTGCAGCCCACTCGGAACCGGCAGCTGGGCCGGTCCTGCCCACAGCCTGCTCCTGCCTGAGCCCTCAGCCCCAGCCCCGCCCACACCTGCCCAGTGGGAGGCAGGTCTGTCAATAAACCCTCCGTGTGACCCTGTGTGCAGGTGTGTGTGGGGGCGACAGCGACTCACATGAGCACAGAGTGAGGGGGACAGCCCTGGGGAGGCAGCCCACAAGTCCTGAGCTCTGCCGGCTCCCAGGGGCCTGGGGCGGGGGGGCCTCCTGGAGGGTGGTGCCTGGAGCACTTGGGGGACAAGTGGCCGGGCAGGGCTGTGGGGGTGGGGGGTTAGCTTAGCCCCCTCTGCTCCTCACCAAACCCAGGGTCCCAGGTGGCCCCAGGCAAGGAGGGTTCCCTTTTCTGAACTGAGTCCAGGAGCAGCCTCCGGGACCACTGCCCTTCAAAGTGGAAGCCGCCCCCAGCCCTGGCCCAGGATGTGCCTGGAGCTCCAGATGGTGCCCACCGCCCAGCCCCGTGCCGGGCACCAGGAGGGCACTGCAGCCTTCCCGGGCAGAGGCTCAGGGCGCCAGCCACCTCCCTAACCCTCACCCTAACCCTGCCACCTCCCTCACCCTCACCCTAACCCACCTCCTTCACCCTAACCCTAACCCTGCACCTCCCTCACCCAAGCCTGAGACAGTGGCCCGAGAGACATTGTGCAGGACTCCTGTCCGTGGGCACAGCCAGGCTTCTTCCTACCCCTCACGGGCTAACCAGTTGGAGCCCAGCTGCCTCCTCGGGGGCGGCCAGAGGGGAAGCAGGGGTCCTGCAGGCCCAGCCCCAGGAGGTTCTCCCTGCAGGTGAGTTCCCGCCGCCTCCTAGGGCGCCCGCGAGAGGGGCAGGCCCCCTCCTGAAGCCTGGTGTGGCCCTCCTGCTGGGGCCCTGGGGCTCGGTGCCAAGGTCCTGCCTGAACCCCAAGGGCCTGGAAGGCCGTGAGGCAGGAGGGGGGAGGGGAGGGGCAGCCTGGCAGGAGGGGCCCTGGGGCTGCATTACAGCCGGGGTACAGGACAGCTTTGGGACAGTGCGGGCCTCGCCTGGTGGGGGGTGAGAACTAGGACCTCCTGGAAGGAACGACCCAGCCTTCCCCCGCGCACTGGACAGCGGGCCCTCCAGGCCCAGACTGCGCCTGGCTTGCAGGCAAAACGCCCCTGGTGGGTGGTCGCCCACAGGACACAGCGGGGCCTAGAGCCCGGCCGGACTCCCGCGGGCCTACCCCAGGCCGGCCTCATGCTCTGCGGGGCGCTGGGCGGTGTGCCAAGCCCGGCCTCCTCTGTCCTGGGTGCCATCCCCGCAGGCCTCAACTTCCCCGCACCTGAGCCGAGAGCGAGACCACCCCCAAACCCTGAGGCCACCCCAAATCCTGAGGCCACCCCCAAACCCTGAGGCCACCCCCAAAACCCTGAGGCCACCCCCAAAACCCTGAGGCCACCCCCAAACCGTGAGGCCACCCCCAAACCGTGAGGCCACCCCCAAAACCCTGAGGCCACCCCCAAGCCCTGAGGCCACCCCCAAACCCTCAGGCCACCCCCAAACCCTCAGGCCATCCCCAAAACCCTGAGGCCACCCCCAAACCCTCAGGCCACCCCCAAACCCTGAGGCCATCCCCAAAACCCTGAGGCCACCCCCAAACCCTCAGGCCACCCCCAAACCCTGAGGCCACCCCCAAGCCCTGAGGCCACCCCCAAACCCTCAGGCCACAGGAGAGGGCAAGAACGCGCCGAGGGCGGTCCCTTAGGGCTGGAGCCGGGGCGTGGTCACGGGACCCTGGGTGGAAGCTGGGGGCGGGGCCTGCGCGGGGCGGGGCCTGCGCGGGGCGGGGCCTGCGCGGGGCGGGGCCTGCGCGGGGCGGGGCCTGCGCGGGGCGGGGCCTGCGCGGGGCGGGGCCTGCGCGGGGCGGGGCCTGCGCGGGGCGGGGCCTGCGCGGGGCGGGGCCTGCGCGGGGCGGGGCCTGCGCGGGGCGGGGCCTGCGCGGGGCGGGGCCTGCGCGGGGCGGGGCCTCATATAGCGGCGGGCGGCCGGGCCTGCGCTCCGCGTCCGCGCCCGGTATGTTCGCGGGGGCGCCGGCCGCCCGCGGGCTCCTGCGGCTGCTGCTGCCGCTCCTGCCGCTGCCTCAGGTGGGTCGCCGGCGCCGGGCGGGGCTCCGCGGGCGGGTCCGCGCGCGCCGCGCCGAGCCCAGCTCCCCCTGTCCCCGCAGGTGACGCCGGGCTCCTCGGCCGGCAGCTGCGACCCCTCGGACCAGTAAGTGCGGGGCGGCGAGGGGCGGCGGCGGCCCCGTGGGGGAGGCGGGGCGGCGCGCTGACCGCGGTGCCCGTGCCCGCAGGTGCCCGCCCCCCGCCCGCTGGAGCAGCCTGTGGCACGTGGGGTAAGTGGAGGCCGGGCTCCCGGGGCCCGGCGCGCTGTCCCCGCCCGGCGCTGCGGGCAGGCGCGGGGCCTCCGCCGCCCTGAAGGCCGACCAGCCTCCTGCCCCCGCACCGGGGGGCGCTCTCCCCGGGGTCCGGCCCCGCCCAGCGCCCGGGACCCTCAGCGCTGCGCCGACTGCCCCTTCCCGGCCAGCTCGCCCGCGCCCCACTCCCCCTTCCCCTCCCGGGAGCCCGGGGACATGGTGGCCGGTCTGGGCACTGGGTCGTGCAGCGGCCGGGACAGCGTGTCCTGGGAGCGAGCCCAAGGCCACTGGTGGAGCCTGGAGGCAGCCAGGCCGCCCGGACGCAGGCCCAGCTCCGCGGCCCTGCCCTCGCCAGGAAGGCGGTGTCTGGCCTGGAGGGGCATTCTCTCTGTTTGCTTGTGTGTGTGTTTTTCATGAAATAGACTTTTTTAATGCTTTTTAAAATACTTTTATTGATGAGAGGAAGGGAGAGGGAGAGCGAGAGAAACGTTAACGATGAGAATCACGGACCGGCTGCCTCCTGCACGCCCCGCACTCGGGATCGAGCCTGCAACCCGGACATCGGAACCGGACCTCCTGGTTCATAGGTTGATGCCCAACCACTGAGCCACCCCGGCCGGGCCCTGGTTCCCTTTTCCCCGCCCACTTTCCCGCCTCACTGTTGGGCCTTCGGGGAGCAGGTGCCGGTGGCGGGGTGCCTGCAGCGGTGGGGTCTCGCTCCCCGGCCAGGCTCGTCCTGCTCGCCGTGCTGCTGCTGCTGCTGTGCGGGGTCACGGCCAGCTGCGTGCGCTTCTGCTGCCTCCGCAAGCGGGCCCACGCCCAGCGCCTGCCCCCCGCACCTCCGGCCTGCGACCTGGCGCTCCTCCCCGGGGACAGCGACAGCCCGGCACACAGCACCGTGACCTGTGAGTGCCGCCCCCGGCGCCCCCGCCTGCTGGGGGGGGGGGGGGCAGGGAGGGCCAGCCCAGCCCACAGACGCGCTCTGTCCCCGTAGCCTACAGCTCCGTGCAGCACCCGCTGGGCATGCGGCTGCCCCTGCCCTTCCCGGAGCTGGACCTGGACGCCATGACCCCTCCCGCCTACAGCCCGGTCTACACCCTGGAGCTGCCTCCCTCCTACGACGAGGCTGTCAGGATGGCCAAACCCGGACAGGAAGAGCCGCCTCCGCCGTAGCCTCGGGCCCGGGACCCCGGAAGGGCGGGGGAGCGGAGCCTCCAAGCCCAGCACCCCCAGCTGTCACCCTGGTGTCTCTCAGAGGGGGTGGGGAAGGTCTCCCAATGCCACCAGCCACCCTGTGCACCCAGGGGACCCCCAGCACCCTCCCCATCCTTCCCCCGGGAAGGCCGGACGTCCAGCACATTGCTGCAGCCCTGGCCTCGTTGCTATGCAACTCCAGGCAGACACACACACACACACACACACACACACACACACACACACGTCGCTACATCCAGCCCCTGGCCCGGGCCCAGCAGGCCCTCTGCCCTAAGGGAGTCCCACGGGTCTGAGCCTCCACAGCTTTTTGGAGAATAAAATTTGTATCGAAGTGGCCTCTGCCTGCAGGAAAAGGGCTTGCTCAGGGAGGGGCTCTCGGGCCGCCACCCCCCACAACCCCGGCAGGGGGACAGGGTGAGTGCTTGGGCCCACCCTGCACCCAGCCTCACCTCGGGCTGCGGTTGTGGGTGGGGTCAGGTGTCACAGCCTGGGTGCCTCTGGAGAGCCCCTCCCCTTTCCAGGCCCACATCTGCGCCGGGCGGGGCGATGGAGCCTCAGGGAGTCCTGCGGGCGCGTTTATTGGCTACTTTGCTGGGGGCTGGGCAGGTGGGTGGAGCAGGGCAGGTGGGGAGGGTGGGTAGGTGGGGTGGGGGTGGGGCAGGGCATGGCAGGTGGGTGGGTGGGGCTGGGGGCAGCAGCTCCTGGTCGGGCAGGCCTCCCAAGGCCTAGCAGCGGCTCCTACTGGACCAGCTTGAAGGACTCTCCGGTCATCATGGCCACGAACTCTGGCAGCAGAGGGACAGGTCAGCGCCCAGCCTGCCCGGCTGTGGGCTCCCAGGCCCCCCCCCAACCCCCTCTCACCCTCGTAGTCGATGGTCCCGTCCCCGTCCTTGTCGGCCTCCTTCATCATCTGCTCCGCCTCCACCTCATTGAGGGGCTCGCCCGCATTCATGAGCACATACCTGCAGGGCCCCCCAAGCCCCGCGCACTGAGTGGCAGCCCGCAGGGCAGCGCCCTCGCCCGCCCCCAGCCCGGCCCTACTTGAGCGTGTCCCAGTCGATGTAGCCCTTGCCCTCCTTGTCGAAGACCTGGAAGGCGGCCCTCAGCTCGCCCTCCTGGTTCTGGGACTTCTCCCAGTAGATCCCCATCAGGGCCAGGAAGCCGTCGCAGTTGAAGAAGCCTTTGTCTGCAGGGAGCGGGGCGCAGGACGTTCCCGTGAGGCCCGGGGCGCAGCCGCTCCCCCCTCAGCCGCCCCAGGCCGGCCCGCCTCACTGTCTCGGTCCACGTCCTTGGCCATGGACGCCAGCTCGCTCTTGGTGGGGTTGATGCCCAGCAGGCTCATGAGCCGCTCCAGCTCGGCCGTCTTCACCTGCCCGTTGCCCTCCTCGTCGAACATCTCAAAGACCCCCTTGTACTCCTTGATCTGCTCGGCTGTCAGGCGCTCGGTCTGCGGGGATGGGGGGACACACCACCAGCTTCACAGCGGACTCTGCCCCTCGGTCCAGGGAGGTCTGAGGCCCCAGGACACGTGGCACAGACACCCTTCAGAGTGTGTGGTTTAGAGAGGTGGCCCCGGCCCTGGCCGGTGTGGCTCAGTGGGTAGAGCGTCAGCCTGCGGACCAAAGGGTCCGGGTTCAAGTCCGGTCAAGGGCATGTACCTGGGTGGCAGGGTCCTCCCCGGCCCTGGTCGGGGCTCATGCGGGAGGCAACCAATCCATGTGTTTCTCTCACATTGATGTTTCTTTCTGTCTTTCCCTCTCTCCCTAAAAATCAATGGAAAATATCCTCAGGTGAGGATTAAAAAATAAAAATAATAAAACATTAAAGGTAAAAAGGAGGCCCTAGCCCAGAGCCAGCTCCCACACAAGGGGGGGGCAAGTGGTGGGTCTTGAGAGATGGGCGTGGCTGCCAGGCAGCTTAGGGGAGGCCCTGGGGTGGGGCCAGCCGGTCCTGGCCCCACCTGCCTGCCACCTCCACGGCGGCTTTCTGAAAGGGTGGCGCGGCCTCGGCCCCCCACTCTGCCCTCCCTCCCAGCCGCGCCGGGCTTCTTCCTCGGGGCCCGGAGAGACCCTCGCAGCTCCGGGTCCCACCATCCCTGCGCCTGGAGGCTCTGTCCATTGTTGCCCCAGGCACTGCTCCCAGCCCCGCTCCCCACCCAGCAGCCCGGGGCTCTGCCGGGAGCAGCCTTACCATGTCTGTGGCCGGCGGAGAGGACACTGCGCAGGGTCACAGAGCTGCTGTGGCAGAGGTGGTGGCCGCGTTTATCTGGGCCTGGCTGCCTGGGGTCCCTGGGGCCCAGGTTCCAGGATCCTTTTATGGCCCGGAGATCCTGCTGCCCTATTTCGGGACAGGCGTGGCCCTTCCCCGCATGGCCCCTTCCTGGCTCTCCTCGGCCTGGGCATCCCCTCACCCTGGAGCCCCCCTCAGGCCCTGGGTCCCAGCCAAGGCCCCCACCCTCCCTGGGCCCCAGCGAGAATGGACACGTAGGGCCACGGGCACAAGAGAGGCAGTTCTCTCTTCACCGTGTCACCCGGCTCCCCCTCCCTGGCAGGACCCTCACGGCGGCTGTTGTCACCTATTTGTGAGGGTTCCTGTTGGGTGTCCACCCGGTCAGCTTCCCCCTCGTGCCCGTAAGGGCCCACACCCGGGCGGTGCCAGCGCCTGGCAGATGCTCTGAACATGGGGGGGCAGGACGGCCTCTCCCGCCCCCCCCCCCCCCCCGGCGCGCGCAGCAGGGGCTGAGGCCCACCGTCCAGGAGGCAGCTTCCCGCGGCTGGGGGTCAGGGGCCAGGACGACAGGACCGGGGCCAGACCGGCCACCAGGAGGCCAGGCCGGGTTTCCTCCGGGCACTCAGGGGCTATTCTGGGGCTTCTCGGGGAAACCTGACCTCCTTTCCACACACAACAGCAGAGCTGGCTCCCGAGGGAGCTGGGAGCCAGGCTGTTCAGTGACAAGATGTCACAGCTGCACACACACCTGCGTACATGGGCTCAGCCTGAGACACAGGCACCCGCCCCACCCCCCGCCCAACACCTCAGCCCTGCCTCCCGTCCCCCCTCAACTGAGCACAAGACCTGTGAAGGGGGCTCCTCCCACCCCCTCCAGTCCCTGCCCCCAAGGTTAGCCCCAGACAGCCCCCGCTAGTTCCCATCACTGTCCCCCATCTCACCTAGTGTGTGGTCCCCAGTCACTCACACACACACACACACACACACACACATACACACCCCTGACCCAGCCTGGGGCCGCCTGATGAATCTGAGCCGGTGAGCCATGCCCTGTCTTCCCCTCCCCCACCCTCCCCAGGCTGGCTCCAGCCTCCAGTTTCCCACCGAGGCCCAGGCCAACTGCTGAGGCCACAAGATTTGTGCTGACGGGACAGGATGGCTCCGGCGGGCGCCAGGTCACGGGCGGCCAGGGCTGGAAGAGTCCTGCTCTGAGTACCCTCGTCCCAATGCTGCGAGGACGTTCCCACCTCACTCCCTTGAACACCCGGAACTGCCATTTCAGGGAAACTCCGCATCCAAACGCCCAAAGGCAGTGCGTGGAGAAGACGGGGCAGGGACGGGACGGCCGCCCGGCGGGAGGGGGTGCGGGCGAGGAGAAAGCACGTGGGGGCCACGTCACCTCACTCTGGCGAGGCTCTGGGGCCCAGGCGTTGGCTCCAGCACGCGTCTAGATCTCGCTGTGCAGGGTTCTCCCACTTATTTATTGATTCCGTGGTGATGTTTACATAAAACGTTACCCCAAGAAGGGAAGGGACATTGAACGTTAGTTACATACCACCATATTTATATCTTCTTTTTAGAGAGGAAGGAAAGGAGAGGGAGAAAGAGAAACGTCCATGCAAGAGCATAACATTGATTGGCTGCCTCCTGCACGCCCCCTACTGGGGGTCACGCCTGCAACCCGGGCATGTGCCCTGACCAGGAATCGAACCAGTGACCTTTGGTGCACAGGACAAGGCCCAACCAACTGAGCCACACCAGCCAGGACAACAATCTTTATTATTATTATTATTATTATTATTATTATTAGTGATAAAAACACACCACATAGCCCTGGCCAGTGTGCTCAGTGGTTAGAGTGTCGGCCTGAGGACCAAAGGGTCTCAGGTTCAATTTCCAGTCAAGGGCATGTACCTGGGATGCAGGTGCGATCCCGGGCCCTGGTAGGGGTCCATTTGGAAGGCAACCAAAGGCTGTGTCTCACATGGATGTTTCTCTCACCCTCTTCTCCTTCCCTCCTTCCCTCGCTCTCTCTAAAAATCAATTTAAAAAATATATCCTGGGGCCCTAACCAGTTTGGCTCAGTGGATGGAGCGTCCGTCTGCAGACTCAAGAGTCCCAGGTTCGATTCTGGTCAAGGGCATGTACATTGTTTGCGGGCACACACCTGGTGGTGGGTGTACAGGAGGCAGCTGATCGATGTTTCTCTCTCATCGATGTTTCTGACTCTCTATCCCTCTCCCTCCCACTCTCTAAAAATCAATAAAAAATATCCCGGGGTGCGGATTAACATAACCAACGAACACACCCTCTAAAATGTACCCCCCTAACCACTTCCGCGTGCACAGCCCAGGGACTGGAGGCACATTCACATGCTGTGCGGCCGGCACCTCCGCCATCTCCAGAACTTCCCATCTTCCCAGACTGACACTGTCCTCCTGCAGCACCCACCCCGCCTCCCCCCGCCCTGCACCACCGTCCACTCTCAGTCCCTGGGCCTGACTCCCCCTGGGAGCGGAGTCACGCAGCCTCTGTCCTTCTGAGTCTGGCTAATGTCATGGAGCGCGACGTCCCCGAGGTCCAGGCACGTCGCAGGGTCCGAACTGCCTGCTTTTTTCAAGGCTGGAGAATAATATCACTGCATGTGGCTAGTCAGGATTCTCCACGGAAAGGCAGCCAATTACATACAGATTTTATTATTTTTTAAAAATGTATTTTTTGATTTTTTACAGAGAGGAAGGGAGAGGGAGAGAGAGCCAGAAACATTGATGAGAGAGAAGCATCCATCAGCTGCCTCCTGCACACTCCCCACTGGGGCTGTGCCCACAACCCAGGTACATGCCCTTGACCGGAATCGAACCCGGGACCCCTCAGTCCGCAGGCCGATGCCCTATCCACTGAACCACACCGGTCAGGGCCAGGTTTTATCATTATAGGGACTTGGCTCACGGACTGTGGCGTCCAAGAGATTCCAGGACCTGCGGGCTGCGAGCAGGAGGCCCAGGAGCGCAGGCGGAGAAGGAAGGCCCGAGAGCCAAGAGCGCGCAGGTCGAAGGCAGGAGCGGGGCTCCCGCTCAGCTCGGGCGGAGCACGTTGGGCTTCCCGGGCCTTTGTGTCCCGTTCGGGCCCCCAGAGCGGGCCGAGGTCCGCCCTCCGTCTGCAGAGGCAAAGGCGGGTGTCTTCCCCGGGCGCCTCACCCACACCGCCTCCTCCTCACTGGCCCACCTTCTGCCGACACCTGCCCCCGCCCCGGCCGCCCCGGCCGCCCCGGCCCACCGCTGGGTCCCGCCCCCTCCCTGTCATTTCCCGTCATTCGGTCTCAGGTTTTGCCCCGCACTCGGCCCCGCCCCGTCGCCAGGCCCCGCCCCAGGCTCGCTAGACTCCGCCCCTCTCCCTATCAGCCCCGCCCCTTTCCGTCCGTGGGCCCCGCCCCGTCACTCACCCCTAACCCGGAAGCGGCGCGCCGGGCGGCCACTCCGCGCGTGTGCACCAGGCGGCGCTCGTGGGCCGCGAGAAGCCGGCAGGGGCGGGGCCGCAGCAGTTCCGGGTCTGCGGTTGGAGGTCGGCCGCCCTGGGACGGAGCTGGGCGGGGCTTCCGTCCGGAGTCCACCGCCCCGGCCGCGTTCTGCCTCGGCTCCAAGCCCTGCCCTCCGAGCCGCGCTTCGGGCTCCCACCATCGCGAGGACCCAAAACCGGAACAACTGCCCTCTCCCGGTCCGCAGAACGCGGGGCGGCCGACGGCGCAGGTGCGGAGCCTCCGCGGACCCCGACCGTCCGGCCCGCAGAGAAGCCCCCGGGCGACCCCGCTGTGCGCCCCGGGGACCCCGTGCGGACCCCGTTCGAGCAGGACCGGGGCAGGCTGCCTCCGAGGCGGCTGTGCTGCAGGGGCCCCGGCCGGGCGTGCTGAGACCCCCGCCGCCTGCCCCGGGGCCTGGGGACCCGCGCTGCCCCGCCCCGTCCAGGCCCCAGCCCCTCACAGCGGACCCCCAGCAGCCCGGGCCCTGGGCCCCTTGCTCCTCCGCGGGCTCGGGGCTTCCATGTTCCGGTGGCTCTCCCTTGTCCTCCTGGGTCTTGTGTGAATGTGGCCACAGCGAGGTCCTTGTGTCCGAAAGCTGAGAGATTCCAAACGCATCCAGAGCCTCAGGCCTGACTGCAGCCGCGTTCCAGGGGCAGGAGCCTGGAGGTCTGTCCTGCACAAACGGGAAACTGAGGCTCGAAAAGGTGAAGCCCTTGCCAAGGGGAGTGCTGCCTGTCCTGCCTCTGCGCAGAGCCTGGCCTCGGGGGCAGCACCCCTGGGCCCATGGTGGGCAGAGCCAGGCAGCAGGGGCGGGCAGCATGGCCCCGGCCTCAGCGGTGACCCCCAGCCCCTCACCCTCTGCGGGTCTTTCTCCCCGTGGTCTCCCTCAGAGGTCTTCCCACCTCAGTGCCCACCCAAGATCTGACACCACCCCAACCCCGGCCACAGCCCCCAGGGGCTATTGGAGGCAATAGGGCCAATCAGAAGTCTGACCTGGCAGCTCCGCCGCCCCCAGGGGCACCCAGGGCCGGTGAGCCCTGGGGGTGAGCCCAGAGAACTGCAGACACAGTCCCAGGCTGACGTCACGGTGGGTGAGAGCTGCCGGGCCTGGCTCCAGGCAGCACCCTTGGGCCCCAACCGCTGGTTTACAAAACACCCCGCCTGCAGGCCCAGCCACCCCGGAGGGACCACGGGTGCTTCGAGCTCCACCCAGCACCCCGCTGCCTGGGGTCCCAGCCCCCCTCCTCCTTCCCCTTCAGGCCTCCTGCCCACAGAGCCTCTGAGCTCCGAGACCACGCCCTCCAGCCCCACCCTCTCAGGGGGGGCTGGCCCCATCCCGCCTGCTCAGGGTTGCGCCTTCTGCGAACACCTTGCATCATCTCTCAGGTGGCCAGCGGGCTGGGCCTCAGGGGCAGGATCCCTGACAGACAAACAGCCCTCGGGCCCTGGAGCACAGGGAGCTGAAGTCCAGGTGGAGGTCCCCTGTGGAGGCCCTGCAGGACCGAACCCCGGGACTGGGGACGGGGACGCTGCAGGGTGCACTGGGGCCTGGGTAATTGCTGTCTCCCCCCAACACACACCCCAGGCACTTGCTGTGGTCCCCACCTGACTTGCCTGGTGGCCTGGGGCAGAGGGGCAGGGGAGCACAGGAGGGACCCAGGGACCCTCCCACAGCTGTCTCCCCCCGCCCACACCAGAACCCAGACATCCCCTCAGCCCCCTGGCACCCACCTCCACTTCCGAAGGTGGAAGATGGATGGAGGCGCTCGGCTGCCCTAGGCCCTGACAGGCTGGAGTCCCGAACAGGGCAAAGGGCAGAAGGAAGGCAGGCGGGTCCCACCTCATCCTGCGGCGTGGCCGCCCGTCCTCCCAGCGCCATCCGTGGAGGACACTGTCCTCTCCCGCCGTGGCCGAGGCACCTGGTTGGGAACCCTGGACCACAGGTGTGAGGCTGATTTCTGGGCTCCGTCTGTCCCACCAGCCTCTGTCCGTCCGTTTGTCCGCAGCACCACGCTGGTGCAACACCATGGCTTTGCCGTCGGTTTAATCAGGAAGTGTGGGTCACCTGCCTCGTCCCAGGCGGGGAGGGGAAGGAGGGGACCCCGGGCTGAACAGTGTCCCCGGGTGTTCAACGGAAGTAAGGGCGCTCAGTGAGATGGGACACGGAGGCCTCCAGGAACGAGACCCCTTGCAACACCTGTGCCACCAGCAGCTGGCACGGCCACCGTATCCAGAGCCTCTCCAGGCTGCGCCAGGGCGAGGGGGGTCTCTGCTCTGCAGCCAAAACCAGGCACCGGTAACTAGGAAGGCTCTGGGAAGTGGGAGGTGGCAGCCATGTGGGGTGAGCAGGTGCTTTGCTAGGGGCGCCTGGGGGAGGAGCACTGGGGCGGAGGTGAGGGACAGAAAGGGCCCCCTCCTTCCTGCTGAGGCGCCCCCAGGCCCGGCACTCCAGGCCTAGCCCTGTCCTGCCTCCTGGCCACATTGCACGTGCCCCTCCGTCCAGCCCTGGACCTCGTGCTGGTCCCTGCTGCCCTGGCCGCATGACCCTGTGGGGGTTCAGAACCAGCCACCCCAAGATGTGCCTCAGTGATGTGGACTTAAAAAACGTCCACGCCTCGGCCCTGGCTGGGTAGCCAGCTGGTTAGAGCATCATCCCGCAGGCCAAGGCAGCTCTGGCTCCCCAGGCAGGGCACCTGCGAGAATCAGCCAGTGACTGCAGCAGTGAGTGGAACAAACACCCATGTCTGTCTGTTTCTGTCTCTCCCCCCACCCCCGCTTTCCTTTCTCTCTAAAAATCAATCCATCAATCAATAAAAAATCTCCTCCCCCCCCCAAAAAAAATGTTCAAGTCTCTAGATAATTTTTATTTTTATTTTTAGTCCTCACCCAAAGATACGTTTATTGATTTGAGAGAAAGAGAGAGAGAGAGAGAGAGAGAGAGAGAGAGAGAAACATCGATTGGTTACCTCCTGTACGTACCTCAAACCCACAACCTCACGGAGCCACACCAGCCAGGTGAGAGTTTTTATGAGTTTATTTGAACCCAACTGACAACAATTGCTGGGGAAGCAAATTCTCAAAGGACCGAGAAAGAGCTCTGGAGAGAGAGTGAGTGCTCCAGCTTATTTTCTACATCACGTGGACTCTCGAGGGACCCTGAACAGCCAAAGCAGCCTCGAAAAAGAACGTAGTTGGAGGCCCCACGCTTCCTGATTAAACCGACGGCAAAGCCACGGTGTTGCACCAGCGTGGTGCTGCGGACAGACGGACGGACAGACAGACGGGCCGGTGGGACAGACGGAGCCCAGAAATCAGCCTCACACCTGTGGTCCAGGGTTCCCAACCAGGTGCCACGGCCACGGCGGGAGAAAACAGTGTCCTCCACGGATGGCGCTGGGAGGATGGCGGCCACGCCGCAGGAGGAGGTGGGACCCACCTCGCACCGCACACAGAAGTAACTCAAAATGGACCAGAGACCCAGATGTAAGACCTAAGACTGTAAAACTCTTAGAAGAAAATGAAGGAGCAAGTCTCCATAGAATTAGATTTGGCAACGGCTCTTTAGATATAACACCA
The DNA here is from genome assembly GCF_027574615.1 of Eptesicus fuscus. Lineage (NCBI taxonomy): Eukaryota > Metazoa > Chordata > Mammalia > Chiroptera > Vespertilionidae > Eptesicus > Eptesicus fuscus. The sequence continues at coordinate 656,620 of NC_072481.1, read as the reverse complement.
AAACCACAGCAACACAGAAAAGAAAAAGAGGTAAATGGGACTTGATCAGAATTAAAAGTCTGTACCTAAAGGACACTATCAACAGAGTGAAAAAAAAAAAAAACAACTGACAGAACAGGAGAAAGTGTTTGCAAATCACATATCTGACACCGGTCTAGTGTCCCGAATATACAAGAGCTCTCTCAGCCCCACAACCACCACAAAAACAAATCCAGCCTCATCGGTGTGGCTCAGTGGCTGAGCCAGGAGGTCACGGTTCGATTCCCAGTCAGGGCACGTGCCCGGGTTGTGAGCTCGATCCCCAGTGGGCCGGGGGGGTGGGGGGGGCGGGGGCATGCAGGAAGCAGCCATCAATGATTCTCTCCCATCATTAATGTTTCTATCTCTCTCTCCCTCTCCCTTCCTCTCTGAAATAAATTTAAAAAATATTTTTTAAAAAGGCAGACAGTAATAAATGTTGGCAAGAACCTGGAGCCATCAGACCCGTGTGTGGCTGCTGGGGGGTAAACCAGTGGGACTGCCGTGGAAGACGGTGTGGCAGTTCCTCGGGTTAGAGTTCTCAAAGACCCCACAATCCCACCCCTAAGCAAATGCTCAAAAGAACTGAAAACAGGTGTTCATTGTGGAGAGCAGCTACAGCGTTTGGACAGGTTCAAGCCTTGGACTAATGACAGGACATGATCCTCTCGTGGCAAAGCCACGTGCAAGTCCCAGCACAATTACAGCCAAAGGCTATGGTTGTAAGTTTGACCTTATGGTCCGAACCTGTGGTCCCAGGTGGCTCAGTGATGTGGGCTTGATAGAGTTCAGGTGCATGTAATTGAGTGGATTGAAAACCCGTGAGAACGTTGTAAACATCTTGACCGCGCCCTTCCTTTGCCTCCTGGAATCCGGCTATAAAATAAAGACTCGGCTCGCAGGGGCTGGCATTGTCTCTCCATCAGAGAGCAGCGTCCCACCTAGCCCCAGCTTTATTCTCTTGTCTGTCTTTTCTAATCCTTCACACACACACACACACCCCTGCCCCTCAGGTTCACCCCTGGCCGTGCTGGCGCCGCAGCACAATTCATAGCAGTTCTAATCACAGTGGCCGAAAGGTAGAAACAGCTCACGTGTCCATCAGCGGGTGACAGATAAACACGTGTGGTCCGTCCAGTCTTAACAAGGAGTGAAGGCCTAACACCCACCACAACGTGGAGAGACCTCGGAAGCGTGATGCTGAGTGAGGGACGCAGACGGGAAAGGTCACCCAGATGCAGGGACAGAGAGCAGGTCAGTGGCTTCGGGGCTGGGGGCAGAGGGGAGTGCTGCTCAGGGAGTGGGGTTTTCTCGGAGGCGGTGAAGATGGTCTGATGCTGGACGGAGGTGCCGGCCGCACCATCATGTGATATGCAAATGTCGCTAAACGGGACACTTCAAAGGGTTTAAGTGGTAAATTTTACCACAACGTAAATATACCCACGTAGCTGGCGAGACAGAACCTACCTAGGGAGCCAGATGGACAGACGGACAGGGCTTGAGAGGCCCCCTCCCCGCCCAGGGGAAGCAGGACGCCCTGTGGGGAGGAAGTTCCCTGTGGAGACCTCCTGCCGGGCTGAGCAGAGGGGAGGGTGGGGACATGGCCACTCGGGCACAGGGCTGACCTGCCCCCTCAAGGGAGGAGCAGAATGGTGGGGTCTTTCACACACACACACACACACACACACACACACTAGAGGCCCGGTGCATGAATTCATGCATGGGTGGGTTCCTCGGCCTGGCCGACGATCGGGCTGTTTGAGGTTGGCCAGGGGGCGGGGCCGCAGGAGGTTGGCAGCTGTGGGAGGTTGGCTGTGGGAGCTCACTGACCACCAGGGGGCAGCTCCCGTGTTGAGTGTCTGCCCCTGGTGGTCAGTGCGCATCATAGCGACCGGTCGTTTGGTTGTTCGGTCGTTTGGTCGCTTAGGCTTTTATCTGTAGAGATATTTATTGATCCCAGAGAGGAAGGGAGAGGGAGAGGGGACCATCAATGATGAGAGAGAATCATTGATTGGCTGCCTCCTTCACACCCCACCCTGGGGACCGAGCTCACAACCCAGGTGTGTGCCCTGACCGGGAATCAAACTGTGACGCCCTGGTCCATAGGTCGACGCTCAACCACTGAGCCACGCCGGGGCCGGGCTGATGGGTCTTTCTGTTGGAGGTGAGAGTCCCTGCGGGTCTGGGACTTGTGAAGAGACCTTGGGGCAGTCAGGACAGCAGCCGGGATGAAGGCTCAGAGGAAAGAACCGTTCCTTCCGGGCACCCCCGGGGCCAGGCGCCATGTGCCGACACCCAGGTGGTGGGTGTGGCCAGACAGATGTGACCTGGGGGTACGAGACGGCCCCGCCCCCGTGCCCCTGTCCTGGTGGACCCTGTCCCCCTGCCCTCAGGGAAGGCTGCTCTGCCCGTGGCTGCAGCGCTGGACACGGCCCCTCGTGGCGTCTTTGCATCAGGAGACCTCGGGCAGCTTCCTGGGGTGAGAGGACAGTTCCAGGGCAGCTCCGAGTCTGTCTGTGAGCTGTCACTGTCCTGGGGGGCCTGACAGGGCTCAGGAGGGCTTCGCTGGGCATCCCCAGGGCTGGACTGTACCCCTCCCCCATCACACCTCCCCCCCCCCCACGCCTGCTGGTGCCACAGGTGCACCTGTTTCCCTGGCAGGTGCTGGAAGTGGGAGACAAGGGAACCTGCGGACAGGAGGCTTGGGAGCAGCAGGGCGGGGGCGCCGGAGGGGCCTCCAGGGCTCAGAGCCCAAGACCTGGCCTGCGAAGTGGCTGCCTCTCTCCTCCAGCCTCCCTGGCCCCTCATTTCTGGGTGCATTGGTGTGGGTGTCTGTGTGTGCCCTTTCCTGACCCTGCCCCCCCCTTCCCCAGGCCTCTGAGTGTCTGCGTCGCACTTCCAGTGCCTCCAGCCGCCCAGGCCCAGGCCCAGGCCCAGGCCCAGGCCCAGGATGTGCCTCGGGCAGAGCCGCACTAGGCCGGGCTGGCGGCTGCCCCGCCTGCAGGCCGCTGCGGGAAGCTCCGGGAACAATTGTGGCCTCCCTGCCAAGGAGCCGCCCGGCCCACAGGAAACGGGGCTGGGTGGGTGGGAGCACTGACTGCCCCTGGGGCACTCTGGATGCCCCCAGGCTGCTGTAAGGGTTGGGGCAGAGTGCAGGGGGCAGGCTGGAGCCTGCCCAGCCCTGTCCCTCCAGGCTCTGACCCAGCATCCGGTTTCAGGGCCCAGAGGCCAGAGGCAGGGCGGGCCCGGAGCTTGGGCCTGCGCTGCCTGGTCCTGCGTTTAGCCAGCAGGCGGAGAGGACGCCCCCGTTTCCCGCCCTGCAGCCTGTAGACAGCACTTAGCTGTGGGAGCTGGGGTGCCCCAGGAGGGCCCTCCTCCGGCTCCTCATCCCCTGCCGCCAGGACCACACAGAGTCCGAGTGAGGCCTTTCAGAGGCTTCCTGGGTTAACACAGGCCACTTGGAGCCTTTGGGGCCCCGTGGCTTCCAGGCTGGGGGTGACAGGAGGCAGCCACTCCCCGCCAGGCAGAGAGAGAGAGAGAGAAGAGGAAGCACCACGGGAGGGGGTGGGAGCAGAGCCAAGTGGGGAGCCTCACGGCCTCGGGGCACGCCTGGATCCAGCCACGCCTGATACCCAACATCTGCACATGGACTCATTCCCTGAGCCCGGCAGCTGCCTCTTTTCACGTCAGCTGCTTTAAGCTCCTGCCACTCGCCACCCTAGGATCTGACCGCGCCTCCCTGCTCTGGTGGCGTCCTTCTCTGTTAGAGAGGTTTGTGCTCTCAACCGAAGGCGCCTTGACCCCTCCCTGGGCTCTGAGACCACCAGCCCCCGCCCGCCCCCCTCAGCACCCACATGGCTCCTCTCGCTCCCCCGCTGCCTGCTGCACCAGGGGCTCAGCTACGCTATCCTGACCCCGTTTGTCACCAAACCCTGCGCCTGGAAGCCGGGGGACTAATTATCGCGTCTGGATTACCTACATTCCGCTCCCTCTCCCTCCTCCCTCTCCCTCCTCCCTCGTCCTCTGGGGCTCCAGGCAGGTCAGGCTCCTGCCTCACTTACTGGCAGCAGCACCAGGCCCCACGTGACTGAGCCAGACCTCGCTCCGCAGGACCCGGACGACAGACCCTGCAGGAGCCCCCTGGGCTCCCAGACCCTTCAAAGCTGGGCCTGGAGTGGTGCACAGATTGCTTCAATAACTGACGTTTAAAAAGACCTAGTTCCCTGTCAGGCCGAGTCCTGCTGAGGAGCAGATGGGGTGGGGGGCGTCTAAATTATGCATTTGCGCCCCCCAGGTTATCAGTGAAGGCCTGGCTCTCAGCCCGGCACCCAGGCAGCCTCCTTCCCCCCAAGGCCCTGCTCCGCCCCGCAGCTGCCGGTCGGCCTGGCCCTGGGCTGGACCTTGCTGGCCAGTGCAGCTGTGGACTCGGGGCCACAGGCTGGTCCCAGCCACGTCTCCAGAGGAAGGGCGTGAAGCTGGGAAATCAGGAGCCTGGGTTCCTGCCGCCCGGGCAGGAGCTCACCCCCATCCCCCCCAGGCCTGGATTTATGCCCCGTGGAGGAGGGGGCCAGGCAGCAGCTGGGGCCAAAGCTGTAGGAGGCCTGGGCGGGAGGGAGGGTAAGGGCAGGGAGAGCACGGGCCCCCACAGTGGCCTTTAGACCCTGGAGGTCTTGTGGGTTCCTGAGAGCTGACCACACCCCAGTCATGTGCCCCAAGGCGAGAGGCCTTGTGGCCTGGGAACCGGTGTGGGAAGGGGGTGCCTGGGCCCCTCAGTGCACAGCAGAGAAGGCTGAGAGCCTTGGCTGCACAGGGGATCTGGGAATAGGGACCTAGGCCCCCTGCTCCTTCCCTCACCTTTGCCCCTCACCCCCATCCATAAACGCATAAAGGAGGACTCCAGGTCGAGGCCACAGGGCAAGTTCAGGGAAGGTGCTGCCACACCCTGCCGACCTACAGATTAGCTGGGGTGCCAGGGCTGCCCCCGAAACCCTGGAACCACCGGGGTGGCAGTGGTCCAGGGTCCCTGCCCTGCAGCCCTGGTGTAATTGGGAAGAGCTGACCGGGATAATGGTGGGGGCCGAGAGCCTGGGCCAGGCCTGTAAGGGCCCCCGATTCGGGCAGGCCTGCAGCCTGGTGCCCGCCATGGTCTTTGGGTGAGGGTTCTGAGGGTCCCCCAGGCCTCCCGCCATCCCCACAGACCACTCACCCCTCCGGCTCCCCTGTCTGGTTGGCCTCCACCCACATTCCCACTTGCTCCCTTCTCCTCCCCCTCCTCTGCCATCCCTTCTGCTAAGCGTGGTGGCCTCTGTGTGCAGGGAGCAGAGAGGACCCACAGCTCGGAGGGCAGAGGGACCTGCAGGTTTGGGGTGGCGATGGGAGGGCACAGGGACCTGCAGGTTTGGGGGTGGCGATGGGAGGGCACAGGGACCTGCAGGTTTGGGGGTGGCGATGGGAGGGCACAGAAACCTGCAGGTTTCAGGGCGGGGGGCGCGATAGGAACTGCCAGCTTTATCCAGAGGAGCAATCAGTTGGTTCGGTTCTTGCTCCACTGATGAAGGTGAACCCCTCTGCTGGGGTGGGGACCCTGGTGGCTCCGTGGAGGCCAGAGTCCCTGTGGGGGGAGGGGGCGGGGTGTCCGAGGCCATGGGAAGTTGGCTGCCTGGGGGGTGGTGAGTGTGTGTACATACATGTACTCCCTAGTTCTGTCCACTGGCAGGGACCACAGCAATGACACCCCGGAGCACCAAGCACTGCTGGAGCCCTGATCCCGGCCCCTAAGCACTAGGAGGAACCAGGATTCCTTGGGAAAATGGCTGAGTTTAGGGCTGGAGCAGGGAAGGCCTGGGATGAGCCTGGAGCGTCCTGTGCCAGGAACCGAGGAAGGGCTGCAAGGATGAGGGGGTCGGTTGGCGTGCAGAAGGGAAGGCCCAGTGGGCGGCCGTGACCTGGAGAGCAGCCCCCATTGGGTGGGAAGGTCCGGGCTCCAGGCTGGATTGCAGGGCCGCCCAGACACAGAGACAGGTGGGGAGAGGGGTGACGGGCCCTGAGGTTGTGGCCTGGGTGAGGGTCCGCTCTCAGGTGCCTTAAGCCCAGCAGGGAGGGGGTGGCCGGGCTGAGGCCTAGAGGTGGTGACTGGGGTCGGGCTGCAGGCCTCGCGGTGCAGGGGCAGGTGGCGGGGCATCGCTGGAGCCGGGAGCCGGGAGCCAGGAAGCAGCCGGGAGGACGGGAGGTGGCGGGCGGTCGCTCCGGGGACACGGGGCCAGGAAACCAAAGGCTGCAGACGCGGCCCCACGGGTCCATGCCCGCCCTCGGCCGCCCGCTGACTCTCAGCGCAAGTCCAGGCTGACCATCCCTCCCCCTGTCCGCCCCGCCCGCCCCGCCCAGGTGGCCGTTCCCGCAGGACCCCGAGGCCGCACGGCCCGCACCGGCCCGGCCCTGTCCCCGCGGGGCCCTGGAGGCCGACCTCGGCCAGCTCCTGGGACCCATGGGCTGAGGGCGGCCCGGGCTGGCGCAGGCGGGGCAGGGTGCCGCGGGCGCCTGTGCGGGATGGGATTCGGGGTGCTGGGGCGGGGCGGGGCGAGGCGGGACCAGGCCCCCGCCCTGCGGCCCCCACCCGCGCCTGCCTGGCTCGCCACCGAGGCGGTCGGGGCGGGCGCGGCCCCTTTAATTGCCTCGCGCGCCGGGCCGGGGCAGGAGGAAGCTCGCGTGCGTGCGCGCGCCAGGGGAGAGGCCGGGCCGTGCGTGCGCGCGGCGTGCGCGGTGACGCGGCCGTGGGGTTTCCCGAGGCTGCGGACAGGGGCCGCCGCGCCCATCGATGGCTGGAGGCGTCTGAGGGCGGACGGAGGCGGCGGCGGCGGCGGGCGCGGGCGCGGAGAGGAGCAGCCGCCGCGGGACCGGACCGAACCTCGCCGCGCACCTGCCGCAGCGCCCGCGGAGCGGCTCGAGCGCGACCCCTCCCGGAGCGGCGGCCGAGGCTGAGGCGCGGGGTGCGGGCGCAGCCGGCGGGACGAGCGCCGAGGTGAGCGCGGCGGCCCCCGCTCGGCCTGGCCCCGCGGCCCCGGCCCCGCTGCCCCTGCCGGGCGGCCGGACCCGGGCCCTCCCGGCGGCCCCCGACCGTCTCCCGCAGAGTCCCCCGCCCCCACCCGCCGCGGGCCGCGTCTTCCTGCCCCGCCCGGGTGGGGTCTGTGGGGCGGGGGCCCCTGCGGGCGGCGGCCGGGGTCGGGGCGGAGGTCCGTGGTCCGGGGTCCCAGGTCCGAGGTTCGCCTCCGGGGCCGGGGTCTGGGGTCCAGGTCGGGGTTCTGGTCCGGGGAACTGGGTCCAGGCTTGCGGTCCGAGCTCTGGGTTCCGGGGCCCTGGCTTCCAGGCCTGGGCCCGCAGTCAGGGTCCGGGATGGGGTGCGGGGTCCCGCCGGGATTCCGGGCGGGGTCCTGGGTCTGAGCCCTGGGCCGGGCCGGGTCTGCGGCCGGGCCCCTCCCGCGCGGGGCCGGCGGCCGGGCCGCGAGAACAAAGGCGGCGGGTCTGCCGTGGGTGGGGGCGCCCGGCCTCTGGGGGGACGTCGAGCCTTGGACGCCTCTTTCCTTTCCGGGCGGCTCGGGAGTTGGGGTTCGGTAACGACGCGGTGAAGGGGGACGATGAAATGAGGAAGCGGGGCCGCCGGGCCTTGGGGGTGTGAGGCCGGAGCCCAGGGGGGCTGTGCGGGGAGCGTCCACCAGCGCGGCTGTCGGGCGGCCCCGTTTTCACCGGAAAGTGGGAGGCAGCCCCGTGGCGAGCCCTTTCTCGCCGTTTTCTGCCTCGCGCGGTGCGGAGCCTGCGTGCGGGGCAGGTGGACGGGGCGGTGGGCGGGAGGTGGACGCGCGGCGGGGCGGGGGCGCCGAGGGCAGGGCCGGGCCGGGGTCCCCGCGGCCCCCGCGCCCTGATGAATGGCCGGGCGTCCAGGCCCCGCGACAAGATGGCGCGGCCGCCGCCGCCGCCTTTGTCAGCGCCGCGCGCTCCCGGACCCTCCGCCCCGACGGTGTGGGGCCCGCCGTGCGGGGTCGGGGGCACCGGGGAGGGGAGCGGGGGAGCCCTCGGGGGCCGGCGCCCTGCTTCGCCCGGGCGGGCGTCTCGGGGGCCGCGGGCGAGGGTGGGGGAGGGGTTTGCTGACCGTCCCGCCCGCCGCGGCCGAGCCCTGGCCCGGGACACAGCCTCCGGGGCTTCCCTTGCGGAGCGGCGGCTGATTCCACGGGGGTGCGCCCCTCGCACGACGTGGCGAGCGCACGGGAGCGGCGGCTTTGCCCCCAGCTCCTCCCTGGGCAGCGCCGTCGTGAGGATGGGGGTTCGCGCGCCCCAGGAGGACCGCGGTGTGCGGGGCGGGGAGGGCGCGTTTGTAGCTGTGGTTTGGGGAATGTGGTTTGGGGTTTTTTGTATTTTTCATTTTGCTATCTGTCCGGTAGCCTGATCCCAAAGATTTGATCCTTCAGAGTCTCTTATGAGATGATTATTAACTAAGAAGATATGTCCGTTATTTTTTAGGATTAATTGCTTTGTGGGAAATTCCAGATCCTGGATAAGGTCTTTAGAGCATTATCCTCCATCCGATTTCTATACGACTTTGTTTTCTAATTTGAAGCTGTCCCCTTTTTTGGGGGTGGAGGTGGGGTGCAGGGTCCTTTATCTGAAAGGAAGGTTTTTGTTTGAATATCAGTAAGGTCGATAGGGTCTATTCCGGGTCCTTCCGGAAGGTACATAATGCCAAAGCGGACAGGCAGTTCCTTTTTTGCTTCCTTTCTAAGACTGGGCTTGTGGCTGGGGACAGAGCCGGTGCCACCGCCGTGGAGAGTGAGACCTCCACCCGGGAACTGGTGGCAGCTTCTGGCTGATTTCACTGGAACAGTCAGGGCTGCCGGAGTGGGTGTCGCCGGGCAGCCAGGCCCTGTCCTTCCTGAGTCCCGCACCTTCAGTGCTGCTGGTTTCCCCGGCCTTTCGCTGCCACCTTTTTCTTAGAAGGTGAGAGTTTAGGAAAGCAAGGTGTGGCCTGCCCTGGCTCACTCGCAGTCCTCCCTGCGCTTGCTCAGGCTCCATGTCATCTGCTGGGATGGTTCCCAGAGCCACTGGGCAAAACCATCCCCCTTGAGTGATGCCTGAGTTTACAGCAGACACGTGTGCCCATAGCCGTGGCTTCCGGGCTCAGTGGTTAGAGCATTGGCCCACCCACGGAAGGGTCTCAGGTTCGATTCCTGGTCAGGGGCATGGGCCTGGATTGCAGGTTTGATCCCTGGCCCTGATGGGCGCCTGCGGGAGGCAACCAATCTATGTGCCTCTCACATGTCTCTGTCTCTCTTCCCCTCCTTTCCACTTTCTTTTAAAATCAGTGGAAAAAATATCCTCAGGCTGTGGCTCAGTAGTTGAACGTTGACCTATGAACCAGAAGGTCACGGTTTGGTTCCAGGTCAGGCACATGCCCAGGTTGTGGGCTGGATCCCCGGTAGGGGGGCGTGCAGGAGGCAGCCGATCCATGATTCTCATCAGTGATATTTCTCTCTCCCTCTCCCTTCCTCTCTGAAATCAATAAAATATATATATATATATAAAAAATATATATATATATAAAGGAAACATTAAAAAAAAATAACCTCTGGTGAGGATTAACAAAAAAAAAAGTGCGCCTATAGAGGAAATTGTTAAGTCTGCACTTTTGCCTCAGAATTGACACTTTCTTAAATGAACACAGCCACTAGGCCAAAACCATCCCTCCTGTATGATATCTGAATTTACAGCAGACAAGTACTAAATGGAATGAACTTTAATGATTCCTTAATAAAGATTTCTTTTTGTTTTATATCTCGAATTACTTCTGATTTTGAGGGGAGTTGGAAGTGAGTTTCCTCAGATTTAATTAATCTCAGAAGAGATTCAAATGATTGCCAAAGGCTGTAGAAGATGGATTGAAATTTAAAAAGAAATAAAACCTCTTCAAGAAAATCTTTTTCATGCCTAGTCACTTTGATTATCTTTTATTCACTGATTTGATTGGAAAAGTTCTATTTCCTCAAATATCTTTGGGAAAGGTCTTCAGAGTATCTGTAGACTTATCCACCATCAGTTGGCTTTGTAGCTAATACTTTAGTGAATAACATTGATTTTATTTTAATGTGCAGCATCGGCATTTACTATAGTTTCTTCATTGGATTGTTTCTTCTCTGGCCAACAGATTTGGCTCACGTGGGTCTCTGAATTGGATTAAATTCTTACTGTGTACACTCTGGCTTTTAGCATTAGTGGATTGGTAATAGATAGTCTCAATTTTATTATCTGGGCTTGCCCATATGGCATGCCCTGTTATTCTGAAACCCCTATTTAGTGTAAGTCTGGTAAGGCATTGAGCCCAAGGTTTTAGGATTTTTTAGCCCTGGTGTAAATTCCGAGTTCAGGTTTGCTTTTGTGACCAGAGTGGTTAGCGAAATTAAGAAGTAGATAGTTCAATTAAATGTTTGGTTTTGTGAACATAGAATGAGGGGATAAAAAACTAAAATTCAAACTGAGATCAGAGAAGTAATTTACAAAACTGAATGTGTAACAGTTTTGAAAGAAAGAAACTTGTCTAAATATTTATGGAGAAGGTGTGTATATATATATATATGTATAAATATGTATATATATATGTATACACATATGTATCTTAATATATTTTATTGATTTTTTACAGAGAGGAAGGGAGAGGGATAGAGAGTTAGAAACATTGATGAGAGAGAAACATTGATCAGCTGCCTCCTGCACACTCCCCACTGGGGATGTGCCCGCAACCAAGGTACATGCCTTTGACTGAAATCACACCTGGGACCTTCAGTCCCCAGGCTGACGCTCTATCCACTGAGCCAAACCAGTCAGGGCAGAAGGTGTATATATTGAGTACTGGAACATCTTATTGTTCTGCAAAAGGAATGGAGTGCCCGTTTTTTTCTTTTTCATTGGTTTTATTGGGGTGTCATTGGTTACTCATTATATAGGGATCAGGTGTACAATAAATTCTGTTATACATCTTCTGTACATTGTATTCTGTGTTCACCATCCCAGAGTACCACTTGTTTTTAAAGCTGTGAGTTTGGTTCCAGAACTCTCATTGAAGAACTCCCGGCAATTGTAGCCGTTGGAGTTGGTCAGTGGGTTAATGGGGTGCTGAGAGCTTTTTACAACTTTCAGCCCTGTTCTCTGGCAGTGCCCGCTGTCAGAATCATGGGACCGATGGAAATTACTGTACCTTCCGAAGGCTGCCCGACTTACAGAGCAGTGTTCTGTGTTTCTTAAAGGCTTAAGTGAGTATTTCCTTAATTGAGTTCTTAAATTACAGTTCTGGGGAGAAGCCATTTCTAAAAACTTAATGGTTTAAAAGACCAAGTCAAGATTATCTAAAGTAATTCTTATTATGTAATTTAATTTATTTATTTGAGAGAGAAAGAGAAACCTCGATTTGTTCTTCCACCCATTTATGCATTCATTGGTTGGTTCCTGAATGTGCCCTGACCTGGGGGTTGAAACTGAAAGTTTGGTGTATTGGGGCGACGCTCCCAACAACCGAACTCCCCAGCCAGGGCTAAGGTAATTCTCTTTTATTTTTTAGTGGTTTTTGTGTGTTTTTTTAAATTGATTTAAGAGAGGAAGGGAGAGGGAGATAGAAGCATCAATGATGAGAAAGAATTATTGATTGGTTGCCTCCTGTGTGCCCCTTACTGGGGATTGAGCCTGCAACCTGGGTATATGCCCTGCCCAGGAATCGAACAGTGACCTCTGGTTCATAGGTTGACACTCAACCACTGAGACATGCCGCCAGGCTAAGGTAATTCTTAAGATATTATCCAGCCCTGGTGGGGTGCTTCAGTTGGTTGGAGCATTGTTCCTGTGCCAGAAAGGTTGCGGGTTCGATTCCTAGTCGGGAGGCAACTGATCTGTGTTTCTCTTACATCGATGTTTCTCTCCCTTCCTCGCTCTCTAAAATCAATAAAAAAATAAAGCATATCCTCAGGTGAGGATTAACAAAAAGAGATACTATCCAGTTAAACCTATATTGCCTTTGATAAAAGGTTATATGGTTTAATAATTAGCTGCTCCAAGCCAAATGGTGCTTTTTATCAAGGGGGAATATACTAAGCATATTTCCTTTAACCTGTCAGGACTGGAATACTAAGGGCATTGGTTGAACATATTCTTGTTTACTTCTGGGTAATTGTGTGTTTATGTGTATCTATGTGTCTTCTGTCTCAGTCCTGTGGCAATTATAAAATGTATTCCCAGTGAGGATTATAGACACTGTAGTTAATAAACTACAGCTTTGCCGAAGCTGGTTTGGCTCAGTGGATAGAGCGTCAGCCTGTGGACTCAAGGGTTCCAGGTTCGGTTCCGGTCGGGGGCATGTGCCTTGGTTGCGGGCACTTCCCCAGTAGGGGGTGTGCAGGAGGCAGCTGATCGATGTTTCTCTCTCATCGATGTTTCTCACTCTCTATCCCTCTCTCTTCCTCTCTGTAAAAAATCAATAAAATATATTAAAAAAATAAACTACAGCTTAAAAATTCTGGACACTTTCTAATTAGACAAGAGAGTGTAAAGCCTCTCCATTCGGTTTCTAAAACATTGTTGGAGGAACGTAAAAATAATTTCTGAATTCTAGGGAGGGAGAGATCCACTCGTTTCTGCGAGGCCTGAGAGTCCCTGAGTTAGAACCCAGTTCTGTAACTTGCTGGTTTGGGTGTGTTTTTTATTTTTATTTTTTAAAATATATTTTTATTGATTTCAGAGAGGAAGGGAGAGGGGATTGAGCCCACAACCCAGGCATGTGCTCTTGACTGGAATCGAACTTGGGACCCTTCAGTCCACAGGCTGATGCTTTATTCACTGAGCCAAACTGGCTAGGGCAATTTTATTTTATTTTTTTAGAGAGACAGGAAGGAGGGCGGGGCGGGGGGCGGGGGGAGAGGGAGAGAGAGGTGAGTTTTTTAAAAGACATCTTTGTCTGTCTCCTCATCTGTAAGTCAGGCATACCCGCACCTCCTTCCTGGGTGGGCGTCATGTGTGAGCACTCAGACCCGTGCCCGGTCCACGGTGCCCTGTGCAAGTGGTGGCCCTGCTTTCACTGTGGTGATGGAGCTGATGTTATGAGAAGACAGCTTCCTGAGAGACTTGTGTGTTCTTTCTTCCTAATGGCTCCAGGGGAGTGTTATTTCAGGGGTGGGTGTATACGGCAGCTGTGCAAACCCCGTCCCTTAGTGACCTCCCTTTCTCCCCCGTCTTTGCTCGCATCTTGTCTGGAAAGGCTCCCTCCCTCCCTCCCTCCCTCCCTCCCGTCTCTTCTCTTCTCTTCTCTTCTCTTCTCTTCTCTTCTCTTCTCTTCTCTTCTCTTCTCTTCTCTTCTCTTTCTCTCTCTCTCTCATGCACAGCCACACTGCATTTTGTGTGTGTGTTTTTTAAACATATATTTTTATTGATTTCAGAGAGGAAGGGCAAGGGAGAGAGAGATAGAAACATCAATGATGAAAGAGAATCAGGGATCGGCTGCCTCCTGCACCCCTCCACTCTGGATGGAGCACACAACCCAGGCCTGTGCCCTGACCGGGAACTGAACCTGGGACCCTTAAAGTCCACTGAGCCAAAGCAACTAGGGCTTGAAAGGCTTTCTTTACCTTCTTATGATAATTTCGATCCTCTAATTCATTTTGAAAATTAGTAAAATTATTTATTTTTTAGTGATTTGACCTCCCCCTGTATGATGCTGAATGTTTTTGATCTCACAAAACTTCTTTATGCGTCTTTCTTTTTGCTGCCCTGAGCCTTCTTCCATCACCACTTATCCCCCCTTTACCCTCTTCCTCCACTGCCTCTGTCACCTAGCCCCCAAACCTCCTCTGACAGCGCTCAGTCTGTTCTCTGCCTCTGAGTCTGTTTCTGTTTTGTTTGTTAGTTTATTTTGTTCATTAGATTCCACACATACATGAAATCATATGGTACTTGTCTTTCTCTGACTGGCTTACTTAGCATAATGCTCTCCAGGTCCATCCAAGCTGTCGCAACGGGTAAGATTTCCTTCGTTTTTATGACCGAGTAGTAGTCCACTGTGTGAATGTACCACAGCTTTTGAATCCACTCATCTAATGCACTTGGGCTGCTTCCAAATCCTGGCTATTGTAATTTTCTTAGCATTTCTTCATTTGACAACTAGTGACAAGATAACAAAGTATTTTTTATGTATTCTCAATACTGTGACTGAAGTTTGTTTAAGAAATGCTTATTCAGCAGGGTGGGCTGGAAGGGGTAAAGGAGGGGAAAAGGGGGACATATGCAAAACTTCCAACAATGAAGCTGTAAAAATATGCTTACTCAGCACTTTCTCTGCTGGGTGCTGAGGCTATAAACTGTCCTAGAAGGGGCGCCGCCCAGGGCCTTACTGAGTTTGTTTAATGGGGAGCCGGACAAGCAGGCAGGAAGAAGTGAAAGGCCAGTGGGTCACAGGGCAGCCAACCTGGCCTAGCTCAGCGCTGACTTAGGAGAAGAGCTGAGGCCTGATGGGTCGCTCAGTTGGAGCCTGTCTGGCAGGCAGGAGTGTTTCAGGCTGAGGAGATGGTCTGAGTGTTTTCACGCAGCAGCCGGTTGGTTCCCTTCCCCCTTCTCCCCGGCACCCAGTGTGTAGTGGGTGATCGGGAGAGCTCAATGGCGCGTCCAGGGCTGGGAGTTCTCAGGGTGGAGAGGGTGTGGCGTTGACAGGTCAGAGCCTTGGTACAGACTTGGCGCTTTTTCCTGAGGGCTCGCTCGCTCTGTGAGGCCTGACAAGGGTGTGAAGGAGGAGATTGACCTGATCAGGACCACCGCGTGGACCTGAGCTTGGCCCATGCCCATGCCGGTGTGGAGAGGAAGGGGTCTGGGCAGGGTGGTACAGCTGGTGGCTGAATGGAAGGTGAGGAAGGAGCAATGACCCCAGGGTTCTGTCCTGGGCATCCGGGTGGCTGTTTTGCATTTGGTGGGAGATGATTGATGCGTATTGCGTTGGAGGATTTGAGGAGGCGGTCCCACCCCATGCATCCAGGGTGCATCAGTCCTTACACTTGCTCCTCCTCCCCTGCCGAGTTCTTCAGAGGCTCTTGTGGACAGACAGCCCTCCCTAGGGCATTCTCATCTCGTTAATCTCTACCTTGCTTCCCAGCCCTTAGCTTGACCTCCCTGCTACTTCTGAGCTCCATGAGGACAGGCACTGCTTCACTGCAGTGGTACCAGCCCCTGAGGCAGGACGCACGGCAGATAGTTGTGGAATCACTGACTGTGTACGCTGGAGTGTGGTGCTCTGCTCGGGAGGAGCCATCTGGTGGAGGCGGGCCTTTCAGAGTTGTCTATTCAGGTGGTGATTGACGTCTTGGGAGGAACCACTGCTTAGAGCAAGATGTCTCAAAATGGGATCGGTGCACTCCTGGGGGCCGCAGGGGTCCAGTAGGTCCCAGCTCCTTTCAGAGTCACATTAGGATGGTGTTTGCTTCGATGGGAGGAACGCAGCGGTGGGTGAAAGGGCTGTCTTTAGGCGGTGGTCAAACCAGGCACAGCAGTTACCGTAGTCGTGTATTCTTCACCACCAGGAACTCGTGGCAAAAAAAAAAAAATCCAGTTTAGTTCAATGTCCTGATGAAGTAATCAGAATTCTTGGAATTAACGGCAGCGAGTCCCGTCCTCCTGCTTGTCTGGGAGATGGAATGGGAAGTGGGCCCGAAGCACTGATGCAACTGAGTCTGGAGCCCCGCATGCCCTGGGGTTCAGAGTTGAGGGGACAGCTGACAAAATGATGGCTGTTTACACAGGGTATTGGCAGGTATTTTCTTGAAAAAGAACAAAGCCCACCAGGTCCTCAAGGAGAATGACAGGGTTGTCAGCAGTGCTGACATTGAGCTTCCCAGTGGAAATGAGGGTTTGGGAAAGCATTCTGCGCTGGGAGCTAAGAGCTTTCCTAGGAGGCCGGCGGGAATGCTAACGAAAGGCTTTTAACGTTACCTAACGAAACGTGGCTGCGTTTGGAAGATGTGCTTAACCAAGTGAACCGATACTTTCCAATTGCCTGTGTGTGATGCCGCTCCCTCACAAACTGGAAGATCCATGAGAGCGCCAGCATGGGGGGAACCTAGCGTGCCATGTAGCCGTACGAAAAAGGGACGTAGTTCAGGTTTCAGGGCAGGACTGCCTTCAGGAACATACCACTGCGGAGTTTTGACGTGGTATCCAGGAAGACATCCACCGATAAAATGCGCCTGCCTTTTCCGACTCCCCGTCCGTGAGGCTGCATTTTCCTCGTGCACTTCAACCAAAACATGAGCGACAGGTCACGCGCGAAGCTGAAGTGAGGTTCTGCTCTCCTCTGGAGGCTGGCAGAGCGTGTAACGTAGTATTGCCGCTCTTCTCACCCAGTTCTTTTTCTCGTTATTTTGTAAAAATGTTCTGTGTGGTAACATGTAACAAACAGGCTTATTAGACAGTTTTAGAATGTCTCTTTCCATTTCTGATGTAGTGGATATCCATAGATAAAAGCCTATAAACAGAAGCCCAGGATCCTCAGTAGTTAAGGTAAAGGCCCGAGACCAAGCCATCTGAGTGGCACTGATTGGAGAACATGTGGTGGTTGACCTGGCAGGGCACGTCAAGGCCTCGGCCCAGGGTGCCTGCAGGGACCGAGGGTCCCGCAGCTGGAGGCTGCGCCCTGTGCAGCCTGGCTCCCCCTCCCCCTGTGCAGTGTGGTTTCCCCCTCCCCCTGTGCAGTGTGGTTCCCCCCTCCCCCTGTGCAGTGTGGTTCCCCCCTCCCCCTGTGCAGTGTGGTTCCTCCCTCCCCCTGTGCAGTGTGGTTCCCCCCTCCCCCTGTGCAGTGTGGTTCCCCCCTCCCCCTGTGCAGTGTGGTTCCCCCCTCCCCCTGTGCAGCTTTAGAGTTGCAGGACGGTGCCCTTTCCTGGGGAGAGGAACCCGAGAGTTTCTAAAGGTTGGAGACCTATTGGTGTAGCTTGAGAAGAGGCCTTGCCACAGCCCCAGGACGGCAGCAGAGGATGGGCAGAGGAAGAGAAGCTCATGAAGACGGGATCAGAGGTTGGACGGACACCCGAGCGTAGGCCAGAGCCTACAGGCAGAGAGGCTTCTGGGGTGTTGGGGAGAGAATGGTCAGGGTAGCAAGTGTGGCTGAGAGTCAGAGGTAGACTGAGGAGTGTGGTGGACAAGGTTCCCCAGGGCCGCCGATCCACAGGGGTGCAGG
The DNA here is from genome assembly GCF_027574615.1 of Eptesicus fuscus. Classification (NCBI taxonomy): domain Eukaryota; kingdom Metazoa; phylum Chordata; class Mammalia; order Chiroptera; family Vespertilionidae; genus Eptesicus; species Eptesicus fuscus. The sequence goes on along the minus strand of NC_072481.1, from coordinate 639,366 downwards.
GAGGCAGGGAAGGAAAGGGGTGCAGGGCAGGGCATGTGCCTTCGAAAGAGGCTCTGTTCTGCCTGCTCTCACATGGGACAGCTTGAGCTTTGTCAGCTGCTCAGAGAAAGGACCCTATGAAGGGGCAGGGGTACCTTCAATACCATGCTTCTGCCAGGCTCGGCTGTGCCAGGGAGCAGCTGGTGACGGCCACGAGACCCCGCCTGCCTGGTGGGAGGAGTGTCCGCTCTCAGCTGGGGGACAGGCAGAGCTGAAAGGAAGGCCCAGTGGCCATTTAAAGGGTGGTGGAAGCATTTGCGCAGAGGGCAGGAGGCGGGAAGAGAGTGAGCCAGGGAGTGGTTCTCTGGGCAGAGGCAGAAGGCCCGGCAGGCTACTCCCCTTGGCGTAGGCTTTATAAGTAGAGGTGTTGGGAGAGCACCTCAAGGTCTGCCTGTTGGAGTTAGTTCGTTCAAAGCTGGGCCCTCGAGCTGGCATTCCCGTGGCATTAGATGAACTTGCACGTCGGCCTGTTGATCCCAGTGCTGTTAGCGCGTGTTTGTGAGGTGCTTGCTGTGCCAGGCACCATGGGGTGGATGCTGTGTGATTCCTGTGTGGTCCACACGCCAACTCGGAGGCCGGTACCTTGGCTAGCCCCCTTGCGCAGAGGCTAACCCGGCAGGGAGATTAGGTAATTGGCAAGGTCAGTCCGGAACCCGGAACCCGGAACCCGGAACCCGGAACCCGTAACCCGTGTGTGAACGTGAGTGGTTTGCCTCCAGGGCTTGTGCTCTAATTATCACACAGCGACCTTCTAGCACCAGCTGGCCGCTCCCTCCCCTTCCATCTCACTTCTGGCTGCACCTGCCTCCTTCCTCTCTTGTTAAAGGAGTCTTCTTCAGCGCGAGAACATACTTACCAACCATTCCACCTGTCCTCCTTCCTCAGGGGCTCCTCTTCCGCCTGCACACAGGCCCCAGGCTTATATAACTTACTCCCCTGCCCCCCAAAATTGAACTCCCTGGACAGGTGATCTGCTGCCACTGCCTCAGTTCCTCCACCTGTCTTGTTCTCGTTCCTCGAGGCCCTTGTTCTGTACCTCCTGAGACACCGATGTGGTTCTAGAAAGATGTCCTCTTCAATAAAACTATTATATTGTCTGTTTTTATCTTCAGCTTTTGCCCTTTAATAATAAAAATGTTTTAGAAAATTAGGAATGTAAAAGTAAGGGGAAAATGTATAATTTCCTTTCAGGAAGTAACCACGCAGTAGGATTCTGTGTTTTCCTTTTGTCTTTTGTATTGTTGGAGTACGTGTGTGCAGAAAATATCCCCGCACGTTGGGGAGCACACTGAATTTACAGGGTTCTCAGTTCTAATTTTCCTGCTTTGTTCCGTGTTGTGTCTATTTCTGGATGTCACCCATCGTCAGTGACTACTGTGCAAGCGAGTGCTGCCTTTGCCTGTCGTCGGCCATGCCCACAGGCTGGACTTCCTGTTCTGCCAGCGCTCGGCTTTGAGGCCTTGAGCACGTGATTTAATGCCTCTGGCCTGGTTTTCTCATCTCGGTAGTGGTGAGGGTTACGAGAGAGGGTGCCCATAAAATGCTTAACCTCAGGCTAAGCGTGCGCAAGAACTGAGAGGTTAGCTCTGGTGCCACTGTGCGTCCCCTGCAGCCTGGCTTCCTCCTCTCCTCGCGCTTCCCAGACACCCAGCCTGTGGTTCCGGTCTTTGTGGTCCTGTGTTAGGTTCGCAGGGCTGCTTCTGCTTGGCTCTGAAGTGTTACCCTGTTGTTTCCTGTGGGTGCTGTAACAAGTGACCAGAGACCGAGTGGCTAAAACAGCAGGACCTGTTCTCAGTTCCGGAGGCTGGACCTCGAGGTCGAGATGCTGGCGGGTGCTCCCTCTGATGCCTCTCTGCCTCTCATCACGTGGCCTTCCCCTCCATTCTGTAGCGACACCAGTCACTGGATTGGGACCCATCCTAACCCAGCATGACCTCCTTCTAAGTTAACCGATTATACCTGCAAAGACCCTTTTTCCAAAGAAAGTCACATTTCCATGTTCCAGGTGGATAAGAATTTTCAGGGGACACTATTCAACCCACTGCAGTGCCCAGAGCTTCATTTGTCCTTGGCCCTGTTCTTGTGACCCTAACTGTCTCTCACGTCCGCGCCTCCCCTTCACACCCAAGCTTGTAAAATGAACGTCTCAGCCGCAGGTTGAAGGAACCACTGCGTAAACTTGGAACAGGGAATTGCCTTGTAAGGGTCCAGTTTCTCAGAACCCAAGTTGAGGAGTCGGACTGGGCTTTCCAGGTCATTGCGGAGCCGGAAATCCATCTGAGAGCCTCTGTCCATCTCCTTCCTTCTCCTCGGCTGTAGGGCCTCTGCTGCGGATTTCGAGGGAAGAGAGCTCTCGGAGATGTTTTCTTCTTTCTTTTCTTTCTGTTTCAGCACAGCCTGCCTATGGCCTTGGACTCCATGGATGACCACCCCCTCCCGGAACACTTCCCTTAGCTCCCGGTCCTCCCGCTCCGCGCTTGTCCTCGGTGCCCCTGCAGGGGTTGTCTGCCTCCCTACATCTCTGCCTGGCGATGGGCGTGGGCCTTGGGCTCTCCTTAGGTGCTCATGTCTGTCACCGTCTGTCACTGTCTGTGTTAATGCTACTTACAGGCGGTTTTGGTGACTCAAATCTATGTCTCCACCCCAGCCTTTCTGACCTCTGGACTCCTGTCTGTCCATCTGTCCACCTGACATCTCCATTCCTGTTGCTGTTTACACCATTGAGTCCTCAATCCTTTAGGTCTCAGCTTGAATGTCACCTCCTCCAAGAGGCTTTATCTGGTCACCCCCCTGCTTTGACCGCGTTGCTTGGCCACAATTACTGACTTGATGGGATTCACCTCAAGCTGTAGTTGCCCAGTTGTGAGGCCTCGTCTCTGGCTCTCCCTAACCCAGCCCAGGTTGGAAGCAGAGGGCACACCAGGTGGGCTGTTCATGTGGGCGGGGTTGGTTCTCCGACCTGAGAGTGTCCATCAGGAAGCTCAGGATGGGTGGGGGAGGGGGTGGGAGAAGTGCCACAGGACGAGGAACCGAATGAGCTTCTAGGTAGTCTTCCTGAAAATGGACAGGAGGGTGATTGGTTGAGTTGTTCACTCAACTGCTAGCATGTGTGTTTGGGGGTGGCTGCTCTAGACCCAGAGATGAGAAGGGAAAGGGGGAACTTTTTCTGGGAATCGATAGAATCGTGGTGTCTAACACTGAATGGCAGGCATTTAAAATGTGCTTGTGAATCAGTAAGCACCCAACATGCCTGCTTTACATGTTCTTAAAAGACAGGAAGTGACCACACAGGTCTGCCATCATTTACCACCTGACACTCAGGGAGGGCGCTGAGCTGCCCAGTAGCTGTCCTAACCCTTCAGCTCTGAGGGGCTGGACCGCAGCCTCAGTGCCAGCGTTTGTCCATGGCCTCGACAGAGCTGACTCTCCCAAACAGGACTGCGGCTTGGAGGCTCACGTCCGTGGGTGAACGGTTCTTTTTAACAGCAGAGCAGCCTTTTAAGGATGCATCTTCTGTTGTTCATATAGTGACTAAAAACTTAGCATGTGCAATTATATAACAAATACACCTTTTCACTCTATATTAATTTCTTAAATGATATTGTATGCATTGGAGTGCAGAAGAGCGAAAAACCCACTCTTGGAAATGGAAAATTCTCTTATCCCAATTAAAAAGCTTTTTTCTTTTTCCTTTTTATTTTTAAAATTGATTTTAGAGAGGGAGGAAGGAAAGGAGAGAGAGAATCATGGGTGTGAGAGGTACATCCATTGGCTATCTCCCATACACACCCCAGCTGGGGATTGAACACGAAACCTGGCACATGTTCTGACTAGGAATTGAACCCATGACCCCACCCCCAACCCCCAGTGCATGGGACGACGCTCCAACCAACTGAGCCACACCAGCCAGAGCTGTCATTCCTTCGTTTTAGATCAGCCTGTATAGGAGGCTTTTTTAGTGATAGGAATGTTTTATAACCTGCATTGTCCACTATGGTGGCCACTAGCTGCATGTGCTATTGAGCACTTGAAATGGGGCTTGTGTGACTTAAGGAACTGACTTTTTAGTTTTATTAAGTTTTAGTACAATTAGTTTTTAAGAACACACGTGGCTAATAACTATTATACTGGTAGCACAGTTCTAGCCTGAGTATCTGGGGTGTCATCAGTAGAGACTTGGGGGGTCTGAGGGAAAGTCTCCACACAAGAGGGATGAGACTTTGGGAAATTAACATCTACTCAGAACTCCGGCTTAGCAGCTGCTGCATAACCAAGGTCAGGAGCCTCTATTACATTGTGTAAACCCTGGGGGTTATCAAACATGATAAATGTATGCTTCAAAAGAAAGGGCCCTGGCCAGGTGTCTCAGTTGGTTGGAGTGTCATCCGGTAGGTACACCAAAAGGTTGGGGTTCAATTCCTGGTCAGGGCATAATCCCCAGTCACCCCAGTTGGGCCACATCCAGGAAGTGACTGATTGATGTTTTTCCCCTCTCTCTCTTCCCCTTCTTCTCTTTCTGAAAGGAATAAAAACATATCCTCGGATGAAGATTAAAAAAAAAAAAAAGAAGGGGTCCTGGCCAGTGTGGCTCAGTGATTGAGAGTCGACCCATGAACCAAGAGGTCACTGGTTTGCTTCTGGTCAGGGGCACATGCCCAGGTTGTGGGCTCAGTTCCTAGTAAGGAAAAGCACTATTTTTAAAAAAATATTTTTATTGATTTCAGAGAGGAAGGGAGAGCGAGAGAGAGAGAGAAACATCAATGATGAGAGAGAATCATTGATCATGCCCCCAACTGGGGATCGAGCCTGTAACCCAGGCATGTGCCCTTGACCAGAATTGAACCTGGGACCCTTCAGTCCACAGGCCAACGCTCTATCCACTGAGCCACACCAGCCACGGCAATACTATATAGTAAAAGCCTAATGTGCAAATTGTCCCCTTGGGTGGTGGTTCCACTGCTAGCTGTGATGTGCGCTGACCACCAGGAGGCGGTGCAGAACATGGCGGGTGTCAGTGACACGGCACTGTCAGTGGGTGGTAGTGGAGATGCTGCCGGCCCTGATGGGCCCTGACGGGAGCGGACCGCAGTGAGATGGTGAAGCAGTTGAGCGGGCAGCGCCAGGCCAAGGCGGGGTGCCAGACAGGGCTGCGAGGCTGGGGGCATGAGCTGGGGCCCGATCTCCGCAGGCCACGCTGAGGGACCCCACCCAAGCACAAATTCGTGCACGGGGCCTCTAGTAAAACTATATTTAACCTTTGCACTCGCATGCTTTTTTCTTGATTCCTTTATTCTACTCGGGATTTAATTTTTTAAATACCCCAGATTTTACAAAGCGCGGCAGTAGAATAAAAAACTGGAGTTTCTTTTCATACAAACTTATTTATTTGGATTTTTTTATATTTCAAATTATTGATACATTCAAAGAGTAATTTTAATCTCGACATCCGAGTGCAAAAGGTTAAAAACTAAAAATAAATAAAAACGTTAAATAAAAGAAGAGAAAACATTTTAAAAGGATGGTTTGTATGTAGAATTGGAGTTTTGCTAGTCAAATTTACTTTGAACTATTTTAACTTTTAAAAATATATGTATATTTTTATTGATTTCAGAGAGGAAGGGAGAAAGAGAGGTAGAAACATCAGTGATGAGCGAGAATCATTGACTGGCTGCCTCCTGCACGCCCTTACTGGGGACCAAGCCCACGAACTGGCACATGCCCTTGACGGGCATCAAACCTGGGACCCTTTCATCTGCAGGCTGACGCTCTATCCACTGAGCCAACCGGGCCAGGGCTCCACGTTCTTTTTTAACGTGCATGGTTTCTAAGCTTGCTGGACAGAAGCATCTTGGTTTTGGCTAGTTTTGCTCGGTCTTGCTGTTGTCTTTGGAGCCCCTCAGTGGCCAGGGTTTGTGTGTCCGGGAGGCGGGCAGGCACTGTCTGTTTCATTGTGGGAAAGAAGAGTGCCGTCCTTGTGGGTAGTTTTCGTAGGAACAGGTGCAGGCTGCTGCCAATGCCCACCCCACTGACTGTCCTTTGGGGACCAGTGAGGAGGCAAAGGACATACAGAGCCCCGAGGTCAGAAGTGAATGAGGAGGAGAGGCTCAGCATGCCCCACAGCGGGGCTCCTTCCTGCCTGGGGAAGGGCCAGCGCCCGGAGGCCATAGCATTCTGCTCTTGCATTTTGTCCCCACGGTTGCTGGTCTGGAGACATTGTAGTTGTCACCACTCGGGGTGTGATCCAGGGATGCGGGCAGATAGCAGCTTAGCCAGCCCCAGGCGTGAGCCTAGCCGTGCCAAGGTGGAGAGCTCGGAAACTCACACATGTTCTGCAGTTTAAAACTGCCGTCCAGGCCTGTGTCAGCTATCTATTGCTGCGTAACAAACCCCAAACTGAGCAACTGAAAACAGTAACCACGTGTTCACCGTGGTCAGCTGGGCAGGGCTCAGCCTGGAGGGACCTCTCTGGTCTGTGTGGTGTTGGCTGCCCTTCCTGGATGGCCTGCCCTGCATGGCCCTTTATTCAGGGTCCTCTCTTCCCCTCCAGGGAGCCTCCTGCAGGCTTGCCCAGGCCGCTCCTGGGCTGAGTTTCAGAGGGCGGAGCCGAAGTTGCGAGGCTTCCTGAGGCCGAGCTGCGGACTGACACAACACCCTTGCTGAGTTCTGTTGGTCAAAGCAAGTCACAGGGCCCAGCGAGCTGACGGGTGAGGAAATACAGGCTCTGGCTCTTGATGGAGGAGGAGAAGAGCACCCGTACCTTTTCTCTGCCTCGCAGACCTGCCTGTAGCCTGCCATTCACAAGTGTCTGCCTTAGGAGGCCCCGTTCATATCAAGAGGGCTGTGGAGCGGGTTCCAGACACCAGCTCCTCAAAGGCATAGATTTATTTCACAAATGGCTGCCAGCTCTGTCCTCTGAGCAGGCCCTGTGCTCGATGGAGTGAGTGCTGGGAACTGGCTCCTGATCTCCTGTCCTGGGAGACTGCGACCAAGTGAGGAAGCAGATTCAGACGTACTGAGCGCCGGGACGCTGGTGGGGAGGCCTTGCTCAGCATATGACACCTGAGGGACGAGAAGGACAAGGTAGGGAGGAGCCTGGCACTTCAGGTGGAGAATGGTGGTCACAGAGGCCCCGAGTGGGGAGGCGGTGTGGCTGCCCTTAGTGCCGGGGAAGGGAAGGCCTTGGTCACCTGCCTGCTTGCCCAGGACAGTGTCGCGCTAGCAGGGTTCTGTCTGGTCAGTGCCTTCTTTGACTTCAGACCTGCCCTGGTGTGGACAGTGCACTTATAGGTACCACACTATGCAAAAAACTGGATTTCTTTCTTCTGGAAGCCATTGTGTGATTTTAAGCAGGAAATGACAAGATGTGAATTTTTGAAGATTGTTTAGATTGCCGAATCTAAAGAATGGATTGTTGGGGAGGAAATTGAGACAAGATTATTTAGAGATGATGAGAAATGTGTGACCTGGCTAAGGGTGGGGCTGAGGGAATAAACAGAGACAGACACTTCCATCCGGGCTCTGGAAATGGAGGGTCCCCCCTCCTCCCCCGCAGGGCTGACGGACAGGACTTAGGGGAGGTGGGAGAGGAAGGGACTGGGGAGGCCATGTCGGCCCTGCAATGAGGTCAGGTGGGTGGGCAGATTTGTGGGCTGTCCAGTGGGAAGCGAGAGCTGTGCTTGGACACTGGAAGGTCAGGACACCAGACAGCTGGGTGCCCAAACGCTGGCTCCTGAGTGTATTGGCCTGGAAGTCACAGGCAGCACGTAAATCCTTGTGATGGGCGCTGTGAGCTGCACATGGGTGGGGGCAGTGGGGGCAACACCCGGCCGGTAAAGGTAAGGGGGGGTAGGGTGTCGACTGCCCAGAGTGTCGTGAAGGGCTTAGGTGAAGGGATGGAAGGCTTCTCTCCGAGTGAAGGCTGCAGGTGCCAGTGGCCTGGTGCGGGGGAGGCCAGGTCGGAGCTGAAACCTGGGAGTCGGGGAGAAGGAGGCCAGCTGTGTAGATGTGGCTTCAAGAAGCTTTACTCCGGAGGGGCTGGTGAGTTGGAGGGTGGGTGGGAACAGTGCAGTGATTTGGGTGGTCTCAGAACTTGACCGTGTGACTGAACCCCGGGTCTTGTAGGTGCCATCCTGATCCAGCTTTCCTAAGGAGCCCAGGTGTCCCTGCTGTTGCTGGTCCTTGGACCACACACTGAGACACGGGGTAATGGAAGGCTGAGCCTTAGAAAGCCGGGCCCTCGTCTGCCGCTTACCCACAGGCCTGCCTCATCACTGTGCCTGCTGTGCAGCCAGGCCTTGCCGTTCCCCGGCCTCGCGGCCTCGACATTGATCCTCTGCAGCATGCTGTGCTGCTCTCTGCGGCTGAGCCAGCGCTGTGACGCGGTCACAGGATAGACCCCTCTTCATGCACTTGTTTGTACCTGAACCTGTTTTGTATCTGGGAAACGGCTGAACCAGTTGACTTTCAGCAAACAGTCCCTTATTGTCATTTCAACACCTGTCCTGTGCATAACAGGGTCCATAAAGCGCCCACTAAATGCAGACATTTAAGGTTTGGAAGGTGAGATCAGAAAGAGGCTTTGATTGGGAGGAGCGGGGTTTGATTTCAAACATAAAAGACTCTCTGTTTTTGAATAATCTTAAGACTTACAACAAAGTAACATTATAAGTAGGTGCCAGTTAGCATAGGTAATCCCTGATAAAGTAAACATACGTAACTGAAGTTTTATACATGTTGACCTGTTGTAAGGTTGGGGCGTTCTGGGGAGAGAGTTGGAGGGAAATTGGGTCATCTGTAGGCGAAGGTGGAAAGGAGGAGCTGGCTGCATGACGAATCACGGTGCTCAGGCAGACAGGTTCCTCTCGCCGCTTACTCTTCCTGGTGCGGATGGTGGAGGAGGGGGCGCAACCAGAAGGCTCTCGCCGCCCCTGTGCCGCTGCTCCGTCCACAACCCATCCCACCTTAGAGACACCAGGAAGAGAAAGATGCCTGGGGCGGGGGGGGGCACTGTCCTGGTCTGTAATGAAGCTCTTGTCCTGGGCACTTGAGGGCTGCTTGATGGTGACAACCTGTTTCTTTTCTTTTCTTTTTTTTAAAAATAGATTTTATTGATTTTTTACAGAGAGGAAGAGAGAGGGATAGAGAGTTAGAAACATCGATGAGAGAGAAACATCGATCAGCTGCCTCTTGCACAACCCCTACTGGGGATGTGCCCGCAACCAAGGTACATGCCCTTGACCGGAATCGAACCTGGGACCCTTGAGTCCGCAGGCCGACGCTCTATCCACTGAGCCAAACCGGTTTCGGCCGTGACAACCTGTTTCATGTCCTTACGGAGTCACTGATGTGAGGCATGCGCCTTGGGTGACAAGTGGTCAGAGCAGACAAGGGAGCAGAGGTTCCTGGCGAGAGCCACGATCTTTATAAGTTTGCTTTTTTGTAAATAACTCACTCCTGTATAGCAGCAGTTTTCCACCAGTGTGCCACGAGAATTTTTATCTTTTTTTTAAGCTTTTTTTTTTTTTTTTTGAGAGAAGGGAGAGGGGCAGAGAGAGACAAAGAACAAAACAACATCGATGTGAGAGCAAGACACCAATTATCTACCTCCTGCATGCCCCCTACCGGAGATCAGGACCCAGCCGGCCTTGTACCCTGATGGGAATCCATCGGCAACCGTTCACGGCATGGGATGATGCCCAATCACCTGAACCACATTGGCAGGGCTTGCAAGAATTTTTAAAACATGTAATACCTGGCTATTTATATTCAGTAGAGGGCACTGACACCTTTTCCCTTAGATTGTCAAATAAAAAGGTGACAATAGCCATCTGAAATGAATGAATCAAAATTACCTTATTTTGCCTGGTCAGTGTTGCTCAGTGGTTAAGCATCGACCCATGAACCAAGAGGTCACTGGTTCAATTCCTGGTCAGGGCACATGCCTGGGTTTTGGGCTCCATCCTTAGTCGGGGGTGTGCAGGGTGCAGCCGATCTATGATGATTCTCTCTCATCACCGTTTCTATCACTCTATCCCTCTCCTTACCTCTCTCAAAAAAAATCAATAAAAACATTTTAAAAAATTATACCTATTTTTTGTCATATCAGCAAACATGTATATATTTTTCAGTGTGCTGCACAATTTTAGTAACTAGTTTGTGTGTCATGAGATGAAAAATGTTGAAAATCGCTGCTCTGTAGACACGAACTTTAGAACAGTGGTCACCAAACGGTGGTCTGCAGACCTCTGGTGGTCCGTGAGGTCCAGAAGGTTGGCAACCACTGGTTTAAGGAAATCTTTGCAGTAGCAGTCGCCAACCGGTGGTCCGTGAGGTCCGAAAGGTTGGCAACCACTGGTTTAAGGAAATCTTTGCAGTAGCAGTTGCCAACTGGTGGTCCGTGAGGTCCGAAAGTTTGGTGACTGCTGCTTTAGAAATATATATATATATATATATATATAGTTCTTAGGCAAATAGACCAATAGCACTTTGCTAGGCCTACAATTTTATTTTTTTTAGTAAAGAGAAGAACATACTTCAGTCGATTGTAAGACCTGTGACAAGACCTTCTTTGGGTATTGAAGAGGGAATGAGAATGTGAGTGGGCCTGAGCACAGAGCTTGAAGGCACTTTTCCTGCTGGCGGATGCTGGGATAGTTTAAAGACTTCGCTGAATTTGGAGGAATTGACGATTTAGAGGAGTCAGTTCTGTACAGGAAAGCTGTGAGGGGAATGTTCTATTGGATGTGAAGCTGGTTGGGGGGGACAAATGATCTAGGTAATGATACGTTTGTGGGGCGTCAGTTCTCAATTAGCATTTTAGATCAGTTGGGAATGGATGATAGGTAACGGAAAAGATGTCGGATCAACTGGTAGTCTGCTGGGAAAAAATACAGATGAAAACTGAATTCCACAGCACATACAGGCTCTGGGTGGACTAAAGATTTAAATGGAGAAATTAGGACATGGAAATATTAGAAAATTATTGGGGGAAATCCTATAAAATAAAAGCCTAAGATGCTAAGTGTCCGGTCGGCCGTTCAGCCAATCAAAGCATAATATGCTAATGATATGTTAAAGCCGCTCAACCGCTCGGTATGACATGCACTGACCACCAGGTGGCAGACGCTCCGACCCTTGCTGCTAGGGTGTGGCTGATCGGGATTGAGCAAGATGACTGGACATGCTCTGGGACCCTCCTGCAGTCCCTCCCTGGCTGGCCAACCTCCCGTGTCCCTCCCTGGCCCTGATACTGCACCGGTGGGGTCCCTTGGCCTGACCGGCGCCCTCTCGCAATCCAGGCTGAGGGATCCCCCACCCCGAGTGCATGATTTTCGTGCACCGGGCCTCTAGTATTCTGTAACCTTTGAGGAGGGTGTGTGTGTGTGTGGGAAATAGTTTATAACCTTTGAGGAGGGTGTGGGGGGAGTTACTGAGCATGACACGGAGGCTCTAGGCCATAAAGAGTATCTGCTTTAGACTCAGCAGATCTATAGCCAAGACCCTGGTAGAGGACCTTTGAACTAAAGTCAAAGGCAAGCAAATTGGAGAAAATATTAGAATTATATAGTATGTGATCAAGGATTAATGTCCTTAGTATAAAAGCGTTTCTAAGATGAATTGTTTCCGCAACTTTGTTTTTAGGAATTTATCCAAAGGGAAAAAAATAAGAATACTTAACTACAAAATTAGTTATAAAAACAAAGTGTCAAAAACAGTGTTCAGCCGAAACCGGTTTGGCTCAGTGGATAGAGCGTCGGTCTGCGGACTGAGGGGTCCCAGGTTCGATTCCGGTCAAGGGCATGTACATTGGTTGCGGGCACATCCCCGGTGGGGGGTGTGCAGGAGGCGGCTGGTCGATGTTTCTCTCTTATCGATGTTTCTAACTCTCTGTCCCTCTCCCTTCCTCTCTGTAAAAAATCAATAAAATATATTTAAAAATAAAAAATAAAAGGTTGTCAAGGATTTGGAGCAACTAGAATCTTTAAAAAAAAACACCAAAACAGTGTTCATTAGAAATTTTGTTATGAAAGCAAAAGCTTGTCTATAGTCACTAGAATTTAAGCTCCATGAGGCACAGGCCTTTGTCTTTCTTATTTCCTCTGAACAGTGCCCGGGACATAGTACGTCTCAGTAAATATTTGTGGAATGATTGAGCGACCCATCCACATACGAGGGAGGAGTCATCAGGAGGGATTGGTTAAAGTAAGGTGCTCACGGAATGCTGTGCAGCTGGTGCCCATTTATAAGGGGCTCTTTGTTGTCTTGAGGGGATGACCACAGTGCAGTAATGCGGGGGGGGGGGGATATGTGTAAGTTTGGGGAAGAAGGTATAATTTAATTTGTGAAAAGATATGCATCTAGGTGTCAAATAAAGTCTATAGAAATACATACCCCTGCTCACTGTGACGGATATTCTGGGGATAGGTGGGAGAAGGAACATGTAGTAAGATATAATTTTTCTCTATACTTTTTGGTGGGAAATTGGCCAAGATCATGATAATTAGGAAGAACATTTTCTTTCTTTCTTTCTTTCTTTCTTTCTTTCTTTCTTTCTTTCTTTCTTTCTTTCTTTCTTTCTTTTTTAATTTCTTTATTGATTAAGGTGTCACATATTTGTCCTCATCCCCCCATTCCCATCCCACACCCCTCCCCACGGATGCCCCAACCCCCTGTTGAACTTAACCGTTGGATAGGCTCATATGCATGCACACAAGTCCTTTGGTTGATCTCTCCCCCCTCCTCCCAACCTCCCCTAACCTCCCTCTGAGGCCCGATAGTCCAATCGATGCCTCCTTGTTTCTGGTTCTGTTCTTGTTCCTCAGTCTATGTTGTTCATCATTTCCCCTAGATGAGCGAGGTCATGTGTCACTAGAGATATACTTATAAGAACTGAATGTGAGACGAGCAATAATAGTTATGCTGACAGGCAAATGAATCAGTCTGTAGTGAGTTTCTTTCTGGACCAACAGATCTTTAGAGACCCAATTTCAATGTCCACCAGTTCCTTATGTGTACATGTCAGCACTGACCCCTCAGCTCTGGATGGTGGACAAATGGTGGTAACGGAGGTCCGACTCCCGCTGGTTTGGTCTCGGCCGGACACAGGGGCACGGCTTCACCCGGACTCAGGGGCACGTGGCCTCACCCAGACCCAGGGGTGCGTGGCCTCACCCGGAGCTAGGTGCGCGAGACCTCACCCAGATCCAGGGATACATGGCCTCACCCGGACCCGGGGGCGCGTGGCCTCTCCCAGACCCAGGGGCGCGTGGCCTCACCCAGAGCTAGGTGCGCGAGGCCTCACCCGGACCCGGGACCCAGCCTCACCCGGATCCAGGGACACATGGCCTCACCTGGACCCGGGGGTGCGTAGCTTCTCCCAGACCCAGGGGCGCGTGGCCTCACCCGGACCTAGGTGCGCGAGGCCTCACCTGGATCCAGGGACACATGGCCTCACCCGGACCCAGGGGCGCGTGGCCTCTCCCAGACCCAGGGGCGCGTGGCCTCATCCAGACCTGGGACTCAGCCTCACCCGGATCCAGGGACACATGGCCTCACCTGGACAGGAAGAACATTTTCATTTTGTAAGAAATATAAAAGCAAATTATTTATATTTAAAAGTATTAGACGCTCAAAGTTAGCATGATTGAGATGAGCATGTTCTAGAAATTTCATAGTTTTAGTTCATTTGCCTTTATTTTTTTTATTGAGGTATAATTGACTAAATTTGCCTTTGAGGTAAAAAATTTTTATTGATGGTGTTTCTTATATTCATCTTATATTCATGTTTTTTTCACTTGTGCCATTTCACTAGTTTTTTGTATAAGAAGGGATGCCAAGAAAAAGAGATTTTAAAAGAATGGATGCCACGGATGCTATTATTGTCGACATAACAACTACAACCTGGCTTTTAAAATAACAGTACTTTTCAGAAATGTTAGATAGCAGCACTCTGGACCACCTGGCAGAACCGGTGGCGCCAGTCGTAGCTGGTGAAGACCTAGGTCCCGTGCAGGAGACGCTCCCCCCACAGGCGGGCCCGTGGATGCAGAGTGCAGAAGGGAAACTTGTGCTGAAATGTGTCCTCTTGGTGAACACACATTGTAAGGGGTAGAATTGTACCTAAAGTGTAAATGGATGGGGAACCTTGTATAATGGAGTCTTCAGAATTGATTGCCAAGATTACATCGTCGGATTTAAAGCACAAAGACTTCGTTTCCTGCAGTTAGATGTGCTGAGTGTCTGGTGAAGCATACTGGTCATGCCCACAGAAGCCACTGCAAACCGAGTGGTTAGGGGCAGACTTGGCGGCAGGAGGAGACAGCTGGTGACAGTGTTGGGAGGTCACTGCTGGCCCCCGTAGCAGCTGCTCAGGTATACAGGACGGGGTTGCTGTAGTCCTGTGGCTTTTGAGGTGGTGACCGGCTGTGCATCACCCACCTGCTACTGCCAGGCCCTGGACTGATGCCAGGATGGGCAGACCACAGCGAAGAGTGAGTAGTTTTTACGTTTAAAAATCATTGAAAAACAAACCAAAGGAAGAATCCCGTTTTATGACGGGAAAGTTAGGTGATTTGAGTTTTTTGTCCACAGATGTTCTGTCAGAGCACAGCCTCTCATTCCTTCATGGCTCATCTGTGGCTGCTTGGGACAGCAGAGTCAGCAGTAGAATCTGTAGTTGCCTGCAACCCTGAAACCTTTGCTGTCTGGGCCTCTAGGAAAAGTGCCCCCCCCCCCCATGCTGTGAGCTCTGACCCCTCCCCAGCAGACAGGCAGGCCCGAGGTCACGGGCTGGGACCCACACCCGCCGTTTTCATCGCTGTGCAACACGGCTTCGCAGAAAACACGCTCTGTGTCTTGTTTTCCTAGAAAGTGTTTGTGTCCTCAATTCTGTGCTCACATATACCAAGCTAAATGAGCTGCTTGAGGACAAGGAGGACAGACTTCGGGTTCATTTTTAAATTCTCTTTTGTTAACAGGGAAGTGATGCGTGAAAGGTGTCGGACTTAATCACTAGGGGTTTAGCCATAAGAAAGGCATCTAGGGCTCTTTCGAGGCACTTCGTACAGATTCGGTGCATCTCGGCAGTGTCTGGGGTGTTTGCTCCCGGTGGCCAGTGTCCCCGGCGCTAGTGCAGCAGCTGCTGGGTGGCACCGCTCCCGTGCACTCGCCAGGGTGCTTCCGCGGGGGGTAAGGCTCTAACATCAGCGAAATTACCTGGAATATTACTGAAGTTGGCCGTAAGTTGTTGCACAATATACATGGCTGGGCATTTGTCACTCTTTGTCTTTGTGTCCCTGGCGCTACTTCCTCCCTGTCCAAGGCACCGCTCCTCGCCTGCCTGTGTGAACAGCGCGCTCTGTGGATTGGTGGAAAACACCCACAGCCCATTCCTGACTCTGCTGATGGGCTGCAGGGACAGTGACTGAGTTCTCAGAGCGACATTGGGCAGTGTCTGAAGACATTTGGGGTTGTCACAACTTGGGGTGCTACTGGCATCTTGTGGGTAGAGGCCAGGGGTGCTGCCCAGCACCTGCGATGCACAGGACCGCGCCAGTGAGCAGTGCCTCAGGGAGACCCATTGGCCCCGCTCCTGGGGTCGAGGGCCATGTTCGGGCAGGCTCCCCCTTGGTGCGGAGGAGGTCTGTATGGACTTGGTCCCTGGCAGCAGGATTTCTCCTCCCCCTCCCCCCCACCGTGGTATTTCCACGCTCTCCGTGGGGTGATTCCCGCACACTCTGCTGAGCTCTCCTCATTGTCTTTAGCTTTCTGCTGGCCGATTAGTTCAACTTCCATAAAAACGAAGTGCTTGACCCCAGAGAGGAGGAGCTCAGGAGACTGGGCATGTGGCTCACATAGTGAGAAGCTAGTGGGTGGCACTGCCCATGGGCCACCTCCACTCAGACTGTTGTCATAGTCTAATGCCCCCGTCCCCCTAGACCTGTGGAGACAGGTCTCACGCAGGGGACAGGCCACTCCTCACCAAAGAGCCAGCCCCGCTCGCTGAGGTCATGCTCCTTCCTGAAGGGGCAGCTCCAGAGGTGCGTCCAGGAACGAGGGCATGGGGGGCCCAGCAGTCACTGAGGCCAAGAAGGTGCTCCTCGTTCCCCGGTCACCTTCATTATTGCCAGCTGCCATGATAATGCAAGGCCACCTTTGTTTTAAAACCAACGTGAATGTCTTAGGAGGTAGATGGCAAAATTCACATTGGTTTCCCCTTTACCTCTGGACACCTCGGTTTGTACTTTCTGAGAGCTCAGGCATGTTTCATGTAACCACGCTGCAGTTATCAAATCTGTACATTTAACACGGATGCCGGGCTGTTTTCTGTTCCACATGCTCTTGCTGTCCCCACAGTGTCCTTTGCAGCGGTTCCTTCTGGCCAGACCCACGTGTTACACTTAGAGGTCATGTTTGTTCTTTAATCGGACCGGCCGCTCCTGAGCTGCACAGTGTGCAGGTGCAGGCCCTGATCGCGGAGCCCACCCTCACGTGGGCCTGTGCGCTTCCTCAGCTTAGAGTCGGCTTTGCATTTGGGCGGAACACCACAGAAGTGTGTCCTCGGCACTCCTTCGAGGGTCCAGTCCAAATCCCTCAGGCTCTGCACCTTTTTCCTGTGCGCGTCAGCCTCGCTGCACGGCCCCAAGGACCTCAGGTCTTGTCCTCAAGGCTGCATGCAGAGCTGCCTTTCCTGGGAAAGTGCCTGAGTTCCTCTTGGGTTTGGTTTTGTTCCAAGAACATGAAGGTGAGGAAGTCAGTTCCTATTGTTGGAGAATTTGTAGTTTCTTGTCCAGATTTCTACCCCACACCTAAAGCAGGGGGCAGGGGGAGGTGCAGCGCTGTGGGTGCAGTAGGGTGGCCAGGCGTTGCCTCCCTACTCCTCTGTGCTTGGGCTCCCTCTGTCCCTTCCAGAGTTCAGGCTCAATGCTACGATTCTAGTTCTGGCCTCTCTGGTGTCCCTAGCATTTTCATGATGCTCCAGGCCAAAATAAATACCTAGAGTTTCTTTCCTCGGTCGTGAAGTCCAAACAACTTGCGTATTTATGTCCTAAGAGCTTAGTAGCCATTTGAAAAAGTAATACCCATAAATTGAAGGACACTTTTAATTTTATTCTTAAATAAGCCACTGTTGTTAACTAATGGGCTGTACAGCTTCTCAGACTACAGAATCAGACTGTCCCCCCAGAAAAAAAGACCTTCATTTTCTGTCCCTGTAGATTTTCATCATGAAAGCAACCACTGAAAGAAACCCAGCTTTGGTAAGGATGTGATGTCATGGGAAAGGGCGCAGCGCCATCTGCTGTTGGAACTGAGATCCACCTAGAGCTAGTGCTCCCTTGGAGTCTGTCCTTTGTCGAGCTTTGCTGTGCTTGTGTCAATTTTAAAATACCTTGTGTCTTGTGAGTTGCTGCAGTGTCGCTGTGCAGTGTGGGAGCTGGGGTTTTAGTTGCTCACAGTCCTGAACTAGTCACTGCAGCCTGGTGGCTGCGTGCTCCCACGAGAAGGGGCTCACCCCCTGGAAGCATCTGGGCGAGGGCGGAAGGGGGGATCGATCCCTTTCCAGGAATGGAAGTCAGTCATTTCGGTGCTGTCTGTCATTAGAGGGCAAATTGGAGGCTGTGCAGGAAAAACCAATGGACGTAGACTACAGGGGCTCCCCAGCATTTATAATGTGGCTTCTGTGGGGAATGAAATGTATCATCTGAGCACCTCTACTCAAAGCCGACTGCTGGAAGGCAGCCTCTGAGTGTTTGCTGACAGCTGTGACAGATGACCTGAAAACCTAAATGATCTGTCACATAACAAGTGGCTCCCATCATTGGGTCTCTGATTCTGGCCATGGCCTTTTTTCCTGTTTTTGACACAGTAAGTGGATAAGACGGTGCAGATAACCCTGAATACTTTCAATGGGGGAAAAACATTAAAAGAGATACCGTAGTTCTCTTTTTTGTTTTTTAGGGCCACATGTATCTTTTGGGCATAAGTTTTACTTGACTTACAGTTAACCCTTGAACAACGTGTAGCTTAGGGGTGCCAGCCTCCTGCGCAGTTGAACATTCATATAGCCTGGCTGGTGTGGCTCAGTGGTTGAGCGTCAACCCATGAACCAGGAGGTCATGGTTCTCCATTCCTGGTCAGGGCACATGCCTGGGTTGCAGGCTCCATCCCCAGTGTGCGCATGTAGGAGACAGCTTATCAATGATTCTCTCTCATCATTGATGTTTCTCTCCCTCTCCCTCTCCCTGTCCCTTACTCTCTGAAATCAACAAAAATACGTTTTGGTTTTTTTTAAAAGGAAGTTCACATATATAATTAGTTCTCCACATATGCAGATTTCTAATCACTGAATTGACCCTTGAACACCACAGGTTTGAACTGCACGGGTCAGTTAGGGGAAATCTGCGTATAAGTGGACCCACATAGTTCAAATCTGTGGTGTTCAAGGATCGACTGTATATGTTTAGGTTCATGTATGATACTTTATAGTTTATCCTTTTCGTAACTAAATGGTACCACAGAGAAGAGATAAATGCTTATGTCACTTAAAAGGAGAAGTTTGTTACTATATTAAAGATTCTAGTCATTACTTGGCCTACCCTTCCCTTCTAGATAGTCTACCTGTAGTCCCTGTGGTAGGACCTCCCCATGGTCTCTCCTCTCCTGCGCCACAGCTGATGGGCCACCTGACAGGACAGCAAGCCAGTGAGCTGGTGCAGAGGACTCTTTTTAGAAACAAACAGTCACAGCTGACATTGGATGGTAGTTAGGATGGGGAATTATAGGAGGTTTTGGACCGTGTACACGATGGTTGGTTAAGAGAGAGGGTGGTAGAAGGATAGAGAAAGCGCACCCAGAAAAACAGAGCCAGTCCTGGCTGGTTTCTGATAGCCGTTTCCATTTTTCTCAGTTCCAGTTGCATATCTCCTAGGACCTATGTACTTCCTGTCCTTGGACCTGTCAGATTTCTCCACTTCTGCCCTTGAACCTGTCAGATCTCTCTACTTCCTGTCCTTGGACCTGTCAGATCTCTCTACTTCCTGTCCTTGGATCTATCAGCTCTTTCTGTTTCCTGTCCTTGGACCTGTCAGATCTCTCCACTTCCTGTCCTTGGACTTGTCAGATCTCTCCATTTCCTATCCTTGGACTTGTCAGATCTCTCCACTTTCTGTCCTTGGACCTGTCATATCTCTCTACTTCCTGTCCTTGAACCTGTCAGATCTCTCTCTACTTCCTGTCCTTGGACCTGTCAGATCTCTCCACTTTCTGTCTTTGGACCTGTCAGATCTCTCTCTACTTCCTGTCCTTGGACCTGTCAGATCTCTCTACTTCC